>NC_082649.1:2122884-2423653 GCF_028023285.1 Balaenoptera ricei | reverse complement strand
TTGATTTAGTTATATTTTGGTCAGAGATGGTCTTCTGAATTTACATATTCTTTGGAATTTGCTGAGATCAGAATTTGTATGATTTTTCCATGAATGTTTCAGAAAAATATGGATTTTCTTACTGCTGGCTGCAGTGATTTTTATGCAAGTATTAAGTCACTTTTGTTCAAATCTTTATTCTTTTGTGTGTTTGACCTTTCACTTACAAGGAGATGTGTGCTGAAATCTCCCACTCTGATAGTAGATTTGTCGATCTTTTTTTTAAAAATAAATTTATTTATTTTTATTTCTTTATTTTTGGCTGTGTTGGGTCTTCGTTTCTGTGCGAGGGCTTTCTCTAGTTGCGGCGAATGGGGGCCACTCTTCATCGCGGTGCGCAGGCCTCTCACTATCGCGGCCTCTCGTTGCGGAGCACGGGCTCCAGACGCGCAGGCTCAGTAGTTGTGGCTCACGGGCCTAGTTGCTCCACGGCATGTGGGATCTTCCTAGACCAGGGCTCGAACCCGTGTCCCCTGAATTGGTAGGCAGATTCTCAACCACTGTGCCACCAGGGAAGCCCCCTGTCGATCTCTTTTTATAACTCAGTTTGTTTTATATATGGTTTAAAACTGCTTATTAAATGGATACGAGTTTGGAATTGGTATAACTTCATATTGAATTGGAACTCTTACCATTACACAGAAACCTCCTTTACCTCTAATCATCTGTTTATATTAATATAGCTGTTCTGCCTTCTTGGGCTTAGGATCTGCATGGTACATCTTATAACTTTTTTTTTCTTTGGTTTTGTTTTAGATATATCTCTTGTACACAGCAGATAGCTAAACTTAATTTTTTATCCAGTTTGACTCTGCCTTTTACATTTTTTTGTGATTATATACATATTAGGATTTTTTCACCATAATTTTCTGCCTTTGTCTTTTTTCTTTTTTTTTTTTCCTGCCATGCTGCTTGGCATGTGAGATCTTAGCTCCCTGACCAGGGATCAAACCCGTGCCCCCTGCAGTGGAAGTGCAGAGTCTTAACCACTGGACCCCCAAAGAATTCCCCACTGTCTGCTTTTACTGTTTTTTTCTTCCAGTCTTATTTTATTTTGGATGATGGCATTGTCTCACTCCATTCTAATTTGATCCTCAATTTCCATTATTTTAATGCTTATCCTAGAAACCTGAATACATATATTTCACTTAAAAAGCTAATTATTAACTATCTTTCTCCTTGAAAAGAACAATTGGCTGTTTTAATTTAGATTATACTATTTTATGTGTTATTTTCATCCAGCATTTTAGTTCTGGTTTTTAACCCTATGAGTCAGACTTCATTGTTAGTGTTTTACACGGTCAATGTTTGTCTAGATTCTCCCAAGTTTACCCTGTTCCTTGCTCCCCATGCCCTGTTGCATTTCAAACCTTCCTTCCTTCCTTCTGGAATCACTGCCCTTCTAAAAGAAATACAACTTTTAGAAATTCCTTTAGTAATGTCTGTCCATAGCAAACTGTATTTTTTGATTTTATGAAATGCCTTTGTTTTACTCTAATAATTGAAAGAGACGTCTAAATTTATAGTCATCCTTTTTTGCAACATGTCGATGGTGGTATTCTACTGTTTTCTGTTGTTGCTATTGAGAAATCAGCTGTCAGTTAAACTGTTGTCCCTTTACAGGTGATCTATCCCTTCCACTTTTCTTTCGTGTCAGGCAGTTTCACTATGCTATGTCTGGGTATAGGTTTTCTTTTACTTATCCTGCCTGAGACATGTGGTACTTACTAAATCTGACATTCTTCACAAATTCTGGGAAATTCCCAGCTATAGTACTTTTTGAAGTATGGCACGCCCCCATCTTCTCATTCCAGAAATCCAATTAAAAATGTAATAGGCCTTTCACTCTATTTTCTCTCTTAATCTACCCTTCATCCTTTCCACTTCATTCCTTATTTGTTTAGGTCTGTCAGTTCACCAGTTCTCTCTTCATCTGTGTGTAACCTACTGTTTATCCTGTTCACTTGAGCTATTTTTCAAATCTGTGTGGTCACTTTTGAATGTCTCTTGTCTGTTGCTCAGTGTTTGATTCCATTTTTATTTCCTTAAACATCATTATTTTGTGTTATGTATCTCACAGTGGCAATATTAGAAGCTCAAGGGTGGTAAAATCTACTGCATGGTGTTTCTGCTTACTCTCAGTCATGATATTTGGTTTCCTCATGTATTTGGCAATTTGGGAGTTTATACTAGGCTGACTTAATCAGGGAGCATCCTGACAGGCACGAGACAATGTTTTTCTCTAGAGTAAATTTACTTCTTCCTGTACTGAGGATTGTCATCATTTGGGGCCACTTAATTTCTTTAGATTTCCCCTTACTCTGTATGTGGGTAGAATAAGTCCCATTCCAGGATCCTATGATACTGGAGAGATTTTTTTTCTACCCAGAGCTGAGATGGATGTAGGTTAGCTTCCTGTCTCCCCATAAGGGCAGGTGTAATTTTCTACCCACCTTCTGACAGAGGTGGCCCCCTCTATGCAAGGTCTCAACTGAGCTGCCCACATTGCACAGACGCAAGGTCTGGTCTCTCGCTTCTCTTTTTGTTGGAATATTAACATCACAGAGTATTGATAACATAGAGCATTGATATCATGTGACCCCGAGGCAGCCTAAAGTTCCATGTTTCTATCCATTCTGCCGTCAGTAACTCGTTAGGCTTTTGCTGTTAAGGGGCAAGGCTGGTGGGTAGGGGGTGGGGACAGAGTTGTGGATATGCTCAGACATTTCCCTCAATTTCTTACGACCTCAGCAACGCATTTAAAGGTCTGGCCTCCGGAAGTGTTGCTGCAGGACGCCTTTTGAGAAACCTTATCTGCTCATCTGTCACGAGCAGGAAATCAAAGTCTCAGAAGGGTTTTCAACCTCAACCAGAAACTCTGCAAAAGTTGACCCACAAAACTTTAGGCCCTTGCTCAGCAGGAGACTCAGCTCAGATTTCCTCTCTTCCCATGAGGAACTCCCCGTGGGGTCTTTGCGGGTCATTTCTCAAAAAGGGCCTCTGTTCAGTGCTGCCTCAACCCCCTGACGGTTCTGGAACCTGAGAGGTTCTGAGCACAAACTCTGGAACAGGTGCTTTGGTGTGAGCCTCAGCTCTGCAAGGTGTTGGGGTGGGACCCTGGCCAAGGTACTTCAACTCTGTCTCAGTTTACCCATCTGTAAAATGGGGCTAATAATAAGATCTTACAGCCTACCAGCTCGGGCTGGGAGAAACTGCACAAAATACCATCCTTCATCAGGGATTCGGGAGTTCAAGTGACATATGATCTGATTCCTGATAACCTCTGTCCTCAATACAGCTTCATAAAACCGATGACTGAATGTATTTACATTTCAACACATCCATCCCGCTTGACAGAAAGAGAGGCAAACAGAAATCAGACATACCAGGGAATTCCCTGGCGGTCTGGTGGTTAGGACTCCGCACTTTCACTGCTGGGGACTCGGCTTCAATCCCTAGTCAGGGAACTAGGATCCTGCAAGCCCCGAGGTGTGGCAAAAAAAAAAAAAAGAAATTGGCCCCAGGACTTGGGGACCCCAGATAGCTCTTCCTGGGGCCTCAAGGAAAGGATTACAATGTGCAAGGCTAGGGGCTCCTGGAATCTTACACAACCAGTGGGGAAACTAAGGAAGGCCAGACTCCCTGATTTCACAGATGGGGAAACTGAGGCCCAAGAAGGCTGATCAGCTTGTTCAAGGCCACTCAGTCAGTGCAGAGGTGGGACTGGGCGGGGGGCCCTGAGCCGCCCTCGGGTCTCCGCACGGCAGGGTCTCACCCTGTCCTCTTCCTCCTTTGTTCACTACGCATACTTAACCCATTTGGTGAGAAAAATAACTTGATATATTACTATACAATTTGTTCCAACTTTATACACCTCTGTGTGTTTTTATATTATAACCATATTCCAAAATTAATCTATTTTCACTGGAGTATTTCTTATTTCCATGTAGACACTAACTACGCTTGTTGAATTTAGGATTTCTCTAGTTGCAATTTCTATAAAGCCACTTGAGCAAAAAAGGCAAAGTACTGCCTCCCATGACTGGAGAACTGAAGATGGACATGGCAGCTTCAGGCAGGGATGGATCCAGGTGTCAAAGGAGGTCCTTAGGGAGTCGTCTCTTTCTGTGGCTTGGATGACCTGTCCTCAGTGTGGCTTCACCTGCAGGACGGCGCTCTCTCCTCATGGCCCCGACCAACCTACAAGGTCACAGCTCCAAGTCCAGAAGCCAGAAAAGTCTCCTCCTTCCCAAGTTTAACCTCATTTTCTGGGGCAGGGACGCTGCTTGGTGAGGGGTGTCAAGTGCCACTCCTGGGCACTGAGGGGCCGTCCCCCTATGATACGACACGGTTGGTTGACAGGGCATGTTTCCCGAAGGAAAACCCAGTGTGGCCATGAAAAGAAACATGAGCAGACGTGGGTCAGGCAAACATGGCCGTTCAGGACACCTGCCGCCTCAGCCCAGGGGGCGGCCACGCGCTCTGTCGCCACCCGATCCCAGGCTCGCCTGTTGCTTCCAGGGAGGAACCAGATGCGATGGGCTCAAATCCCGTACCTGCTCCACTCTAACCGTGACCTCGGGCAAGTGTCTTAGCCTAACTTTGCCCCAGTTTCCGCATGTGTAACATGGGGGCACCACAGTGCTTGCTCACGGGGGCACGGTGAGGGTCAGACGAGGTGATAACACATGCATGGATTCAGCACCCAGTATATGTCGGCTGGTATTACTCATGATTAGCATTGCTAAGGAAATAAAGCTTAGTTCAGAAAACTACTTTCACCTTGTATGTAGCATTTCCTTAGCACACATTCTGTACGTGGAATTGCCGAGGCAAAGGCCGCCTGCGTTTACAGCCCTTGTTACTTGTTGCCAGGCTGCTCTCAACAGCTCTGAGCTGCTTAACAGTGTTGCAGGCAGGGGGCCCTGTGCTTGGGGACCCACGTGATCCCCAGCCTCTGGCCTTGCCTAGGATGACCTTCCTTTAAGAGCAAAACAAAACAGCCTGAGCACACACCCGGCAGAGGGAGGGCCACCTGGGGTGCGGGCTGTCCCCCACTTCCTTCGTCACCCCCCGCCCCCAAGCTGCTGCTGTGCCCTCGCCTTCCTACACCCCCTTCCCGCTGCCGTTCCCTGGACTGTGCCCCGCCAGAGACCTGTGCCCATTCCCTCTCCCAAACTTTCAGGCTTCCAGGAGCTGCTCCCAAACTCCTGCCGCCTTCCTTACACTGAACAACATAAGTCTCTTCCCTCTTTTTTTTTAAAACCAACCTCCATCCAAACTAGGCTCTGGAGCCTACATCCGCATCACCAAAGAGAACTTCTGGATGTAAAAAGGCCCCGTGCTCCTAAGAAAAACGGTGCCAGGGCTTTAGGACGTTTAGGGAGCACCTTGTGGACGGGCGCTGCTCGGACCCGACTTTCCTGGAGCGAACAGCCTGGGGAGGGAGACAGACGGGACAGCGAGAAAGCCCTCGTGTGTTTCCCGTAGAAACAGAACGCCACAGAGACGTTTTTAAAGCCGTGAGGAAGGCAGGCACAGGACAGGGCGTCCGACTCCATCCAAGGGGTGCTGGAGGCCCCCTTAACCAGGTGACGTGAAGGTGGGTGCAGAGGGTGACGACGGGTGGGGCACACCTGAGAGGGAGCCGCCTGCGCGGAGGCCCTGCAGCAGGAGGGGCGCGGGTCCCCGGCCGGCTGCGGAGACACGGGGGCAGGGCCGCGGACCAGCCAAGGATGCTGGCCGTTCCCAAGAGCACGAGAGACCCGGGCAGAACCAGTAAGCCTGGAGTGGTGAGCGTGCGCGCGCACATGGTTGAAGGTTCCTCTAAGCGCTCTGCAGAAAACGGTTTGTAACGGGCAGAAGTGCAGGAGGGCAAGTCACTTGGGAGGTTGCTGCAACAACCCAGACAAGAAAAGGCGGCACCTTGGACCGGCACGGTGGAAGTGGGGATGCAAACAGCGCGCAAGTGGGGCGTACGTGACGCGTACGCAGTTCAGCAAGGCGTGGAGCTTGGCTGGACGCGAGTCAAGGTGAGGCCCAGGCTCGGGCCCGAGCATCCGATGACCGTTGCTGCCACTCACTGAGATGAGGGGCAGTGACGGAGGCTGGGAAGCGGAAGGACCCCGCGGATGACAGGCTGGGCAAAGAGACGACACGACACAGACGGCAGACCTCGGACCCCGGCGGTGACCTCCTTGCTTGCCCGACCCCGCTCCCGGGCCAGGGAGGAAACAAGGGCAGCGAGGACCTGGGCAAACGGGGGGCGCGATGAGCAGCTGTGAACAGAGGAACCGTGTGGAGACACCGAGGGTGACGGTGACACCCAGGGTGACAACGCCCGGGAGAAGCCCGGCCGAGAAACTACTCCTCCGGGCAGCGGTCGGCTGACGCCCCTGGACAGAAGGCTGGGTCCCCAGCGTCACTGAAGCGCTCACCTCCACACGGCAGGCTAGCTGGCTTCTCAGCGACGGCGCGTCCGGCTGCCTCTGCGAACATATGCAGTGGCGCTAGCGACGCCGAGAAGCCTCTGCAGAGAAAAGCCCCAAACCCACCGGCCTCAGGAGGAGGGGCGACAAAGAGGAAGGCTTCGGGGTGAAGACACAAATACAAAGGCACGCGTGACTGGTTTCCCTCCAGACGCGACCGTGGGGGCACCCACGCACTTTCTATCTCATCTGGCACGACTGCCGCGAGATCTTAGCAGAGATGGCTCTGCAGTTATGTGAAGAGGGAATCTGTGGCTCCTGCGTGCATACTTTCGGATGAAGACGGAATCAGAAGCTAGAACTTCGATACTGAAGGGGAGGGCGAGGCTCAGGGGAGGTGCAAGCTCCCCAGGAAGCGGCCTCTCAACAAAAGCAGCTGGACCGTCCTGAGCAAGCCACACGCAAACAGTCGCCATCAAAGACGTTGCATTGTGTGGGTTCTGAGGATGGTCCGCTGGTGCTGAACGGGGAAGAGAAAACCTCTGAGGAACGTGTTCAAGTGGGGGCCAACTGGGAAGCTCCTTTCCTTGGACAGACACCAGCTGGGACCTGCGTCCCAAGGAGCACAGAGGAAGCTGACGGTTAGATGCAAACCCTCGATGAGAAGGAGGTTTGGTGGCTGTCATCTACCCGTCCCAGCAGGGATGGGACCACAGAAGACCAGGCTGAGGACACCGCGGGAGAACGGAAGGCTTTCTCCAGCGTCCTGAGGCATTCAGTGTTCAAATCCCATCTTTGCTTCAAAGCGCAGGGTCCAGTATGTACGGGCTTTCCTGAGCGTCCCAGCACATATGGGATGAAGAAGGCTCAAGGGGCTGCAACAAACATGGCATTTAAAGGACCTTTACATCAAACACATGTGAAAGAACAGAGGACGGGAGAGATTTTGAAGACGATGCTTCTGAAAAAGAACAGGGCCCAAGAGAGTCTGAAGAAGGCAGTTCCAAAAGTCTGAAGAGAATGGTCTCGAGGGAACCTAAAAAGGAGAGTCTCAGAAAAGATTATGAAAGAAGTCTGGAGGTGACCCTGAGAAGGAATCTGAGGAGGACGGCCCCAAAAAGGGTCTGAGGAAGATGGAAGAAAGAGAATCTGAGGACTGTTCTGAAAAAGTTTGAAGAAAATGGTGTCAAAAAAGAGTCAGAAAAAAATGACCCTGAAAGATCAGATGCTGATTTGAGGATAACAGCTCTGAGTGAGGGAAGGTTCAGATGAAAAGGAAGAAGATGCACATGAAATACTATCTGGTGGCGACTTCCCTGGTGGCACAGTGGACACGACTCCATGCTCCCAAAGCAGGGAGCCCAGGTTCGATCCCTGGTCACGGAACTAGATCCCACACGCCGCAACTAAGAGTTCGCAGGTCACAACTAAGGAGGCTGCAAGCTGCAACTAAGACCCGGTGCAACCAAAAGTAAATATTAAAAACAAAACAAATACTATCTGGTGATGCATCAGGTGAAAAAGAGGAGAAAGAAAATGAGGACAGAAAAGGGTCTGAAGATGCTGGGGGGTGGAGGGGCGGGGGAGGGGGAGAGGAAGGTGAAAGGTGTGTGATGAGGGGGATCCAGCGGGAAGCTGGGTCAGTCTGATGGGAGCGGGGCTGGGATACTGAGCAGAAGGGCCCTGACCCCAGGCAGCTGCTCTGTCCTGGGCAGTGACGATGACCGTGACGATGGGGGGAGGGGGTGGGGGAAGGGATCTAATTCCTCAAACCTGCTTTGGGGGAGACACTCCACCTACACGTGCCCACACCTTGAGGTTACCGTCAGTCACGTTCCCCGAGCTCGCACAAACTGACAGGATGCCTTCTCACTACTGCTTGGAAACCTCGTTGTAACGGGCACGCAGGGATTGTGAAAATACGTTAAGTGGCTGCTCAATTAAAACTTCACAGTCAGGATGCGAGTAAAAAAAAAAGATGGAAGAAGTAAGTCCAAACAGAGCACTCAAACACGAGCTGTGAACAGACTTCACTTTTCTATGAAAACAGAAATTCAAGTTGAGTTATGGCATAAAACAAAACCAAACCTAACAAATCCAGTTCCAAGCCAGGAGAACTACAGAAAAACACCACTACCCGCAAAGGCTGAAGACAGGGAGATGGAAAAATATTACAAATGAAAAGAAAGCCTGGGAGAATACGGACATGTGTCAGGAGAGAATTCGGGACAAGCAGCGGGTGACGGGAGCCGCGAGTCGGTCTACAGGACCCTGGAGACACAGTCACATCACCCCACACACCTGCTGCTCTGTTGTGCCGTCGTTTATTACACACACCAGCACCTCCCAGCACGGCCCCGAGGTCACTGCCCGAAGTACCAGGGGGGCCAGCAGGGGATGGGCTCCTCCTTCCAGATGGTCTTCAGCCTCTGCGCCCAGGAGGCCACCATCCCCCTTCTTTCTTCTTCTGATGCAAATTCAGGAGCAAAACTGATATGAGGGGCAAGGACTTTAAATCCACAGAAGTGCAGCGTGCCGTGCTACAGCCGCAAAGAAAGGAGAGCGATGAGAAGCCGCCCTGCACACGCCATCCGTCCAGTCACCAAAGGGGACAGAACACCTTTCATGCTACCAGTTAACCGAAAACAACGGAAATGCCTCAGAACCTCAGGACACGGCCGCTACCAGGGAGGAGAAAAGTGCTGGGCAGCGGCAAGTTCCAAATTCTACTCTGATAACTGACATTAATCTTTAATCTCTGCTGTTGAGTCAGACACTAAAGTTTACGGTTTTGACTGGTTAGGCAAATTATGGCAAGTCATGCGATGGAATATTCTAGAATGAGGTTATTTTAGCTACAATGTGCCACCATGGAAGGCTGTTCAAGATATGCATTAAATGTAAACAGCAAGAAGAAACGTGAAGCAGTATTTGTGGCACACTGTTTATGTAAAAAGATAAACATGATAAGCCTAATCATTAAAAGTATATATTTAAAAGTATATATATGGGCTGTAAAGAAATACATCAAATCATTGAAAGTGATTACTTTTAAGGGAGGAATTAAGGGGACTATTTTTATATTTTATAATCTCATTTTTTTCTATGATATGTACTTCTGCAAACTGAAAAAAAGGTGAAGATTTTTTAAAAGCAGGAATTTAAGCCTGGCTCACGGCACCTAAGCGGCCCCGCGGCCTCTGCAGAGGGAGCTCGGGCTTCCGCAGCTGAGCAGCACTGCACGGGATGACTACCCCGTCTCCTTTCAGAGATCGTTTTTCTAGAAATATCACTGTCCTCCGCCTGCAGTCCTTCCCTAAACCCACACCCTGTCCAGGCCTGCCCCATCAGGTGGGTGGGAGGCCGGGACCCACACCACCGCCTGCATCTTTAAAGCTCACAAACCCTTAACTACGTGATCTCTTCCGAGCTCAACACACATCCCTAACAGCCTAGATGGGCAGCTTCCACGCAGGTCGCTGGGTCTCCCAGGAGTTCCCTATGGGACATGGGGGCTGACCCAGGGCCCCCAGTTCCCTTCCTCGGCTCTGCCCCTCACCAGGGCGCTTCCGCTGACCGCCGTCCTCGCCTAGCCCGGGCCCAGGGCGCAGAGGCAGCCCGGCGTCCGCCTGGGAGCGCGGCCCGGAGCCGAGTCCTGGGCTCCTGGAGGGGGGTGGGCTCTGGCGAGGCGCCCAGTCCCGGCTCCACGGAGACGTGCCCACTCCCGAGGCTGTCGGATGCGGGCCGGGGAGCCTCTTGCCAGGGTTCCGGGCGATCCTGCCTCAGGAAGCAGAGCCAGAGTGCGGATGGCTCTACCCTCCCGAGTCATGACACACACGGGCCACCGTGGGGCTCCTGTGTACCCCAGAGCACACCAGCCAACTAGGTTTGGCCTGGCCTCTGCCCAAACGACGGCAGAAGCTGTCCTGATAACACGTGTTTTCCTCATCGGCCAGCCTTTCCAGTGCTGCCAAGTAAATCATTAAAGAGGGCAGAGGCTGCCACTTCCTGTACCCAGGGAAGTCACAACGGTCTGGCCTTCAGGCCTGTGTCACACCTCCTTTGTACCAGGGGAGCTGCGGGGCAGGGAGGGGTGTGGCGTACCTGGAGGGGCCACAGGAAGTATCGGAAGTCTCCGCTGGCTCCAGTTTTCCAGTACATGTCGGCCGTGCCGCCCGTGGTTAAGGACAGGATGGCCAGTTTACCCTGCGGAGGACACAGCACACGCCCTGGTGGGGCCCCAGAGGACAGCGCAGCAAAGGCCACTGCGACTCCAGCCCAGAGGTGTATACTGACCGGGAGGGAAAACCCGAGGCCAGCTCCCCTGCACCCTTCCCCGATGGAAAGACACACATTCCCATCTCCGTCCAGCTCAGCTGCAGGTGACAGCTACATCGAATGCAGAGAGCAGGGGACAACCAGAGGAACGGATGGGGCGCACACAGAGCTGCCAGGCCCCGGCGCTGCTGGAGAGCAGGCTTCAGGGACGCAGGGGAGGAGTGGATGAGGCCGAGGCCAGACCTCAGAGCGGCTGGGAGGGCAAATGGTACCGCCCGCGGTGCCCGGCTCCTGGGGCCACTCAGCAAAGGGTGGCATCTTTTCACGGTCCAAGACGGATCTCATGACTCAGTGTTTTCTTTATATGCACTTATTTTCTGAGGATCTCAGAATTTAAAACGTCATTTGTTTTAGTAGGAAATCCATAGCTACCGCGTCCCGTGCATCTGCCAGGTTCCCCGCTACCTCTTCCCTGGGGGCGAGACGTTATCCTGTTTTCAAGGCGGTTACGTGACGCTCAGAGGTGACCTGGCGCGTGGCCAGCTATGAGCCCGCATCGTGGAGCAGGTGCCCCCCGGCAGCCGCCCCCAGGCCAGCCCAGGCCTCCCTGGCTGAGCACGCAGACGGGCGTGGACGCTCTGTATCCCTTGCTGGAAGAAAAGCCCACGGCCTCGGGAACGAGGCTTTCTCGCCCATGTAACCACACGGGGCCTTAGGCACAGCTGGCGCTCAGTGCTTGGTTAAAAGATGCAAACCGGGAGTGACTTGCTGAGGCGCCCCCTCCAGCCCCGATGGACGCCGCCCCTCACCGGGCCGTACCTTGAGGAGGCCGTCGTCGTAGAAGCCCGGGAGGTCGAAGGCGAAGCCCTGGCACAGCACCCTGTCCATCCAGCCCTTGAGGACGGCCGGCACGCTGAACCAGTACAGCGGGAACTGCGGGAGGGGCAGGCAGGGAGCGCTGGGGCCGCTTCCGCGCTCCCTGCCTGGCGTTCGGGGAAGCCTCCTCCCCGGGCCCGGCAGGCAGGTGTCCGCAACACGACGGGGAGGCTTCTCCCCCTTCTCTGAGGCGCGCGGTGTGGCGGTGACGGCCGGCGGGGCGGGCAGGGCCGACAGCGTGCTGGTCGCTGTCACAGCTGGCGCTGCGTCCCCCGTGACGGTCCCCGACTGCTTGCCGCTGACTGAGCGGGCCGGGAGGTGCTGAGCCCCAGCCACGGGGCCAGAGCGAGGGTGTGGGAAAGAGTCTGCCCGTTTCCCCGCCCGGGGGTGAGACACGCATCTGGGAGTCGGGCTGGGGTAGGTTCTGAGAAGTCTGCTCCTCAGATTCCACACACCAGCAGCACCGTCTCCCTGGAGTCCACTCCGGTCCCCACAGAAGCCCTAACACCATATCCAACAATATCGTCAATGAAAAGAGATGAACACACGCAATAACCTGTTACCAAAGCTAGAAGGAAGCCCGTGTTTCACGTACTTTCACTATAAATCTAACTCAGGACTTGGCACTGAAATCCCAGCTCCACAACCTACTGCTGTGTGGCGTTGGCAAGTTACTTAACCTCTCTGGGCCTCCATAGCCTGATTTGCAAATCACTCACAGCACTGTGGTGAGTGTCAATAACACATCACAGTGCCCAGAACAGGGTAAATGCTCAGTGAGTGGTGAGCTATGGTCACAGTAGCAGTGGTCGTGGTGAATGACATTTTTATTAGTGTTGAGCAAAAAAAAATAAACATACATGCAGAGGCTCTGGGCAGAGTATGGGGAAAAGGGGTGGGGATGGGGAGAAGACAGGTGAAAAGAGGCAGGAATAAAGAAAGACTCGCACAGAGGGAACAGGCCTTGGCTGGTGTTCACCTTCCAGTTACAGGGGAGGAGGAAGGGGAGGAGGGGGAGGAGGGGGAGGAGGGAGCCTCGGGCTCCGTGTGCTCAGCCGGGAGCCCGCAGCGGAGGGGAGACAGAGCTGCGTGGGGTTCTGCTCGGACCAGGGGCCGGACTGCTGGGCCATCGTCACACGGCTGCATGGCCCTGCGTGACTACCAGCGTGCCGGTGGTAAACCGCGGGCACTCAGGTGTAAGGAGGATGGAAGAAGGTCCGCACTTGGACCAGACCCGGAGTCAAGGTCGCGGGGAAGCGGGGCGGGCAGACGCAGGGCTGCCGCTTCCGCATGCACAGGTGTAGTCTATGGGGCGTTTCTGCGCTGTGTCTGGAAACCGGCTCTGCGCCCACCGCAAGGGTGGTCCTGTTCTCCCGCCCCCACCCCGCCCCTCAGCAGGTTGGAAAACAGAGACGATGTGGACCCAGGAGATCCCTTCCTGGGAGGCTGGATCTAGTGGTGTGGGGCAGAGGCAGAGCAGCCAGATTGGAGAGGAGCAGCTGCCATGGGGAAGGGAGCAGACACCCACACCCCGTGCCACGGCCCTGAAGCCCGCCACGGCCTGTCCTCGGGTTCCGGGGACCCAAGCGATCAGGGCCCTTACGATAAATCCCCTTCTCTCCTGGCCTGACTTGGATTTCTATCCACCCAACGATTCCCCAAAAGTACATTTACTCTGCGGCCATGACGCCCGCCTGGCTGGCCGTGGACGTGGCGTCCTGGGCAGCTCTCGTGCAGTGAAGCCTGCCTGGGACAAAGGTGAGTGAGCACCGGGCGAGGGTAGGGGGGTGAGGCCGCCCACGGGGCTTGGGGGAGATGATCCTCCTCCTGACGACCGGGATACTTAAGGCAGCAGCTGCATCTGGCCCAAAGCACGCTGACAAACACCCACGCAGACAAACCTGGTTTCCACGCAGCCCCGCACCTCCCGGGCTGGGGACCAGAGAACGAAGGCAGAACCTTCTGCAGGGTCGGACGTTTCGGGACCACAGGCTAAAGGGAAGTCCCTGCTGTTTACGTGGGGGTCAGGATCTGAACGGGGGGCATGGGCTCCCTGGGTCTCCGGACCCAACGAGACAGAAGTAAGCGCGCAGATCGTAGCACCACCGCCAGGAGCGTGAACTCAGTACCGGGAAAGACTCTGCACACAGGACAAACCAAACTCGTTACCATAATCCGAGGGGAAACAAACCTGAAACATCACTAGGTCGGCCTCCTGAACCTTTTTCTGCTCCGCGATTATGTCGCTGGTCAGAGACCTCTTCTTGCAGGCCTCGTACGCTTCCACACCGTAGCTGAAGAAGTCGGGGCTGGAGAGGGCACCTGGAAGAACAGGACAGGGGTTCTCGCCCAGGGGGCAGCCGCGGCCCATCCCGCCAATCCCACCAGCGCCACTGCCGCCTGGACGTCCCTCCCCACCCCCAGCAGGCCACCGGGCAGTCACGGAGACCTGAGCACGCGCCAGGCCCTGGGCTCAGACTGTGGACGCAAAGAGAGGAAGCTACGTCCTTACCTTCCCCTAAGGGACTCAAAGTCCAGTAGGAGAGGTGGATGAGTAACCACACGATAACACACAGAACACGACCACCCAGCCAGCTCGGTGTAACGTTACGGCAGACGGGCCTCACACCCCACAGCCTAGAAGCAGGGGGTCTCACTCTGCGTGTGCAACAAGTGCTGCAGCCAGCTCTGCGGCGGCGGGTTAGGAGCGCACCCTGGGGATGAGTCGGTGAACAGGGTTCTGATGACGGAGTAGGAGTTTCAGGCAGCCTGGAGAAGCGGGGGACCTTCTGGGCAGAAGACGCAGACGGGGAAACTTGGCCAGCCCAGGAGTGGGCCACTGGGAGCACAGCCGAGAACCTGCGGTGAGAGGCCGGGAGGCCCGCAGGTGATGTGACTGCAGGAATGGACCAGGGCTTGTGAGCCCGGCCGAGGGGCTTAAGCTTCTCCTGCACACAGGGGGCTGCTCCCCACGTATATAGTGAATGCTCCAATTCAGCTCTGGAAAAGCTCACTGTGGCCTCAGCGATTCAGGAGAAGGCCTGGTAGGGGAGGGGCTCAGGCAGCAGCAGCGGGGGGGAGGGGTCGGGCTGGAACCTGCAGCACCTGACCCTGACCCTGACCCTGACCCTAACCCTCGATAACTAGGCTGACAGCCAAGTTAACACTTTGACCTAGGCCTTCAGTGGGTTCTCCTCAAGCAGCATGCTTCACCCAGCCGCGCTGATCAGTGTTAACAACAGTCGCCCGTGGCTGAGGATCCCCAAGTACCACGCCAGGCTCTGCAGCATCACCTTGCTATGTTCGTAACAACCCGACAGGCTGGCTAATTCCGACCGACCAGAGAGGAGGTGGAGGCCGAGGGCCGAGCTCAAGGCCACGGGTCCCACATGGCAGCAGAGGGGACGACGGGAGGCCCAGGTGCCGCCCCTGCAGCACGCGGCCTGCAGAGGAGCCCAAGGAGAGGCCAGCCCTTCAGCAGCCACAGCTGAGAACGTGCCAGGGCTCTGCTTCCTCCCTCAGCCTCCCCGGGGTTCATTTTCATTCAAAGCACCTTTTGGGACCCTTCTGTGCATGAGGTTCTGTACCGACCAGAGACCCTGAGCAGGAGAGCCCGTGTCTCAGGCAGGCTGCCGCCCACCGGGTGTGGAGCCCACAGAGGACCCTGGGTGCTTCTGATAATGGTACACGGACAATAAAATGTGCATGGGCCACGTATGTTCTAGATAAAATTAAAAAGTAAGTATCAAAGCAAAGGTATCCAAATGTCATGGGAAAACGGGAATATTTTTATAAGTGAGGGTATGGAGAGGACTTTCTTAGTAAGACAGGGAATCCAGAGCCATGGAAACATACTGACTCACAGCTTGAAATGAAAGCTGGAGACAGAGGAAGCCTAAGTCAACAGGGCAACTGGTAAGTTATAGCAGGTACCATGAAGTGCCACGCCGTCATTAAAAAGACTCCCAAAAGCTCTAGTGAATAAAGCAAATCCCCACTTACATCTGTATCTACAGAGTTCCTAAGCTCTACACAGATATGCACTTTGCTGATATTTGGAGTAAGATCTACAACGATCCACACCACAAAGTTCGGCCTGCTTGTCCCTGGGGGCCAGGCAGGACCAGGAGGGCGTGTGAAGGGGCTTGCTGTTTTCACCCTCTGCCCACCTGTTCACCACATTTAAGATACTTTATACAAAGAGCTTGTGTCACTTGATTCACTGAAAACCAGTGGCTCCTCCACATGATACTCTCTATCTCCCCAGTCCCTGCTTTGCTATTGGCTCAGTGAAAAGAATTATTTGGTTTATTAAAAGGGAATAGACAGGGACCTCCCCGGTGGTCCAGTGGGCAAGACTCCATGCTCCCAATGCAGGGGGCCTGGGTTCGATCCCTGGTCAGGGAATTAGATCCCACATGCCGCAACTAAGACCCCGCGCGGCCAAAATAAATAAATAAATAAATATTGTTTTTTTAAAAAAAGGGAAGGGCTTCCCTGGTGGCACAGTGGTTGAGAATCCGCCTGCCAATGCAGGGAACACGGGTTCGAGCCCTGGTCCGGGAAGATCCCAAATGCCACGGAGCAAGTAAGCCCGTGCACCACAACTACTGACCCTGCGCTCTAGAGCCTGCGAGCCACAACTACTGAGCCTGCGCACTGCAACTACAGAAGCCTGCACGCCTAGAGCCCGTGCTCTGCAACAAGAGAAGCCACCGCAGTGAGAAGCCTGCGCACCGCAACCAACAGTAGCCCCCGCTCGCCGCAACTAGAGAAAGCCCACGCGCAGCAACAAAGATCCAACGCAGCCAAAAAAAATAAATCAATAAAATAAATAAATTTTAAAAAAAAGAAGGGAAGACAAGAAGAGACAAGGATGTCAGCTATTACCATCAGCACTGAATACTAAATCTGGGGATCTTGTTAACCCAACAGCAAACAGAAGGAAATTAAAGGTAATTAATTTAAAATTAAAATTCCTGGAAAACCACAGGTGAAATTATCATTATTTGCAGGTGATCTGACTGTATATCAGGAAAGCCCCAGAGAATCGGCTGAAAACTACAAACAGTAGGAAAATTAGTAGCAGCCACATACATGCACACACAGATTAGTCCTCTCCCTACAGAGCAGGGGACCCCACCCCCTGGCCGCAGACTGGTACCCGTCCTCGGCCTGTTAGGAACCGGGCCGCACAGCAGGAGGTGAGCGGCGGGCCAGCGAGAGACGCTTCCTCTGCATTTACAGCCGCTCCCCATCGCTCGCATTACCGCCTGAGCCATCCCTCGCCCCAGTCCATGGAGAAACTGTCTTCCACGAAACCCATCCCTGGTGCCATAAAGGCTGGGGACTGCTGACACAGAGGAACAAAACCCAGTTAGTAAGAACTATGTGAGAGCTGCATGAAGAAAACTCGTAAACAGACCTGGAAGGTTGCAAGAGCACATGAGCAAATGAGGAGCCACGCCTGTCACTGGGACAGAAAGAACTTTACGAGGCTGAGTCATCTGTAAACTTAATGGGACCTCAATAAAAAGATCATCTGTTACCTTTTGAATTTTGCCACCCAAAGGCTGGCACTTGCCATCTGCCTCTACAAGGATTAAGTCACAAACTGCTGTGACCGCTGACCTTCAACACGCCCTGAAAGGAGTTCAGGGTGGAGATCAGGAATGAGGCGCCCTGTGCTCCCGGAAAAACTGGCAGAACAGGCCTTCAGAGATTTAGATCTTTCCAGGAGAAGATTTTATGAGCCCAATTCTTGCACCTCTTCGTATCTAGAAAAGCACTACCATCACTAATGGAGACATGTGCTCCTCGTGACCAGCAGCAACCTTCTGCCAAACTGTGTGCTCAACTGCACGTACCCGCTTCACCAAAATCACACATATCCTGACTTCCCCCCCTCACCTCTTCGGAGCAGTTCCTCAGAGCTCTCTGAGAGGTTGTCTCCTGGGCTAGAGTCCTCATTTTGCCCCAAATGAAACTTAACTCACAACTCTCATGTTGTGCATTTTTTTTTCAGTCGACAATCTGGAAAGCTAATTCAAAAGATTTTATGGAAAAGTAAAACTAGTCAGAAAAAAAATAGAAAATAAGACAAATGAGGGTGACCTAACTCTATCAGATATTAAATAAATTATTTGCCAAAATAATTAAAGCCATGTGGTACTGAGTCATGGATAGGAAAACAAAACCAGAATACAAAGTTTAGAAGAGAATAAAACATATGTGGGAATTCAGATCACAATGAAGGTGGCATTTTAAATTGGGGCAAATAGCTGGATCATGTAACAAATGGTGATGAGAGAGCTGGGTAAGTACTTGGGAGAAACGACCCACACCTCACATCATACACCAAAGTAAACTCTGAATAGAGAACGTACTTAACTCTAAAAAGTGGAGCCTGTCAAATACCAGAAGAAACTATAACACCTTTAAAAAATAAGCTTAGACTTTTCACGACACAGAACACACAGGTCAAAAGCCAACTAAGCACAAGTAAATGACATTCTGCACGAAAAAAGCCACCACAGTAATGTGGACTGAAAAAAAAATAGGTAAAAATATATTTACAATTCATATACAAAACTGTGTACTCAGGGACCATTTTTCCACCTGTCAGATTGGCAATTATCAAAAAATTGGTAAAATGAGGAAATGAGCACTTGCAAACACTGCTGGGAGTAAACTGGCACAGCACCTACAGAAAGCAATTTGATATTATCTACGAAAATTCAAAACGCACATTCCCTCTGATCAGCAACTCCATCCTAGATATACCTGCACAGACAGGAAAACACATATGGCCACGACTGCACACTGCAGCTCTGTTATCACAGCAAAAGTGAGAAACAACCAAAAATGCCCATTAGTGACAGCTACTTAAACCATGGCTCCTCCATACAATGGGGGACTTCGCAGCAGAAAAAAAGCAACATGCAAAACAACATATGTAATATGTTCCCATTTTTTAAAGAGCGGAGGGAAAATGGAGGCTATGCCCTTAATTGCTTTAGGTACATCAAGAGATAGCGCAGACTCACTCCAGAAAGATGCACAGGTAACGGGTGACACTGGTTTCCTTGGGGGCAGAGAAACCGGGTGGCTGGGGACGGGGGAAAGAACTTGCACTGACACCTTTTTGACTTGAGAACTCTCCATCATGTGCAATGATAAGCTTTGTTTTCAAACTTTTTTTGTTTTCAAACTTTTTAAAAAAATTACAAAGAAGGCAAAATCCCCCAAACAATCTGATTTAAAAATGGGCAGAGGATCTGAACAGACATCTTTCCGAAGAAAACACATAGATGGCCAACAGGCATGTGAAAAGATGCTCAACATCACTAATCATCAGGGATGCAAATCAAAACCACAGTGAGATATCACTTCACACCGGTCAGAACGGCCATCATCAAAAAGACAAGAGACAACAAGTGCAGGTGACGACGTGGAGAAGAGGGGACCCTCGTGCACTGCTGGTGAGAATGTAAAGTGCAGCCACTATGGAGAACAGTGTGGAGGTTTCCTCCCCAAAATTAAGAATAGAGCTACTACCCAGCAATCCCACTTCTGGGTATTTACCCAGAGAAAAGGAACACAGTAACTCAAAAAGATATCTGCACCCCTATGTTCACTGAAGCATTATTCACAACAGCCAAAATATGAAAACAACCGAAATGCCCATCAATGGATGAAGAAAAGGTGATATATAAACACAATGGAATATCATTCAGCCACAAAGAAAGAAACCTTGCCATTTGCAGCAACGTGGATGGACTTGGAGGGTATCATGCTAAGTGAAATAAGGCAGGCAGAAAAAGACAAATACTGTATGATCTCACTTATATGCGGAATCTTAAAAAACAAAACAAAAAAATAACTGAGCTCATGAATACAGAAAACAGATTGGTCGCTGCCTGGGGCAGGGGCAGGGGCTGGAGGGGGTGGGTAATACAGGTAAAGAGGGCCGGAAGAACAAACTTTCAGTTATAAATGACTAAGTCACGGGGATGTCACACACAGCATGGTGACTACAGTTAAGACTGCTGCACATTTGAAAGAGTGGATCTTGAAAGTTCTCATCAAGAGGGGAAAAAAGTGAAACTATGTGCGGTGACGAATGTTAACTGGACTTGTCATCATTTTGCAATGTATACCAACATCGCATCCTTATGTTATACACCTGAAACGAATACAACGTTATGTCAATTATACCTCAGTAAAAAGACACACACAAAGAAGAAAGTTTAAAAAACCAGAGCATTTATTCCATGACTCACCGGTGATATCTTTCCTTGTGGCCCTCGGCTCAAAGTCCATGGCATAGAGATCAGAAACGGTGATGGTGCAGCCCTGCCGGCTCAGTTCAGCCACCGCCACGTCCTTCAAGGACCCGTTGAAAGACCTGGGCTCTTGGTGCGCGTAGACGATGAGCACTTTCTTACCTAAATCCGGACAAGAAACCATTTCTCTTGAAGAATAATTCCTCTTTGTCAAAATTCAACAAGGACTAAAATGACAATGAAACACGTAGGTGCATCACCGTGGTTGAAGCTAAGTAAGAAAGACCAACCCTTTTTATGGGTGACAGTTTTAAAACAATGAGCATTTTTTAAAAAATCTAATTATGTCATAGTTCATCATTACTTGAGTTTACTAACACACAAACACACGAGTAAAGTTACAATTCCTCAAGAGTAACACAACTGAGTTCCTTAAAAGCCCAATCTGTTTTATCCTCCGTAAGTTTTAGCCGTGTTGCCTAATATCGTAAGAAACTACCGTGACTAATCTTTTGTGCTAACCCTTTGTCGGAAGGCATCAGCCACTGACACACAGCTCTGCTTCCTTCCCCTCCACCAAAAACTGACACTTAAGACATCAAAAATCAGATCCCTAGTCCCACGGGAGAGGCAGGGCCTGCATCAAGTCCCGCTTTTGGGGGCGAGGCCAAGGGCAAGAGGCTCTAAGAAGACCAGCGTTACAGGGCCTGGCTGTGTCATTAACACCAACAGCCTCTGAAGCAGTACTGTCCTCGTTCAGAAGATTCTGTGAGGTTAGGTACCGATTTCTTCCAGAAGGCAGCTGTGGGGATTTGTTTAAATCTTCCCTGGGAACATCTGAGACCAAAATGTTTAAACTCTTGATTTATATTATTCTGTTTAGGCCCTTAAGGAGAAAATATAAACATCAGTTGGAAGCAAACAGCTTTGGGGCATTCAGCTGAGTGTAAAGGTTGAACCCCACAAGTGAAATTAATGATTAACAGTTTTATTTTAACCCCTCAGACTCATTTGTTATAAAGGAACTCTACTTGGGGGCTTAATAGGAAAAAGGATACACATGAACTGGGGAGAGCGCTGCCTCCCAGGGGATATTTCACGAGGTCTGGAGACGTTTCTGGCTGTCACTTCCAGAGGGAGGCACGGCTGGCATACAGGAGACAGAGCCCAAGGCTGCTGCTAAACATCCTACAAGTACAGACAGGTCCCAAAACACAGGGCTATCTAGCCCCAAAGGTCAGCAGTGCTGAGGCTGAGAAACCCTAACGGATGACGCAATGTGTAAAATAACGTGAATGTTTATGTTCTGAAATGAAAGGATTTTCATCTTTTGTTGAAAAAAAAAAGATGTCACAGAATGGGATGTGTGTGAGTCGTGCTGAATCTTTAACCATCGTGACTCTTGGGGCTCATTCACTCAGCATCTATTTATTGAGCACCTACTATGTCCTGGTGGTCATCCCAGAGGCTGGAGACAAAGCAAAGACAGCATGAGCATTAGATTTTGATGGGGCTGAAATGGACAATAAGACCAGTAAGAAAACACAAAATGAGAGAATTCCAGACAGCAGTGCACATTATAAACAAGTTTTATACGCTTCAGTGCTGTCTGGAGTTTTCATAACAAGGTATTCAATTTCTAACTAAAATTTTATTTTAAAAAAGCTTAACTCCCCCATGGCTAATAGTCACCTGCCATATTCTAGGAAGATGGGTATTTTTCTCTCTGGACGCTGCCAAGAGGAGGGTCTGCGGTTAACCCTGGGCACGGAAGGACTGGGAGTGGTGGGCCCTGGGCTCTCAGGCGCAATCACTCTCCTCGGTGACCCCAACAATCTAGAAGAGAAAACAAACACTGAGGGACGGGGGGAGAGTGGTGGGGAGGTCGAGGTACAGCCACAGACAGGTTCAGGCAGAGGGAAGAGCGAGGGTAAGGCAGGCAGTGGGAGCGGCCAGGTGTTCAAGGACGCCTGCTTCATGCACCTGGGGTTAAAACAGAGCGCTGGATGGTGGGAGATTCAGTCCAAGAGATGGGTGGGTCTGCAGCACAGGGGCAAAGACTTTATCCTGAGCCTAACAGAAAGCTGTTGGAGCACGTTATGCAGGAGAGTGATGGGACCTGATCACCTCGGACAGGTCATCAGTGTCACTCCAGATTCAGGGACACCTCGTCCTGCGATCCCTAGGGTCAGGGCCCAAAGACATTTTGGTTTGCTTAAAAACCATTTAATTTTAATGCCTACAGTAGGGCATGCATTCCCCTCTTGCTTTGCTGGGCCCAGTTTACCTATTTACATCACCCGCCAGGCCACTGGAGACCACGGAGTTTCTGACTCCCGCTGTGGTAAATTCTCCTAGTTGTACAGAATAAGAAACTGAGGCCCAAGAAGTCGGCTACTTGCCCAACACTTCCCCCACTGACCTCCCCTACCTACTGCCCCTGCACAGCAAGGGTACCTACCCCTTCCTCGGAAATTATACACTTACCAGGTCAACAGGAAAAAAGAGCCATGTGGTGGTTAAACTCTATATATCATATCAAATGGGCTGATAGTTTGATGTACATTACTTCGTCCTAATCTCCGCGACCGTTTCTCTCTTCCTACACTTGGGTTCTTTCCATCCCCCCTATAACTACACATAGCCCTGCAAGAAGCATACACCGAGTACACGTTTCTCTTTTCGAATTTCTCTGGCTGAGAATCTCAGGGACTAAAGTTAAAGAAGCTGAGTTCCAGGGCCTGGTACAGACCGGACGGTACGCGGGGCAGAGGTCGAGCCGGAACTCGGCGGCCCGCGGGCCCAGGCCGGGTCACCGCGACGCCCACTCGCTGACCCCGGGCTGCCCTCTTCCCGTCTGCAGCTGGGGTCAGCGCAGCCCGAGTCCAGGGCGGAGGGCAGCGGCTGAGGGCAGCGAAGGGCCTGCTCACCCGGTGCCCCAGCCTCGTACTTGCAGAAGAGGAGCCTCGGGCACGCGGGAAGTGGGAACCCGCGGACACCCTCGCCCTGGGAAGGGTCCCCAAGCCCGCCCCCCGCGTGCGACGACACTCACCGCAGCCAGCGCGCGCCCAGAACGAGGGCAAGACGCGGACTCCCTCCACAAGAACGTCCGACGTCCACACCACGTTCTGGCCCCGCGGGCCACGCACTCGCAAACGTCGGCGCGCTGACGCGCTTTGCGGGGCGGACGCGGGGAGTCAGCCAGCGGGGCCCCGCCCCGAGCGCAGTCCTGGCCACGCCCACTCCCCCAACCACGAACACCGCCCCGCCTCTCCCTAGACCCGGCCCCGCCCCCGCCCCGCCCCAGAGCGCAGCCCCGCCCCGCCCCGCCCCGCCCCCGAGCTCGACCAGTCTCGACCTCTCCCCGCACTCGGCGCCCCGCCCCGCCCTAAGCCCCGCCCCGCGCGCTCTTCGCTCCGCGCCAGCCCGGGCCCTCGTGGCCGAGCGGGGCCCGGTGGCTCCGCGCGGTGGCGGCTGGAGGGATTGTAGTGCTGGGAAGATGGGGGCGCCCCTGCCCTCGCCTCACGTCTCCTCCACCCCCAGGCGGGTGTCCAGGGTAACGATTGAAGGTCGCGGCATAACGCTCAACGATAAAAAGGATGAACTATCGATGCACCCAGCAGCCTGTGCGAGTCTGCAGAGAATTATGCTGAACGAAAAATGCCAATCCCAAAATGGTCCGTCCTGTACGATTCCATTTATGTAACATTTTTGAGATGAGAAATTCTAGAAACGGAGAACAGATAAGTGGTTGCCAGGGTTTGGGAGGCGGGTGTGATTATAAGAGGGACCTTGTGGTGATGGGAATGTTCGGTGTGTGACCGCATCCTAGTGGTGACGTAGTACTGTGGTTTGGCCAGATGTTTTTATTGGGGAGGCTGGGTAAAGAGCACATAGGATGAAGGTTCAAGGCCAAGGAGATCCCCTAGAAGGCAGAGAGGTACTGAACCGTAGCCTGTGGATGTGTGGGCGAGGGGTGCTGGTGAGCAGTTTGGGCTAATTTTCTCCTTTTCCCTTTTTCCAGCACTTTCTGGCTTGTAACACCTCATTTGGTAGCCCACCTGCCACTGCGACCCACCCGAGGACCCTCCCCAAACGCTCTGCCTTGATTTCCGGTGTCCTGGGATGGCCCTATAGAGCAGAAGGGAGGTTTTCCCCGCTTGTGTAATGTGCCTAATGAAAATAACTGCAGCTGCTGTTTGCACACCAGCGTCAGGGTCTGTCTGCGGCTGATGTTTTCCTTGGGTTCAGAAGTGAGGACATGGCCTCGCTGTGACATGCTCTCGTGCCAGCAGGAGACAGGCCACCTTGTCCTGTGAGCCCAGGAGGTCCTGGGGGACGTTTTCATTTTAGAATGACCTTTATCCGAGGGAAACGTTGTAGAGGCATTTCCGAATGTATTAGAATGTCCTCAAAGATGAAATTCGGTTGTTCTCCCCCCTTTCTTGTGAGACTCACTGAGATGACGTCCTTATATCATCTTCGTGTCACAGAAAGTAAATGAGTGCAACTAAGAAAGGTAGGTGTAGGCGCTCTGAAATAACTGAAGGCAGACTTCCTTACAGGGAGGGCGAGTGACGCTGTCGTCCCGCGGGAGGGGTGTGTGCACGTCTTTTGTGCTACGAGGACCTATAAGGAAAACAGCCAGACCTCCGGGTGGTGTGGATCCCGTGGGAGGACCCGGTAACTGCGGAGCAGCAGGTGCTGGAACCAGCCCGGGAGCCGGCCAGTCCTTGGTGTGGGAATGAAAGCGCTGAGCTCTAAGAGAGACCAAGATGCGACATCGCCTCTGAAAACCAGCAGGTGCAGGGAACACCTGGGCCCGCGCTTTGGTTCAAGTCCGCCACGCGACAGCACCATCTTGTGGCCGCGCGAGGAATCACAGGTGTGGATGGAGCGTTGCCGGTGGGGAAGGGCGGCTGGCCGGCCCTCCTTCCCTTGGCCTTCAGGATGGTGGAAGCGCCAGTGATTGATTCAGTAGGAGCCCGTCCGGCAAAGGGAAATAACAGAACTCCCTGCTAATCTGGCATTTACTGCAAACAAATAAGATGGAACCGCATTTGTATCCTGAGTCCAAGGAGGAGGTGGTGCTCTTAAAACGAGATAAATAGGTTTAGCATCAGCTTAATAAGCATCGCCTCTAGGGGCTCCCCTTGCTGTGAACAAATGCAGGCACAGGCTTAGGCATCCCAGGCAAGGGGGCAGTTAAGCCAGCTGTATACTTCCTCTTCTCCCCAACTCCCCCTGTTTGTGTTTCAGATGAAAGTTAACATCGAGGGCTACCTTAAGACTAATCAAAGTAGCCTGAACTTTCTCCTAGAGAAGTAGTTACTTTTGGTTTTATTTAATGACTTTTCTTTCCCTCTGCTAACAGCATCCCCTTTCTTTTTGGAAACAAACTCTTCCCAATAACATAGTTATTTTTTTTATTGTAGTAAAATCTGTATAACATAAGATTTGCCATTTCAACCATTTTAAGTACACAATTCCGTGGCATTAATTACATTCACAATGTTATGCAACATCACTATTTGTATTTCCAAAAATTCTTCATCACCCCAAATAGAAACTCAGTAATCATTAAGCAGTAACTCCCCCCTCCACCCAGGTCCTGGTAACATATAATCTTTCTGTCTCCATGAATTCGCCTATTCTAGATATTTCGTACAAGTGGAATCATACAATAGGTGGCCTTTTGTGTGTGGCTTACTTCACTCAGCAAAATGTTTTCAAGGTTCATCCATATCGTAACATGTATCAGAGCTTCATTCCTTTCTATGGCTGAATACAATTCCATTTTATGAATATACCACATTTTGTTTATCCTTTCATATGTTGATGGACACTTGGGTCATTTGGCTATTGCGAATAATGCTGCAATAAATATTGGTGCACAAGTATCTGAGTCCCTTTTAAAAAATCTTTTGGGTGTATACCTAGGAGTGAAATTGCTGGGTCATATGGTAACTGTTTAACTTTTTAAGGAACTGCCAAACTGGTTTTCATAGTGGCTCCACCGCTTTACATTCCCACTGATTCCTCCACGTTTCTCACCAACATTTGTTATGTTGCTTTTTTGGTTATTATTATACCGGTCCTAACATCTGAAGTGGTATCTCACTGTGGTTTTGTTTTGCATTTCCCTGATGACTAATGATGTTGAGCATCTTTTCTTGAGCTCATTGGCCATTTGTATACCTTCTTTGATGAAATGTCTATGCAAGTCCTTTGCCCATAGTTTAATTGGGTTGTTTGTCTGTTTGTTGTTGAATGATAAGAGTTCTTTATACATTCTGGATATTATCAGATATATAATTTGCAAATATTTTCTCCCATTCTGTAGGTTGCCTTTCACTATTTTTTGGCCCTATTCCTCTAAAAACAATTGACCAGAGTTTTTTCTTAGTTCCTTTCTATTGTTACTTCTACCTTGCTGTTGAGTTCCCAAGGAAAAGACCTTGGAGGTGGTTTGGAGGCACAGACTTTGTTCAAGGAACATGCTGGTTGTCTGAATATTTTCAGGTTTCTTTGGACATTTCAGGGTGAGCAGAGGTTTTATGTTTTCAAGGTGTCTTTTGTCTCCAACTGAAGATCATCCAAACTCTGAAATCTCATGAGGCAATTTTATGGCTTTTCTCAAACATAACTAAAAGACACTGACCCCTGCTAGTTTCATTAGGAAATGAGCTATTGTGTTGATTTCCTTACAAAACCCTTGGTTACTGAGAACTTTCACTTCCTGTGGTGCTTTGGGACGGTCTGCTGCTTGTCAAGAGTGATCAATCTTGATTTCTCAAAAGCTGTGGCTGGAATTCTAATGACAACATATTATGAATTGGCTTTTTGCGTTAATAAGTCTTAAGTGGATATTGTCCCAACAAAATGGTAATCTAGAGATTAGATTCAAGTAAAAAGCTCTTTGTGATTAAACAGGTTTTTGATGTTAAATGGCCAGTCATGCCATGAATAATCGACTCATCAAAAATGAGAACAGGGCTTCCCTGGTGGTGCAGTGGTTAAGAATCCGCCTGCCAATGCAGGGCACATGGGTTCGAGCCCTGGTCCAGGAAGATCCCATGTGCCGCGGAGCAACGAAGCCCGTGCGCCACAACTACTGAGCCTGCACTCTAGAGGCTGTGCGCAGCAGCTACTGAGCCCGTGCGCAGCAACTACTGAGCCCACGTGCCTGGAGCCCGTGCTCCGCAACAAGAGAAGCCACCGCAATGAGACGCCCGCGCACCGCAACGAAGAGTAGCCCCCGCTCGCCGCAACTAGAGAAAGCCCGCGCACAGCAACGAAGACCCAACGCAGCCAAAAATAAATAAATAAATAAATAAATAAATAAAAAATGAGAACATAGAAAATAATATGTTATTATTATATTATAATATTAATAATATTATATTATTAATAATATAATATGTAATATTATATTATTTTCTACTTTCACAGCTATATTTTAATTCTTTATTACAGAAATAAATTCTATTTTGAAAATGAAAAAAAAAAATGAGAACAAAAGCTTCTCATATTTTAACTAAGATTTAGTTGACAACCAAATACTGGCAAATTTAACATGCTTTTCAAAATTACTTTTGCATGTAATACTTGGACCCAAGCAAACCTTAAACTCCCTCTCTCCACCCCAAACCAATCAGAGCATTTTGGCAACTGTATGATTAGAGGTATTAGGCTCTCATGGTACACACTGATGTTTGATGGGTGAAAGTTTGCTTAAAAATTAGAAGTAAAGGGTACTTTCAAGATTGTACCACTGGAATTGCAAATATAATTAAGCCAAAATTCTGTTCTATGACTTTTCTTCCTACTTTATTTATGACTCAGTAATGAACCTTGGATGAGGGAATGTGAACTGAGTGCTCCCTGCTACTCAAGGACAAGCTAAAAGAGCACTTAATATTTCTAGGTAATTATTAGAAATAAGAATGGTATGGGGTAATGCCCATTAGCACTTACAGAGTACTTACTGTGTTCTAGCAGTATGGTAGGTTCTTTACATGGATTATCTGACTTAATCCCAACAGCAGCACCATAATGCAGTTCCTATTGTTATTTCCATTTTACAGATGAGAAAACTGAGGTCCAAAGAGTCTAATAAAGATGCAAAGCAGTCTGGCTCCAGAGCCCACCTTTAACTATGATAATGAATGAAAGAGAAGTATCCCCAGTGATAGGGCTAAAAGCAGGTGTAGGGAAGTAGGAGGTTATTCATTTTTCATAAGATTAAAAAAAAAAAAAATAAATCAAAACCACAAACTCTATAAAAATGGAGTCTATTTCCCAAGGAGCTGAGAATTGAAGGCATGCTGAGATGAGCAGCTCTTTGTATCCTCTAATTGTTCAGCTTTGCAGGCAGCAGCAAACAACAGCAAGGACCATATGTTGCAATGTTCCAATGTCGTTTACTTTCTTGATAATGTCCTTTGACACGTAAAAATGTTTAATTTTGATGAAATCCAATTTATTTATTCTTTTGTTGTTTTTGCTTTGAGCTTTTGGTGTCATATCTAAGAGCTCATTGCCAAGCCCAAGGTCATGAACATTTACTCCTATGTTTTCTTCTAACAATTGTATAGTTCTAGCCTTGTATTTAGGTTGTTCATCAATTTTGAATTATTTTTTTATGTGGTGTGAAGTAAGGGTAGAACTTCATCCTTGTGTGTGGAAATCCAGTCGTCCCAGCATCTTCCATGGAAGAGAATATTCTTTACCGCATTGAATGGACTTGGCACCCTTATCAAAATCAACTGACTATAAATGTTTTAAACGAGGTTTCTTTTTTTCATTTTCACAAGATGATCATGTGTTTTTTTTCTCTTTATACTATTCATATGATGTATGACAGTGATAGATTTTCTTACGTTGAACCACCCTTGCATTCCTGGACTAAATCCCACTTGGTCATGATGTATAATCCTTTTAATATCTTGTTGCATGCAATTTGCTAGTATTTTGTTGAGGATTTTTGCATCAGTATTCATAAGGAATATTATCCTGTAGTTTTATTTTCTTGTGATGTCTTTGTCTTGCTTTGATATCAGGGTATGAGTTCAGAAGTCCTCCCTCCTCTTTAATTTTTTAGAAGAATTTGAGAAGCGTCAGTGTTAGAATTCACTAGTGGGCTACCTGGTCCTGGACTTTTCTTTGTTGAGAGGTTTTCTTTTTTCTTTTTCTTTTTTTGGAAAAGTTAACATTAAACTGAGATATTTGGTTTGTGGGGAGTCAGCGAGGGGAATTTGGGGAATTAAGAATTATGTATAATTTAATTCAGGCCCACACCACCTTGTAATGATATATTGTAACAGTTTATTAATTTATTTCCCGGCAATAGACTTTCCCATATTCTGGCCATTCCAAATGTCATGGGTAATTATGTTTTTTAAATCATTTCTTTTCTTTGTCACACAATACTCAAAAAGCTTGAATGTCTTCCTATTGCTTGTAGAATTAATTTAAAAAATTTTAGCCTTCCACTCAATCTTCCCTTTGACTCTTTCTCACCTAAGCTCTAAAGAAACTGCTTCTCCTGCCCTTGTGGGAACTATGTTCCAGGGAAACTGGTTTGTTCATTCTCACTTCCATACCTACTTCCTTCTGGTTAAACCTGAAGTAGGAAAGTGTTCAGAGCAAAGCCCTATCAATTATAAGCCGTGATATTGAGCAATCATCCCAAAGGCACGTGTGTGCATTTTTAATTCATGTCAGGCTTTTTAAATAAAGAGGCTTTAAGTGGAGACGATTTTGCTGATGTTACATGCTCTTCCTCAGCGCAAATGTATATTGCCTGTGTTTTTCCCCGACCTTAGGAACAGTAGATTATAGTCACGCTCTGCTAACCTCATTTGTTCCAGGAAAAAGTAAAACAATTTCAGAGCAATATCACGGCCAATCATCTGCTGGTCCAAGTGAGCAATCTGAAAACCATGCCAGGTCCCCCTCCCCCCCCCCCACCCCCACCCAGCAACCCCCAGGACCTGCCCGAGTTCTTCTGAGCCAGCTCTTCCTTCCATGCCCTTCACCCCAGGCCACAGCCCTGCTCACCACCTGCCACCTTTCACCTGAAGCATGGCGGCCCAGACGCTCCCGACCTCTGCATCCCATTTGTCTCCGCTGCTGCAGAGCCGTCTTCCCGATGCATAACTCTGCTTCTGTGACCCCGCAGCTCAGAATTCTTCAGGGACTCTCCGCAGCCTGTAAGATAAAACACGAATTTATTGGCCTGACAGATGAGGCCCCTTCATAGGTGTCCAGCCTGAACTGCCTCACATTTAGTGGTCCAGCAATAGTTGGTTATCTGTCTCCTCAACCATGAGCACTTTTGTGAGTTTCCCCATCCCTAGTTTGGAATTCTCTCCTCCTGGGTGTCACCTGGGCTCATCCTCACTCTTCAGAGCTCAGCTGAGTGTCATGGATTCTGGGACCCCTTCTTAACTCCCCAGCCAGACTTCTAGCTGCTTCTCCCTTTCCTGCCCCTCAGGCTTAGCGTCATTACAGCACATACCACATCAACTGTCATTTATTTGCATATCCGTATAAGGAAAAACCTCAGTTCAGTCTTTTCCCGAATAGGGAATAACGTAGTTCTTCCCTCCCATGTTTCTCTTCTTTATTCCTCGTACAAAGCACCTCACTTCTGACCCTTCTGGTCACCAAATGTGTGGGAGGTTTTCCCATACCAAGCAATTCTCATGACACCAGCCGGGTGTCCTGCAATTTAAGCCAATTCTAACACTGTGTACCTGGAGACAGTGTCAGATCCCACAGGTTAAGGGCTCAGTCCCACAAGCCTGCTCCCTGTCCCACAGAGGACGGTCACAAGTCCCCAAGTTACCCACAACTTCTGTAGGATTAGGCTACAAATCAGAGGTTCCCACGACCCCCTCCTCAGGTTTGTTTAATTTGTTGGAGTGTCTCAAAGAATTCAGGGAAACACGAACATTTATCAGTTTATTAAAGGATATGACGCCACAGATGAACAGCCAGATGAAGAGATGCACAGGGCGAGGTCTGGGAGGGTCCCGAGAACAGGAGCCTCTGTCACCCTGGAGTTGGGGTGCGTCACCCTCCCCGTGTGGCTCTGCTCAGCCACCTGGAAGCTCTCTGAACCCCACACTAGTGGGATTTTACGTACGGAGGCTTCCTCACGTGGGCATGATCCATTATTAATTCCATTTTTCAGATCTTCTCCCTTCTCAAGAGAAGGCGCGGTGGTGAGGCTGAAGATTCCAAGCTTCTAATCACGGGTAGGTCTTTCCAGTGAGCAGCCCTCATCCAGGAGCCCACCCGGAGTCACCTCATTAGAACAAAAGACACTCCTATCACCCAGGAAATTACCAGGGTTTCAGGACCTCTGTGTCAGGAACTGGGGTCAAAGACCAAATATTAGAACAAAAGAGGCTCCTAATGTTCTCATCACTTAGGAACTTACAAGGGCGCAGGAGCCCCATGCCGGGGGCCGGTGCAGACTCCCACACACATTTCTTCTATTATCTCACAATATCTATCCGGTATCCTGAGGCCAGGGACCGTGCGTGTCTCCTACCATGATGTCACCTGACCCTACTGTAACTCCTGGTCTATAGAGTAGGTGCTCAATAAAAGTTTGTGGAATGAATGAAACAGTCACAGCACCAGCTAGTGTGTCACGGTTGCCATTTCATGAATGCTGGGTGGTTCAGGTAATAAAGTTATTAAAGGTGATGCGCAAACATCAAGTTCGTCAAGAATAACACCGTAGATGACCCCAGGACTTGGCCGTGGTGTTGCTCAGACAGCCCACAAGAGGAGAGCGCCCCAGGGTCCTCGTGCAGGTCTCACATCGCCTGGGAGGTGGGATGGCCCTGGGAAGAGAGAGGAAGCATGTGTGCTGGAGGGAGTTGGGGTGGGGGAGGGGAAGGCGGCAGAGTGAGGGGATGATGGAGCCCCTCCCTCGACCCTTGCCCTTCTTCCTTCCTGATGAGGGGCTGAGCTTCTCTACCTCGGGGTGGATGGGAGTCTAGAATACGCTGGAACCACTTGCTTTGTTTAAAAAGAAGGACAATGTTCTGACCACCCTCCCCGCGCAGGAATAATGAAAATGCATATCTCATGTCCCTTTTGGCGTTTGTCCTGTGACAGCTGTAAAACATTAATGAACGGAAACCTGTTAAACAGAGTCGGGAGACCAGCAGGGGGAGCTCTCACCCCTGCACTGACAGCCCAGCTCAACAGAAGAAAGACTCCCATTCTTTCCCGCCAGGACTCAGCCAATGAAAGGCTGGGGCTCTGTTTACTAAGCCCGCCCCCTCCCTTGTCCCGCCTATAAAAGTATCTCCTTCCTTTGCCGTGTGGGCACTTGCACGTGGCTGCCGTGGTTGAGCCCCTGAATTGCAATTCTCTGCTGATCCTGAATAAACTCATCTTAGCTGGAGAATACCTGGCCATCTATTTGCTTCAGGTCAACGTACCCAAGCCTGCATTTTGGAATCAAACCCCCTGCCCTTTGTGGGAAACCCAGTGAGTCTTCAAGGGCATCCCACTCCCCGAGCACTAAGCCTGGCCGAGAAGGCACCCTCCTGGGTCTCCAAGGCCACTGCTCTGTAAAGCAGGTCCCATTCCAGCCCCCGTGCCAGGGGGGCAGCAGCTGGGGGGTCTTGGTGCCCCCCAGGCAGCACAGACTGGCTGAAAGTGGCCTCGGGACAGCTGAGCCCTGCTCGCCACAGTTTTTGTTTGTTTGCTTGTTTAGTTTTAGCAGCTTCGTCGCCACAGGGCCCCATCAGGACTGCTCTGGTCAAGCCACTAGGTCTTCTAATGTGGCATTTGAGGAGGCAGTTCTCAGGGCAAGGCTGCCAGAGTCAGCTGCACCCTCGCATACCCTCGCCCAGACAGCAGGTTCTGTTCATCTCGCTCTGCATTGCATTGAGAAATGGATCGCCCAGGTGATTCCCGACCAGATGAGAAAAAAGAGAGAGAGAAAAAGTGAGAGAGTGAGCGAGCAAGAGAAACCTCTATTCAGTTACTTAACTATATCTTAAAATTTTATGATCAGGAATATTAAAAAAACTCAAGTAACAAGATTCTCTTAATTTAACTCAGATTTTAAGTGACAGTATAATTGCAAAATAATTGAATAAAGTAAAATGACTGAAATCCAGATTCTGAAGAACATCTTCCAGGTTTCAGGTCATTCACAGCATAGATGAGCCCCCTCTAAGCCTTACAGAGCCTCACCTCTGGGCACCTGTCCTTCAGGTGCTGGGTTAACGTGTCAGGCTGGAAAGTGCAAATTTCATCTGAGCCATTAGATGGAAGAGCTAAAATAACACAAATACTTATCAAGCTAGAAATAAGCAGAGTTGCTTTGCTTGACTATTGTACTCTTGACAAAACAATCATTTTTCAGTTTAGAGTTTCCTTTATGTCAATTTCCTAAGTTCCTAGTATTTTATGGTTGTTTCTGATTGTCGCTATTCGGAAAGCAAATGATGTGCTCAGCTCTGTTCCGTCCTTAAAACACACACCTTCCTTCCAGCTTACCAGCAGCTCTGGCCAGCACTCTCTCCCTCTCCCAAAGAGCTACCGCCACGCCTCTCCGGGCCCGGATCCCACGCACTCTGCAGTTTGTCTCACTGTCACTGAGGGGACCGTTGACCTGCAGCGAGAAGCGGCCTCTTCCCGTCCTCACTCTTTGCTTCCTCCAGGACCAGGAGCTGATGCCACCTACCGGCCCTGCTTCCCACAGTCTAGCTTCTTCGCGTCCTCTCCCTCCATCTTCCTGGCTGTGGGCCAGCGCAACCCACGCATGGCTTCCAGCGCCTTCGTCCCGTACCCGAGTCTGTTCCTATCCGTCTCCTGGACACCTCCATCTAACGCTTCCCATGCACCATGAGCCCCTTCTGACTCAAACCAATTCTTCATCTGACCCTCCCCTCTCCTCGTATTCTCTCAGGTAATTATATCACCTTGTATCCAATTATCCGAGCTAGAAGAGTAAAAGGCCCCTGGAACTCCACTCTTCCCCTGGTCCCTCCCCGCGGTCCACCTGGTCATCAGATCCTGCGATTTCTGCCCCCTCATCAGCCCCGGCCTCGCCAGCATTACCGCTGGTGGATTGAGGCCCACCTGCCTGGGCTCTGGTCCCTGAGGGCCGCTCCTAACTGGCCCTGCCACTCCTTGCTCTGCGTCCAATCCAACCCAAGGGCAGTGCTAGAGTCAGAAAGGCGAAAAGGGAGGGAGGGAAGGAAACGAATGAGTGAATAAAAGAATGAGTCATGTTACTCCTTCAGCTAGAATCCTACAACGGTTCCTCATTGCTTGACAGATAAGACCCCAGTTCGTCAGGACGGCCTTGGGGCTCTTCCCAGTCCAGCCCAGCCCAGCCTGACCCTTTCAACCCTACTTGGCCTCACCTTGGCCACTCCCCGGCCCACACCCTGTACCCCACCCCGAAAGCACCTCCCGGGAGCTCTTTCACACACTCCCGGGAGTGACCCTGCCTGGTCGGTTCCTCCTCCTCTCTCCACCTGGACAATCACCCCTCCCCCAAGACCCAGCTCCCCTGACACCCCCGTGAATCTGTCCCAAGCCCCACAACATCATCGCTGGCTCCGTCCTTCTGTTTCCATCACGCTGTGTACGTGCCGATCAGAGCCGCCACCCTACACTGAGACACAATCTCTCTTTCCCATTGATCTGAATGGCAAGAAGGGAAAGGACCGTGTTTTATTCCTCAACTCCTTTGTGACCTGATACAGTACTCAGTGCAATAAATGTCTAACAGATAGAGTTTGGGGTTTTCCAGCTCTGCTACCTAGTGGGGCTTCAAGGGTATGAAGGTGCTATGAGTCCAAGCATCTGAATGTGAAAGGTAGTTTCCAGTTTGAAAAAAAAAGGAAGTCACTGGGGACTTCCCTGGTGGCACAGTGGTTAAGAATCCGCCTGCCAATGCAGGGGACACGGGTTCGAGCCCTGGTCCGGGAAGATCCCACATGCTGCGGAGCAACTAAGCCCACAAGGCACAACTACTGACCCCATGTGCCACAACTACTGAAGCCCACACGCCTAGAGCCCGTGCTCCGCAACAAGAGAAGCCACTGCAGTGAGAAGCCTGAGCACCTCAACAAAGAGTAGCCCCCGCTTGCTGCAACTAGAGAAAGCCCGCGCACAGCAACGAAGACCCAACGCAGCCAAAAAAAAAAAAAAAAAAAAAAAGATATGAAGAGCTCTTAAGTATCGTAGGTTGCTAACAGAATATGCTCTATGTCATTTGGATGACTTCTGTTGTTTGTAGGAAACACTGCAGTGTTCACTGTCTCTATGGAAACCGGATAGATGTAGATAGTTGCCTGGAACTTATTTTATGTCCTCATTTGGATAGCAGAGGTTCTAGCTCGCCCTGGACCAGTCTCAGAGTTTTGCAATATAGATTTGTGGTAAATATCCATTTAATTAGCTTGGGTTAGTAAGCAATTGACCTAATCATGGATGGTTTAACCCATCAGGGTAAGTTTTTGTTGCTTATCTAAGGCCCCAGTTGACTATTTAGAGACGGCCTTTCTTGGCTCATTCACTGTGATCTGATTTCTAACAGACATGGCTAAGTCAATCCAAATCCATCCCTACCACGCACATAAAGTAGAAACGCTCTTTACGTTTTGCGAGTCAGTCAATCCATGCAATACTGAAAAATGCACATGGAACGCAATCGTGTTAATGACACAAAAGTCACAGTGAGAGGCCCACAGTTAGGAGAGGACCGCCCTGTCCTCCTTTTGTGTTGGAGCTGAAATGTCAGCAGGACAAACGCACTGACTCAGGGAGATGTTTACTGGCTGCTCTGTGGTCGGGTCGTGGGTGAGTTGCTGCGTGTGCTCTAATGTCAAAACTGACTTGTGTTAAATGACCTGGATATGGGTCGCAACATGCTTTTTGAGCGTTTTGTCCAATAAATTATTTCCAGCATTTGAAAGAAGGATTATTTTCAAAAGTAAAACACAATGAAAGAAAACATTGACCTGTAACAATCCCAAATTCATAAATAAAATGAGCTGTGTTTAGAAACCATGATCAAGATTTTGTTCATCTGTTTCCAAATGACTGACTGTAAATGCAGACTGCTTGATCCACACCTGAAAGGCTCTGTTCACTTTTATCTTACAGTGAGTACTGAAGTCCTTTGAAATGGACTTCAAACCAGTTCCCCATCCAGGGACAGTTGGGGAAAGAAAATACCATTTTATTGCTGAGTGAAGCCCAGATGTTCTGTCAGTGTTGGCAGCAGGGACCAATTAGCTGGGATCAGAAAGAAAAAGGCATTCTCTGGAGTCATTTTTGTTGACATCATTGCTATATTTGAAGTGAGTTCTGTAAACATTAGACACCAGTGAATCACCAAGTCCTACTTGGACTACAGCAATAACTGTGTGCGTCCTTCTGCAAACAGGGTGGGGTGCTCTTTCCTCACCATTGAACCCCCAAACTCTGCTTCCAAGACAACCGCCATGGCTCATTCTGTGAGTGAAGGTCCAAACATGGAAAAGCCTGGAGGAAAACGAAGATGTGGGTGAGACGCAGGATTTCCTTGCCTTTCCATCCTCCTCATGGCCTGTGGTCCAGAGACACTGTGACACTCTCCATCGGCAAGTTAATGGCTGAACAACAGGAATAAGGAAGAGAGGAGAAAAACACGGAAGAGCTCTGAGGAACGGTGGAGTGATAACCTTTAGATCTTCAGCCGTGAGGCTCTGGAGACTGTTTGCCAGGGGTCTTGTTTAAAGAATGCCAGCAACCTCTTCCCTCTGTAAATCAGTGGCCAGTGGCTAATGGTTGGGGGGGGGGGCCGGTGGAAATCCCGTAAGCATTTCCAGTGATACCACATCAAGCTGGTGTTTCACGCCTGGTTAGAGACAATTGAAACCCAGGCCTTTGTCACACACGACCTGTGATCAGAGTAGTTCTTCAATTGTGTACTCACATCATTTATTTTTAAATATCTGATTACTTTGGGGTTTGATTCTGTTTTTCATTAAAAGCCTGTTAAGATATTGTTATGAAAATGTGATAAATATGCATTCGACAACTTTATGCTAAGAGAAATCTTTCTAGAAGGATACTGAGCCTAGAATTATTAGCCTACATAATGTGGAAACAGTTCTCCAACCTAATTTGAATCCAGACAGGGTGGTAGAGAATACTGGTCTACAGAACCCCTGCCTAGGTCTCCCTGCCAAGTAAACCTATTTTTAGAAAAAGCAAATGAGGTTAGGAATGGCTTCTTCTTTTGTGGAGTCATGCTGGCTTCCTGTGCTTTTTTAAAATTTTCTAGGTATTAACATACTAAAATGTAGGTAGGTTAAGTAATTTACTCTATCAGAGGTATTAGCCAATGCAATCAAACAAGAGAAAACAGAGACATGAAAATTGGAGAAAGAAATACAACTATCTCGGGCTTCCCTGGTGGCGCAGTGGTTAAGCATCCGCCTGCCAATGCAGGGGACACGGGTTCGATCCCTGGACCGGGAAGATCCAATATGCCGCAGAGCAACTAAGCCCATGCGCCACAACTACTAAGCCTGTGCTCTAGAGCCCATGAACCACAACTACTGAAGCCAGCGAGCCACAACTACTGAAGCCCGCGTGCCTAGAGCCCGTGCTCCGCAACAAGAGAAGCCACCAGAAGGAGAAGCCTGTGCGCAGCACAAAGACCCAATGCAGCCAAAAATAAATAAATAAATAAATTTATTAAAAAAAAAAAAAAAGAAATACAACTATCTCTATTTACAGGTGATATAATATAGCTGTAGGACTCAAGGACTCAAAAGAATCAATTAAAAAAAAAAAACTAATCCAAATCGTAAGAAAATTCAGTAAGGCAGCAAGTTATAAAGTTAACACATAAAAACAATGTTCTCCTATTCAAACAGAAGCCAGTTGTAAAACATAATGGAAGAAACGTGCTTACTTTAATATCACCAGAAAGATAAAATAACTAAAGATAAAATAACTAGGAATAAACTAAATAATAAATGTGCCAGCCTTCTATGAAGAAAACTTCAACAGTCCTGAAAAACAAAAAAAAATATTTGAGCAAATAGAAAGATCCAGCATGTTCCTGGCTATGTAGGGGAGCATCAAAATTTTCCTTCTACCTGTCTAGGTTCTTTGGCTGGTCTAATAGTTGAACTGACATAAGACACATTACCAGGAGAAAGACAAATTTAGTTTCATGTATGGGAGTCCCATGAAAATATAAGACCCAAAGCCAATCAGGCAGTTGAGGCTTATATGCCATCCTGAGCTAAGGAATGGGGTGGGGCGGGGGCATTCACTGGACCGTAAGGAGAGCAGATGTCTGCCCCGCCATGCAGGTAAGTCTTTCAGGTGAAAAGTTATCTCTGGTCGCAGCTCTCTTTCTGGGCTAGGCCCCCTATCTACATTCTTTTAGGCAGTTAAGGGAGAGGTAAAAGTTTTCCTGAGTCTGCTGGGTCTTGGTTGCTTTCTGCTCAAAATAATCCACATGCCAGAGGGGCACATTTTGGGGTGGCATATTCTGCTCCCCTTCAGAGAGGACAACTAAATCAGGAAGCAATGTTAATTCACCACAGGTAAATTCAATATGATTCTAACAAATATACCAACACTTTTTTTAGAGTTAGACAAGTTGACTCTCAAGTTTATATGGGAAAGTAAAGAAGCAGAGAAAGCCAGGAAAACCCTGAAAGAGAGGAGCGATGAGGAGGACTGCCCCCGCACCAGGTGGTAACTCGTATCATGAAAGCTCTGTAGTTGAAAGAGTGACAGATGTGGCTGGATATAACGTTCAGAACCAGGCATACACAGAAACAGGATATGGGTCCAGAAACAGTGCATACAGCTATTTAGTGTGTAATAAAGGTGGCCTGTCAAATCATCAGTGAAAATACAGACTTTGTAACAAATGGAGTTGGAACAACTGGAAAGCCATTTGAAAGAGTAAAAATTGGATCTACGTTTCCCAAACACCAGGATCAACTCTAAATGGACCATCAGCCGTCTAAATGTAAAAAAAAAAACCAAAAAAACCAGAAAAACAAAAAAAATACAAACAACAACAAAAAACCATACAAATACTGCAAGAAAACACTGGTGAACTCTATAATCTGGAGAAAGACTTCTAATTATGATGCAAAAATCTATAGGCCATAAAGGAAAAATCATTAAATTTGACTACGTAAAAAAGGTATATGCTAAAATCACCAGAAGCAATGTCAGAAGACAGATGAGAAGCTGGGAGAAAATATGTGTGACATATCACAAAGACTAATTATGCTAATATATAAAGAGCACTTAAGAACCAAGAAGAAAAAGACCAAACAATTTTTAAAAACGAACAGAAGTCATGAGCAGGTCACAGGGTAAAAAATAAATCAGAAAGAGGCAATGGCTTTTAAACATATGAAAAGCATATGATGTTCAACCTCACTCACAATAAGGGAAATGCTAATTAAACTACCTGAGACAATATTTCTCACCTATCAAATTGGTAAAAATCCAAAGATACCCAGGCATCATTGTTAGTAAGTCTGTGAAGAAGCACTTGGATATAGCTGGTGAGAGGAAACAATTCCAATTTGACAATAACTAATAAAAATATATCTGTATTTAACTTCTGATCTAGCAATCCCCTTTCTAAGAATCTAGGAATCATACAAAACAATATTCACACCAAGTTCTTGCTACTGAATGTGTGGTCTGTGGCCCAGCAGCATCAGCTAGCAGAGAGCCTGTTAGAAATGCAGCATCTCAGGATCTAGTGAGCTGGAAGCTGCATTTTTTTTTAACATCTTTATTGGAGTGTAATTGCTTTACATTGTTGTGTTAGTTGCTGCTGTATAACAAAGCGAATCAGCTATACATATACATATATCCCCATATCCCCTCCCTCTTCCATCTCCCTCCCTCCCTCCTTATCCCACCCCTCTAGGTGGTCACAAAGCACCAAGCTGATCTCCCTGTGCTATGCGGCTGCTTCCCACTAGCTATCCATTTTACATTTGGTAGTGTATATATGTCCATGCCACTCTCTCACTTCATCCCAGCTTACCCTTCCCCCTCCCCGTGTCCTCAAGTCCATTCTCTACGTCTGCGTCTTTATTCCTGTCCTGCCCCTAGGTTCTTCAGAACCATTTTTTTTTTTTAGATTCCATATATACGTGTTAGCATACAGTATTTGTTTTTCTCTTTCTGACTTACTTCGCTCTGTATGACAGTCTCTTACCATCATTATCTACAAGTAACTCAATTTTGTTTCTTTTTATGGTTAATATTCCATTGTATAAATGTGCCACATCTTCTTTATCCATTCATCTGGCGATGGACACTTAGGTTGCTTCCATGTCCTGGCTATTGTAAATAGTGGAAGCTGCATTTTAACAACACCCTCAGACCGTTTGCACATGCATTACAGTTTGAGAAGCCCAGCACTAGGTTTTATATGGCAGCGTTATTTGTAATGACGTAAGACTGGAAACAACCCAAATGGCCATCAGTGGCACACAATGAAATACAGTGCAGCCTTGAAAAAGAATAAGGATGATCTCTATGTGCCAAATTAGAGAGAGCTCCAAAATTTAGTGTTAAGTGAAAAAAGCAAGTTGCAGAACTATCGACAGATAACGGATGGACATATGGAGAGATAGAATGCTACCCTTTCGGTAAGAAAGGAGTGGAATATATATATATATATACTTTTTTTTTTTTTAACCTGAAGGAACCTTGGAGGCAAGAACCAAACCAAAAGTGATAATCTGAGATCAAAGTATAGCAATTTGGGGCACACAGATTCGGGTAGGAACCCAAACCGAGTCCCACTCGGAGTAGTAAAAGGAATAAGGGGCTTTTAAAGGCACGGAAGGCAGGGTTGCCGTACTAAGAATTTCAGCTGCCCATGGTGGCAGTAACTAGTCTTGGCTGACCCTGACTGATCCCTAAGGCCATAACTAGAGGGAGGGGAAGGTCTTACTGGGACAAGTTGCAGGTGTTCTTGCAGAGTCCTTGGAGCTTTTGTGGTTCCGACCAGTTCAAAGGTTTGTCGTTCTACCTGGTGAGACCGTGCATAAGTCCACCTCCATGATAGCCTTCCAGCTTCATTTAAAACCCGGTGACATAGTGACTCAATTTTATTTCTCATGTCACAATATATTTATGTTGCTTATTTCTGCAAGAAGATAAGCTGGAAGGATAAAGCTGAGCTAATAAACTTGGGGTGATAAGGACTGGAGAAGATAAGGGTAGAAGCGAGATATCTCGAACCTTCGTCAATGTTTACTACTTCAAAAATAAAATTAAAACAGTCACTCTGGGGGAGGGATGGCAGGGTTTGCTGCTGGCATCTAGCGGGTAGAGGGACCAGTACAGCCCTCCTGCAACAAAGACTTATCCGGCTCAGAGGTAGATATAGTGTCGAGGTCGAGAGCCCCTGGCTTAGGCTAAGGGCAGAAGAGGCACTAAACTATCTGAGGTGTACAAAATTGAACTTATCATTTTGAAGACGAGGCTAGCATTTTCCCCACTGCAGTCACCCGAGCCCTTTCCGTTCTCCAAGACTGCTCCGAGGTGGCAGACCAGGATTCCATAGCATTTGTGTGATCTGTCGGTTCCCTGGAGTCCGATTCACACGGGTCGGATAACTGGGCCCTCTGCACACCCAGGAGGAGCGCGCTCTGCTCTGCGCTGTGCGACTCAAGCCCACGTGCCAGGGGGGACACTTTTCTGGACTAAGACACAGCGACACGCTGGTCGGCCCACTGAAAGCCTCGGGAGAGCCGGGCCTTCGTTCCATCCACGCCCCAGGCGGCCCCGGGTACGCAGTCACCACCCTGGGAGCGGAAAGGATGCTGCGGCGTACCTGGCGCCCCTGGGGCCCCTGGGGCCCCTCCCCTCCCCTCCCCTCCCCTCCCCTCCCCTCCCCTCCCCTCCCCTCCCGCTCGGCCCCGCCCCTCCCCTCCGGCGCGGCCCCGCCCCGGGCGGCCCCGCCCCGCCCCGCCCCGCCCGCCTCCCGGCCGCGGTACTTGGGACCCCCGCAGCCGCCGTCTCCTCCGCTGCCGCGCCTCCCGCTCCGGCCGCGCGCTCGGTGAGTGTCCGGGGCGCTCGGGCCGCGGCGTCGGGCCTGGGCGCGAGGCGGGGAGGCGGGCGGGCGGCCGGGTCGTGACCGCTGAGGACCGGAGGGGTGGGCGGGGGCGCGCGTCCAGCTGGGGTTCCCTTTCGGATCCGGCGGAAGTGACGGCGCGGTGAGTGTGGCGGCCGCCGCCGCCGCCGCCGCCCGGGACGCGGAGGACCCTCGGTCTCGCCCACGCTCGCATGGGGGCGGCGCCGAGCCTCCCCGGGGGCCGCTCCGGGCCCCGCGCGCACAGGTGACCCCCGCGGGCGCGCGCCGCAGGGCGCCGGGCGTTGGGAGCCCGGGCGTGGGTGGGGCTGGGGCCCGAGGGAAGCCCGGGTGGGTGCCCAGGTGGGTGCCCAGGCGGCCCCGCTGCCCAGCGGTCTCCCGCCCACCGGGTGGCCGGCGCTCAGGCGCTTTCGGAGGCCTCAGGCCTGCGAAGATAATCGTGAGGACCATTCCAGATCCTGGCACGTCTGTTGTTCGGTAAACTCGTTGCAGGCACAGTGTTGCAGGGTTCGGCATCTTCAGGGCTAAGAGGACGGGGAGAGGTTTTAGTCTTACCTGGGGTTGCGCGTGCTGGATGAGGTTGGCTCTTCAGTTGCTTTCTTCCCCTTTTCCCCCCCATAAAGCTCAGTTTTGAGGGAGAGTGGAAAATTAGTCCTCACGTGCCGCCAGGAATACGCGGGTGCCGGGGGAAGCTGGGTCAGTGTAGGCACGGTCCCTCCCGGCCCAGTTGGTGTACCTTATGGCCGAGTGGGGAGGGAGAGTGTGAAAAGTAGCCTCTGGACTGAGGTCCTGCGGCGGCGTTGCCGCGGCCCAGAGATGTGCCCCGGGATTAGCAGGAAGGGCTGTGGTTCTCTGTTCTGCGTGTGTCCCGCTCTTCCCCACCGCTCGTGAGTGCCTGCATCCCCGGCTTCAGGCCACCCCAGAGAAGGGTCGCAGTTTTAGTCATACTTGGTCATGTAAGCTGAGTATTTAAAAGCAGTATATGAGGCCAGTTCCAATCCAAGGCATTTTGTTACAGTTCAGCTTATTGCGTGTAACTCCAGCCAGCAACCATAGAGTGAATGGAATCACCATTCTTTTCTGTTTATACAAAGAGTGGCCTACATCACACTAAGTGTTTGTCGTTAGACCCCAGGGAAGGCCACACACCTTACACTGCCAAGCTTGCTGGACCTGAGATCAGGCCTGGACATCAGCAGAAAGAAAATAACGTGTAGTTCTACCCACCATTTATTGAATACCCGCTGTGTGCCAGGCATTAGTTTATCTAATCCTCACAGTAAACTTATAAAGTAGAAGGAATCATCCCGTTTACGTATTAGACAACACACACACACACACACAGTGCCCCAGAGACCAGGTGGGGACAAAGCAGGAGCCCAGGTCTCCATTAAACCAATCTTTAATAGTAAATCCTCTAGGAAATTAAGGCATCCTAATCCAAGAAGATAAGAAGCACAATTAAATAGTGACACCTTAAAAAATTATTAAGACTTGATCAGTTGAATTAAACCAATTATGCACATTAACTGCGGAAGATTACTGATGGTGCTACAGGGAAAAAATGGTGCCAAAGGTAGATTTGTTAGACTTGTTTTATACACACACACACACACATATATGACATTGTTCATTAATGAAACCTTAATACTGGTTTTTATGTTCATGATTAAATATATTTTAAAAGGCATATTGTTATTGAAGCTGTAAATAATTTTGAAATATATGATGAATTTTGCAAGTGTGTGTGTGCATGTGTGTATATGAAGGACACTTTTGGCTCTCTTATCTACAGAAGCTGAAAAAGTAGGGACTTGGAAAGCCGTTGATAGGCGTTGTGTTTTCTGTGTGATCCTGTGAAATGTGTATCCTTGTTACTGGTATGTACATTGAATGGAGAAGAGCTATCCCTCAATATAAAGACCCCACTAGATTGTCTATAATTTTCTTTGATATCTGGAATGTCTTCATGGTAAACTGTTTTAATTTGGTCCTATTTTTCTTTCTTCTTTAGGATTAAGACCTCTTTAATCTTTTTATGATTAATATTAAAGATTTATATATTATTGCAAAGTGATAATGAAAATCAGTTTATGATTATGTGGCAGGTTATTATCAAATTCACATTTCAGTACAAACAAGAAGGATCTTAATAAATGGTACTCGGAGTTTGGACATTTATTTCACAATTAACAGAGGAACCGGGTAATGGGCGAAGAAATGGCTTTTAATGTTTTACTCTGCTCACAAAAATAATTTGTAGATTTGTGACCATGTGTTTAGCATCTTCCTTTCATAAAACCCTGCTAAAAGGACAATGAAGGAGCCTTGTGAAGCATCAAAAACACAAGGACAGAGAAGGGAGAGAGGAGACAAAGGGTGGACAAGAGAGGTCAGAGGCTTTGGAGGAGGGAAGTGACCAGGGGAGGGGCTGAGTGCCAAGGAAGGGAAACAGACCAGAAGGGGCCCAGGCGCCAGCAAAGGCGGGGGTGAAGTGCAGGGCTGCAAATGGGGCCTGGGTAGAAAGCGTGTCCACAGACTGATGTGACCCCCACAGGCCATCTACTCTGCAGCGGACAGCCACCCTCCCTGCCTTACCCAGAACCCAGTAGGAGATCAGGTCTCACCCCTGCAGGATCTGATGCGCAAACTCAGGGACCCCCAGGCATTGGACTGAGAGGAGGGGATTACGGATCCCGTAGGAACCCCCCAGCCCCTACCCTGCCTGCAGCCAGACCTGGTTGCTCAGTAGAAAAAGGCTACTGACCCCTTGATCACACACATCCTGCCATGTAAACGGTTTCCAACCTCGTTTTGTGTTTCCCTCTTAAATATGACTGACATCCCAGGATCGTCAAGCATTTGTGGAAAGCCTGTGTATGAAAGAGACCCAAATAATATAAACACCAGCACAATGACAGAAGACCCCAGGAGAAGAGAGACGATACAGGAAGCAGAAGACAACATCACAGACTGTGGTTGACGTTCTCCAGGGAACCAGGGAAGGGGGGGGGGGGCGGGGGGGGGGAGGCAGTAAAGAAGGAACAGCAGGGAACAAGGAGTGTTTAGGAATTAAAGCTATAATGGCTGAGACTGGAAAAAATCAGTAGAAAGATTGCAAGAGAAAGTCATGAGTATCTTCCAGAAAATGGAACAAAACGTCACTGTGATGGAAAATGCAAGGGAGGGGGGCAGATGAGAGCAGAGCTCTCTACCGCACGCAGAGAGCAGAGACCGTGCAGTCCCAAGTGCAAGACAGATATCCACTTCTGTGCTTGCCACTAGTGCAGGTAGGAGGCCCAGAAAAAGAGAACAGAGTCAGTCTGCAGGGAACGGACAAGTGCCTTAAAAGTTCCCAGAGAGGGACTTCCCTGGCGGTCCAGTGGTTAAGGCTCTGCGCTTCCAATGCAGGGGGCCCGGGTTCGATCCCTGGTTGGGGAACTGAGATCCCACATGCCTCACGGTGTGGTCAAAAAATGGGGAAAAAAAAAAAAGTTCAGTTCCCAGAGAGAAAGGGAAATTTTCTTGATTTGCTAGATTGAAAGGGCCCACCAAGTGCACGGCAAAATGAGTAAACGGGGCCCATCTGAAGGACAGACAAATCATCATGAGTGACATTCAGAATATCAAGGATAAGGATCAGATTTCACGAGCTTCCAAAGACCGGGAAGCCGGGAGGAGGGATGGAGCTGGGGTCCGAATATCTTCAGACTTCCCAGCAGGAGAGCTGAAGACTGGGAAGCGACCAGCCAGCACCTCAAGAGGTAAAGTGACATGCAGCCCATCCCGGAGGCTGCCAAACCGTCAATCGTATGGGATGGTAGAATAAAGACATTTTCAGACATGCAAGAAGTCAAAATGTGTTTTCTGTCTTAGAAAGCTATTGGACGATTCGTTTCATCAAAGAAGGGAGTAAACCATGAAACAGGAAGACATTGGGCCCAAAGGAGTGTCTGGGGGGTCAGCAGTGCCCAAGCTGAAGAGCGGTGAGTCCAGAGTGGAACCATGCGGATGGCGTGGCTGGCAGACAGCGGGATCCACACATCGGTATAAGCGAAGAGGAGGCTGGCACCACTGCAGCCCGGATGGGCGTCTCTGAGTTCAGCTGTGTTTGAGGAAAGTCGGGGGTGGGGTGGCGGATGAAAACTTGACATGGTGTCTTCCCTTCGCGGCACGGTGTGTGAGGGGCTTGGAAGGAAACATCTGCCCAGCTTCGCCATAGCAGCACCAAGACTCACGCGCTCCTTGAGGAGTCAAGGATTCGGTTTTGTGCTTTACAACTTTTCCATGAAGCTAAGAGAGGTGCTGAAACTTGGTATCTTTGGACTGGGAAAAAAATTCACAATGGATGTAAGACCTTGTTGTTGCTGTAAAGGGAGGGTGTTGGAGATCAACATCTCAAAATAGAGTAGATTAAAGAGAAGCCCACTAGCCCCTAGTTGTGACGATTTGAGCACCAAGAAGAAAACAGACATCCACTAATTGAAATATCTTGTTTGTAAAAAATCACGAATCTGTTAATAAGCTCAGATGAGGCAAACAAGATGAGCTTTAAAAAGGCACAACCGAGTTTCAGTCCTGTTTCAGTATTTTGGGGTGGCCTGCCCCGAACCCCATCAGAGCACAGATTATCTGGTATACCCCCTTCCTCATGCAGGGAGCAGAAATCAAGTAACTGACTCAGGGTGCCAGAGCTGGGACTGTGAACCTGGTCTCCGTGCCTTTTCCTCTGAGTCTCCTGCTTCGTTTTTCCCAGTTTAGTTTTAAGACCAAAGCTGCTTTCTGTTGAAGAACTATTGATCTTTCAGCTCTAATTCCCTTCACACAATACACAGAAGTACACTGATTTCTCCGCGGCCCCAGTAGATACCGTGGGCTGGCCAGGCCAGTGCTTTCCTGGGGGTGGGGGGGGGATGAGGGCAGGTGTGCTTTTTGAGATCAGTGACAGAAAGGCCAGAGCCTGAAACAAATTTGCTGGACATTACCAGAGACAGGGTGCTTTATTAATGGCGTCTCTTAGGTTGGCATTTCCATTTGAATCAACACTCCTTCAACATCTGAGGGGGAAATGCGTGCAGATGGCAAAATAGAATCTTGGATGGGTGGGGAGGGGGCTCGTGGGACATGTCCTTGGCCAGGTGACCTTGCAGCAGACCTAACACACACACGGCCCTACACCCCTGTCCTTACTCAGTTCATGGAGGGCCATGGGGCTGCAGCCTCTCCTGGTGGACTGGCCATCTTGGTGGCCCTGTCCCCAGGCCAGAGGATGACCTGTGCGGTGGGGGCGGGTGGGTCTGAGTCCTGACGTCTGACTGCATCAGGGATGCTGGAGGCTGTGCTTCTTGCATGAGTCCCCAAGTGCCCTCATCCAGAACCGGGCGAGGAGGGCCTGGGCCTGGGGGCAGCAGGGGCCTGGGGACAGGGCCTTCGATTTGGGCTTTGGCACAAGCTGAGGTCTCATAGAAAGAGAACTGGACGTCAGAGGTGTTTGTTTTTAAGGCTTTCATGCCTCTTTGTATGTGATTTGATTTGTCTTTTACCTTAAGGCTTCAGGTTATCCAAAATGAGGGCTTTGCTCCCACATTACAAAAACATTCAACCGTCTTTTCTTGTGTAACTGTGTGGTTGGATTTATCATTTTGAATGATTTTTAAATTATAAAATAATACATATAGGCCCTTAAACACACCAAACAATACAGAAATGAAAGCAAAAGCCAACAGCTCCTTCCCCGATTCCACCCCCAGCGAGTACCCAGGATGTGGGTCCTCCCACTCTCTCTGTGTTATCAGCGTCACTGTTCAACTGTGTTCACTAAACATTAGAAACCCACAAAATAATTCTGAGAGCCCCCGCAAAAGAAATTGAGTTTTACGCCTGTACCTATTTGCTCACTGAACCAATGTGTCAGTCGTAACTTTTAACAACAGAGTGAGACACGGCTGACGTGTAGCCTAAATTTACGCAACGCTGATTTTAAATCCATCGTTTCAGACTCGCCACCATGGACGCTCTGTCGGAAGCAAACGGCACCTTTGCCTTGACCCTTTTGAAACATCTGGGTGAAGACAACTCGAAAAATGTGTTTATCTCACCCATAAGCATCTCCTCTGCCCTGGCCATGGTCTTCATGGGGGCAAAGGGAAACACCGCGGCCCAGATGTCCCAGGTACGTACCTGGAACCAGTTCTGGGTGATGGTAAATGCTGTTACTTTCTCAGTTGAGTTGGTCCTCCATGTTTCAAATCCCAAAGGCCTTGCTCTTGACACATAACTCCCTGTGTGCTGCCCCGTCCCCTGGGCCTCCCACACCATGTCTCTCTGGCAGGTGGCCGGGCCTTCCTGACAGCTCAGTACCTGGCTTCCAGGAGGACATGAATGAGCAGGTGCTCCTCCAGCCTCTGCTCTGACGCGCTGGCCAAGGCCCGGCTGGCGAGGCCAGCCTTGCAGTGACGCCCGGACCAGCCCGAGGCGGGCTGCGCAGGGCGCGAAGGTCCAGCTCCTGGGGCCACCGAAGGCAGCCGTAGTCTGTCCTCTGGCCCCGCCACGCACTCACAGCCCTCCCAAGGCCCCAGGGTCTCGTCCCTTCCTGGGGCCGGGCTTGGGCTCCAAGTCCAGGAGGAACAGGGCTGTTGAGGCTCCCGGGTGCAGAGCTCTGTGAACTAAAGAGGCCGATTATCTGCCGCCCCACTCCTGGCACGCCCTGGAGAGACAGGGAGGGGTCGCGCTGTGCCGTGGGGAGGTCAGTGTGCTCGGGCTGACGAGTCCAGGCTGAGTGGCCCAAGCAGCAGCAGTTTCCTTCCTCACGGCTCTGCAGGGTGGGGGTCTGGGATCGAGGCTGCTTCTGAACCGTGGGGGTTTCTAATAGCTGCTTAAATTCTGCTTCCCTGAGCAGGGGCACGGGCACAGGCTCGTGAGGCAGGGCTCTGCTGGGCTGGGGGACAATGTCCTGAAGCCCTTTGTCTGGCTGAGAGGGTCTCGGGGCCCTGCCTCAATCTCCAAGGTTTAACAAAATGTCCTAATCCTGCCCTGGAGGCCTGTGCTTTGAGTTTGACCTTTGCCCTGAGGCCGTCGCTTACTTTCAGAATAATTTGCCAGCTGGAGAGGCTGGGAGTGAGAAACATTTTCACTTTCCACCCAGCAAGTCCTGGGTTGCAAATATTTCCTTTAAGTTCTGCTTGACAATGAAATAGCTCCCTCTCCAGCTCATCTCTCTATTCCCTCAGCTCTCCCTCTCCCAGGCGGCTACCGATGCCGCGTTCTTCTTGGGCATCTCCTTAGCCAGCCAGATACACGATTCCCCGGGGAGAGGGCCAGCCTTCCCGCCGCCGCAGGTGGCAGTGGTTTCCGCACTGTCCTTCCAGCCTCGGCCAGCTGCTGGGTCCAAAGCCAGCGCCCACGTTCTAGCTTTGTGTTACAGCAGAACCACGCCTGGATGGCTGCCTGGACCTTCTATGGCTGCAGAAGAACCCGCCCCGCAGCTGAGTGGCTGGGAATGACGATGGTAGCTTTTCAGCCTCTGGCCTGGCCCCATGGTGCCCGCTGGGCTCACTTGTGATCTGGGAAGGGCCTTGGTGCTGGCTGTTGGCTGGGGCCTCCGTCCTCCCACAAGGCGCTCTCCCCGAGCAGTGTCGGCTCCCCAGGGCCGTCCGCGAGGCGCCCAGCGGGATAGCGGGGACTTTGTTAGACCGTGAGGGCCGGGGGGCGAGACAGCGAACGTGCAGCTGCCGGGCCGTTTTCGGCCCAGGCCTGGAACAGTCACCTCTCCTGTGTTGCGCTGGTCAGCGCACGTCCCAGGGCCAGCCCGGACCCGAGCACGCGGCCTGTGCGTGCGGAGACGGGAGGCCTGGCGGGCAGCCTGGTCTGCAGACGGACCGCAAGGGCTGGGCGCACGGAGCTGGGCTTGCAAAGGGCCGTTTCTGCTCCTGCTGTCCCTGCTCGGGCTCCCTGCGGGAGGGAGGCTGGGCGGCTTCCGAGAGGCGTTTTGTCTCTAACCGGGTGAATCTCTCGTTTTAAGCTGCAGTGAGGACCAGCGTGGTCCTTAGGTGACTCTGGTGTTGTATCCGTTTCCTGTACTCAGGGCACACTGAAGTTGTGCGTTTTTATCTGTTTTTGATTTCAGGCACTTTCTCTAAGCAGAAGCAGCGGCGGAGGTGGAGACATCCACCAGGATTTCCAGAACCTTCTCACCGAAGTTAACAGGACCGGCACACAGTACTTGCTCAGAACTGCCAACAAGCTCTTTGGAGAGAAGACTTATGATTTCCTCCCAGTAAGTCATACTCGCTGCTTTTACTAAGAAGGTAGAGACCGAGGTGGCGGGGAGGTGGCAGCGGGGACCTTGTGGTGCAGCAGAGGGCCTGCGGGCTGAGATGCACGCGGGTGGGGTGACGCAGGACCCCACGCACTGCCGTCCGCGATGGCAGCCACTGGACACGCAGCTACTTATGTCCCAGTGTCGTTAATTCAACGCAGGTGAAGTGACGTATTCAGTCCCCCAGTGGCACCAGCTGCAGTTCAAGTGCCCGTAGCCGCAGGTGGCACCCTTCTGAACAGTGTGGATTTAGCGCCTCACCACGAGCGCTGAGGAAGCGGTGGCGTGGGGCGCGGGTTTCCCGTGTTAATGTGGGACAACGGGCCCTGGTTCACGGCAGGCGGTTCTGAAACACCCAGGGAGCAGTGGCCCTCACCGTGGTAGGAGCCCACTGGGCACGGCCGTGGCCCTGCAGCTGCTGCCAGCGTCCTGACCTCGCTGGTGCGGCGACTCCCACGAAGGACCAAGCAGTCCATGGCATTTATTTGACATCCAGACCATGATTTTTCTTAGTTTGTGTTTATTATTAAATGTAGCTGAAGACTGAGAAAGGATTTAAGGTTAATTCCTCGCACTCATTTGTACATTACATATGTAAACCATAAAATTATCGACGTTCTGACTTGGTGTGGTGAGGAAGTAAGCTCTTGGCGTTGACTGTTTTTGTAGCCATGCGATTACATTGCTCTGTGTCTCCTAGTCTTTCAAAGATTCCTGCCGCAAATTCTACCAAGCAGAGATGGAAGAGCTCGACTTTATCAGCGCTGCGGAGGAATCCAGGAAACACATAAACACCTGGGTAGCCCAAAGGACAGAAGGTGAAGATACATTGTTATTTCTGCTTTCATGGTATTTTCTAATTAATTTTATTGGAGTACAGTTGATTTACAGTGTGGTGGTAGTTTCAGGTGTACAGCAAAGCGAATCAGTTATACCTATACATAGATCCACTCTTTTTTAGATTCTTTTCCCATATAGGTCATTACAGAGTATTCAGTAGAGTTCCCTGTGCTGTACAGGAGGTGTTTTCATAGTATTTTAATGAATCTTATTGTCGGTTCCTTCACAAGACCATCAAATGTAAACAGGAATGATTTTTTTTCTCTGAATAACTCTAAACTTTAAAAATCTACTTTTGAAATACAATCAGTGTATAATTATTTTCTCTAGCTTTTTCCCTGTCCTCATCAATGTTTGGTGCACCTCTTCCAGAACAATCTTCACTTTAATTTTTTTGTTGTCGTTGTTAATGTTAATATAATCTTTCTTTTCACAAGTAGTGTAAAGAAAAATTTGGGTGCAGGTCTCCAGCTGCCTGCCTGTCCGGCTCCGCTTGTGCTCTGCGGGTTACTGAGCGTCATTGCAGGACACTTGGTTAGGTCCTCATCCACCTGCAGTTCTTAATTTAAATGTTCTCCACACAGGCTACAACCTCTCACCTTCAGGACAATCCCCTGAAGCGTAGACATCAAACATTCCTTTCTCTCTCACTGTGAATTATCCTGCACATAACATATTACTTTGTTCATTTTTATGTTTTATTCAACTGATGGTGTTTTTCTGACCAGAGCTTTAGAAGGTTTTGTCGCTGCCTTTGTTTTAGGGGCCAGTCTCCCTGTACATGGTTGTTTGGGGGACGGCGAGCCCCTTCGTCTGTGCACTTGACCCTTCAAGAAGACGGCCCAGTGAATCTCGTCCCGATGCCTCCGTCAGGAAGCCCTTTAGCTAACTGGTTCTTTAATTCTTTTCAGGAAAAATTATAGACCTGCTGTCTCCAGATTCAGTGGACTCTGTGACTTGTCTGGTTCTCGTGAACGCCATCTACTTCAAAGGAAACTGGGAGAATCAGTTTAACAAACAGCACACCAAGGAAAGGCCGTTCAAAGTCAGCAAGGTGAATATGGGTATTTCGCAACAACAGAGGCGGTTCTTGGAAACAGTCCCTGTGTTCACACTGGTTTATAGAACGTGCGAGAAGGCTGACCTCAAGTAACTGACGCTTCGTGTGGCCTTAGGCAGCCCAGCATCCGGTCTCCCAGCAAACCTGGGGCCTTCTTCTCGCCCTGCCCCTCCTCTGCTGTGTCATCAAATGTGGTCCATGCTGCCGCTGGGCGTTCTGTCTGTATCGCACATCCCACGGTGTAGCTCTCAGGCTTAGAGTCCTTCCTGGCTTCCCAGAACTTTTGAGATCAAGTTCAAACTCCAGACTATGGCACGTGAAGCTCTTCGTGGCCCTGGATCCTACCCATGTCCCTGTCTTCATTCTGTCAGTACCTGTATATCCCCCTTTCCTCTCCGGCAGCGTCTGGAAGCTTCCCTAGCAGTGCCCCCAGCCCGGTTTCTGTACCCCTCCTCTGAGCTCTCACAGAGAGCTGTGCACCGATCTCCCGGGACCCCTCTGGCCCCTGTGCAAATGCAGGACCAGGGAGGTCACTTGGGAGTTGTCACGATGACCGGGGCTGGGCTGACAGCAGTGGGGGTGGGAAGCACAAGCTTTATGTCTTAAAAGTGGAGCCAGCGTGGTTTGTAATGAGTCAGATGTGGGGTGTGAAGGACAGGGGTCAAGGACACTCCAGGGTTTTTGACCCTGGGATGAATGGTGTTGCCATCAACCGAGATGGGGACAATTATAGATGGAGCAGCCGTGGAGGGGAACACGGGGAACCGGTGTGAGAGGTGACACTGGAGGTTTCTGTTATGTCCAAATGCAGGTGTTGAGTAGGCAGTAAAATGTATGCATCTGGAGTATGGGGGGGAGGTCCTGGCCAGGAATAGAAATGTGGGAATTCTATTTAAAGTCACGGGACTGAGCTCACCAGCAGAAAAGCAGCATGAGGCCTGAGCCCTGGGTGCCCCAGGGTTTGGAGGCGGAAGCAGTGAAGGTGAGCTGGCAAAAGAGAGGGCACTGGTGTGGTGTGTGGAAGCCAACAGAGTGTTTCTGGGGCCCAGAGTGGCCGGCTCTGCTGACTCGTCCAGTGTCTTGTTTCAACTTCGTGTTTATCCATTTCCTTTACAGAATGTGGAGAAGCCTGTGCAAATGATGTTTAAGAAATCCACCTTTAAAATAACCTACATCGGAGAGATATTCACGCAGATTCTGGTGCTTCCCTACGTCGGCGGAGAGCTCAATATGATCATCATGCTTCCTGATGGAAAGACCGATTTGAAAACGGTAACTAAGCGGTAATCGCGCCGTGGGGGGAAGGGGGTCACGTCTGAATCCCCGCCCGGCAGGCTCCCCACCTCCCAGCGGGAACCCTTTCTGAAGCCGGCACGACTCCCCCGGCCGCCCCCTCGAACCCACGGCGCGGCGCGTGCGGGCCATGGCAGACGGTCCCACTGGGCAGCGTTGCTCTGGACCCGAAGCTCCTCTACTCGCCTCTTCTAGGTGGAAAAGGAACTGACTTACGAGAAATTCGTCGAGTGGACGAGGCCGGACCTGATGGAGGAGGAGGAGGTGGAGGTGTCCCTGCCCAAGTTTAAGCTGGGGGAGAGCTACGACATGGAGGGCGTCCTCCGCACCCTGGGCGTGACCGATGCCTTCGAGAACGCCAGGGCGGACTTCTCCGCGATGTCGTCCCGGGGGGACCTGTGCCTGTCCCGGGTCGCGCACAAGGCCTTTGTGGAGGTCGACGAGGAGGGCACGGAGGCGGCCGCCGCCTCCGCCGCAGTCCTGATGTTGCGCTGCGCCAGGATCACCCCCAGGTTCTGTGCCGACCACCCTTTCCTCTTCTTTATCCAGCACAGCAAGACCCAAGCACTTCTGTTCTGCGGCCGGCTCAGCTCCCCGTGAGGAGGCGGCGGCCGCAGGCAGCCCCGCTGGGTCCTGCTGGCCCGCTTTCCCCAGTACTCCGTGACGTGCCTGCGAACCAAAGTGGCCTTGGCGACAGTCCAGAAATAAAGGGGCTGATCGAGAACGCCTGTGTGTCTGTGTGTTCGCATGTCCCGAGCCCCCTAGGGCCTGCAGTTGCCATTCGGGGGAGGGTGGTCACGCTCGGCAAGTGCCCCTGCTCTGAGGGGCGCCCCTCCGCCCTCACCGTCCGGGCCCTCAGGGAGAGCAGGTGCTTCCTCTCTCCTCTGCTCCGCGGCCCCTGTCGGTGAGAGAACAGAGAGAAGCAGAGGCTACGGCAGCCACGGGGAGCAGGCCGCAGAGACCCTCAGCGGGAGTTCTGTTCCAGAACGTGTTGTGAGCCCTCCGGAAACCAGCATAGAGGCGGGGAGAGCCAGTGACCCAGCCCCGTGAGAAGTCAGTCCCATTTCCCGCTGTGTCTGCATTTAGAGGGGTCTGCGGTCACTGACCTCTTCAAATGCACAACCACCCACTTTCCCTGAAAATGTTTAATTGCCACCAGGGGTCAGAGACGAGCAGACAGGTACTGTTCACAGTAACGGAAGAGTTTAAGACCACGCCGGGTGACTTTCCGTCCTGCTGCAACTACTAGAGATAAGTAGGAGGCTAAGGTTTCTGCAGCCGCTTGTGTTACCTGCTGGAGACGTGAGCCCGGTTCTCAGCTGATGTGAGGGTCAGCTGGAGAGCTGTGCCGTGTTCCAGGCCAGCCACCAGACCTCCTCCGCTGACCTAATTGCCGTCATTAGGAGCTGGGCTCCCTCTAACATAACGACGCGATGCATATTTTCATTCTGCCTCTGGTCTGCTTTCCCTGTTGAGCCCAAGCCAGCGACTTAGCCGTGGGGAGAGACAGACTGAGGAGACGTTGCCATTATGAGTGGGGTGGGTGAGAAGGGGAAGGGCCGTGTCTTCAGCGCCGTCTCCTTGCCCCGCACAGCTCTGTTTGTACCTGTGGCGTGTAGCGCAGTGGTCTGACCATCCAGGTTTCGAGGCATCTGTCCTTCCTTTCCCTGGATGAGAGCCCTCAGGCCCATCAGCAGGAAGTTGTGAAAACGAACGCAGTGGTCCCGTCTGTGGCAGACCTAAAATACAGGTAGACCTCTGCCAGGTGAAGTCCTAACACACGTGGCATAAACCACGTGATGCTGCTCAAAGGGGCTCTTGGGTCCCACTGAGTTGTTCCACTTTCTCTGTCGGTCAAATGGCCTTTGAAAAGTTATCCCCCATCATATGATTTTAGTAAAAGGCACAGCCACGTGAATAATGCTCTCACATCTTTTATGAAATTCCACTAGAAGACAGTTCCATTACGTTGTGCAATGTTTCTTGTAAGGACCTACAAAATAAAATCCTCCCAGGATTTAAGTCTGGGAAAGAGTTGGTCTCACCCCTTTACAAATGTTTACTGAGCACCTGCTTTGCATTGATGATTTTACTTAATCCTCAGCAAGGAGTAAGCCCTGGGGGATCTGAGGTCCAGGGGTGGGATTAAGTAACTTGAACAAATTCTTGCAGCTGGCAAAGAGGTAGAACCAAGGTCTCAGGCCAGTACTGACAACTCCAAATCTGGCCTTCTTTCAGAGGGGCCCAGGCAGGGGATTCGTGGAGGCCCAGGGCCTGTAGGCAGTGGCTGGACGCCAGAGCCTGGGTGGGAGGGGATGGAGGAGGGGGGCTTGTGCGCAAGATGACCCTAATCTCACACTGACTAGTGGGCAGCACGGGGCCGGGGCCCCAGGACTTGCCTAGGGCATCCCTGCCAGGTGGGGACGGGGAACGGGGAGGGGATGGGGAGTCCCAGGAAGGGTGGGCACAGGAGCTGGGGTTTGGGTGCACCTGCAGGGGGCTCTGGGGTCTGTGCCCAGCTGGACTCCCTTCCTCACTGGGGTTTCTAAAGGCCTGTCCACAGTGACAGGACTGAGGATATGGCTGTTGGGACCGTTGTGAGCAGTGATCCAAAATCCTCTTGGGTCCTGGGTGAGTAGAAAAGCTGCAAAAAAATCTAAACAACTTTTTGAGGAAACTTCACACTGTTTTCCATAGTGGCTACACCAATTTACATTCCCATCAACAGGGCAGGAGGGTTCCCTTTTCGCCACACCCTCTCCAGCATTTATTCCTTATAGACTTTTTGATGATGGCCATTGAGAGATGTACTTTTAAACCCCATTCACCCACTTTGCTGCACCCCTTCCCCACTTCCGGTAACCATCAATCTGTCTGTGTATCCAGGAGCTTGGTGTTCTTTCTTTCTTTTTGTTATTTTAGATTCCACACGTAAGTGAGATCATACATTATTTGTCTTTCTCTGTCTAATTTACTTCACTTAGCATAATGCTCTCAAAGTCTGTCTTGTCACAAATAGCAGGATTTCCTTCTTTTTATGGCTAAGTAATATTCTATTGTATATATATACCACATTTTCTTTATCCATTCATCCATCTTGTTTCCATGTCTTGGCTATTATAAAAAATGCTGCAATGAAGATAGGGGTGCAGATATCTTTTTGAGGCAGTAATTTCCTTTCCTTCAGATAAATACCCAGAAGTGAAATTGCTGGGTCGTATGGTAGTTCTATTTTTAATTTTTTTGAGGAACCTCCATACTGTTTTCTATAGTGGCTGCACCAATTTACATTCCCACCAACAGTGCACAATGATTCCCTTTTCCCTATATCCTTGCCAATACTTGTTATTTCTCGTCTTTTTGATAATAGCCGTTCTAAAGGTGCGAGGTGCTATCTCACTGTGGTTTTGATTTGCATTTCCCTGATGATTCGTGATGCTGAGCACCTTTCCATGTACCTATTGACCATCTGTGTGTCTTCTTTGGAAAAATGTCTATTGAGATCCTCTGCCCATTTCTTAATCAGACTGTTTGTATTATTTTTTTTTTTTGCAACTGAGTTGTGTAAGTTCTTCATACATTTTGAATATTAACCCCTTATAAAATATGTGATTTTCAAATATTTTTCTTCCATTCCATAGGTTGTCTTTTCATTTTGCTGGTGGTTTCTTTTGCTGTATGGAAACTTTTTAGTTTGATGTAGTCCCACTTGTTTATTTTTGGCTTTTGTTGCCTTTGCTTTTGGTGTCAGTTCCAAAAAATCATTGCCAAGACCAATGTCAAGGAGCCTACCACCTATGTTTTCTTCTAGGAGTTTTACAATTTCAGGTCTTAGGTTCAAGCCTTTAATCCATTTTAAGTTAATTTCTGGGTATGGTGTAAGGTAGTGGTCCAGTTTCCCCAACACCATTTATTAAAGAGACTATCCTTTCCCTATTGTATATTCTTGGCTCCTTTGTTGGAACCATATATGTGTGGGTTTATTCCTGGGCTCTCTATTCTGTCCATTGATCTATGTGTCTGCTTTTATGCCAATGTTATACAGTTTTGATTACCACAGCTTTGTAATATAGCTTGAAATCAGAAAGTGTGATGACTCCGGCTCTGTTCTTTCTCAGGATTTGTTTGGCTATTCAGTGTCTTTTGTGGTTCCATACAAATTTAGGATTGTTTGTTCTTTTTCTGGAAAAAGTGCCATTGGGATTTTGATAGGGATTGCATTGAATCTCTAGATTGCTGTGGGTAGTGTGGACATTTTAACAATATTAATTCTTCCAATCCATGAGTGTAGAATATGTTTTCATTTATGTGTCTTCTTCAGTTTCTTTCATCAGTTATAGTTTTCAGTGTACAGGTCTTTCACCTCTTTGGTGACATTTATTCCTAGGTATTTTATTCTTTTTGATGCAATTGTAAATGGGACTGTTTTCTTACTTTCTCTTTCTGATAGTTTGTTATTAGTGTTTAGTTCCATTCAGGGACCTTACTGAGGACTGTAGCTTGGGAGACCGCCTCTCAGAAGCTTCGAGGGAATTTTTCTGAAGAGGGAGGGGAGGAGATGGTTTATAGACAATTTTTGACTACAGGGAATGCATGCAGCAAGCACACATCTTGGTAAAGGATTAGCAAGTCACAAAGAACAGATATCTCGAGTTAGTGATTTTAGTGCTTTTCTCTGTGTGGGAAGGTGCAGGAATCTGGGGTCATTACAATTCTTGCTGAGGTATGTGTCTATCTAGGGGGCCAGTTTTCCAAAGCACGGAGTGCCCACCCCGTTTTCCTCCTGAGCCCCTCTCAGGGTGCACGGTGGTGGGTCGGCCGGGGGTGCAGCGTCTGACGATTTAACCCCTGTAGACCTGGTGGTGAGCAAGTTCTCTGCTCTTTGTTTGCACCCTTCTCCCTGCAGCCCGCGGTCCCTAGGCCCCAGCACTGGTCTGCAGACAGGCTCCCAGCTGCTCTTCCTAGAACTCCAAAGTGCTCACCTCCAACTTGGTTTAAACTCTGCCTGGCCTTCCAGGTGGCCGATCAAGGGGCCGCGCTGGCGTCAGCACATCCCTTGCAGGAAGCCATGCAGACTGCCTTCTGGCCACCCCGGGCTTGTTCTTCCTGAAGACGCAGAGCCCTGGCTCCCTGACAGCTGGTACTCACCTGCCTGGCCTCACCTGGGGTCCGAGCTCCAGGGCAGGACCCGTGGCCTCTAGTTCTCATTTTCTTCCCCTGAAACATATAAGGAGAGTTCTACGTGTGCCCTTTTTTCAAACTTCCCCATAAGTTTGTATTCTACGTCTGTGAGTCTGTTTCTCTTTTGTAACTAAGTTTGTGTCCTTTTTTAGATTCCACATGTAAGTGTGTCAACTGAAAAAACACGCACAACCTAAAAGTTGAGGGTCATGTTTTATTGGGCGGAAATGTTTAGGACTTAAGCCCGGGAGCCAGCATCTCAAGTAACCCTGGGAGAACTGCTCGGAGGAGGCAGTGGCGGGTGGGAGGGGGAGTCAGGTTATACAGACGTTTTGCAACGAAGGGAAGGTACTCTGAACGTCAGAATATTATTGTAAATTAAAGAAAACCAGCTATCCCAAGGTAAGGAATGTAGCGTTTTTCCACGTATGGAAAGATGCAAGCGTCTGGGCTCACTAATATCATTCCTTTGATCTGCACCTCAGCTGTCTGGGGCCAGGGTCCTGTGTTTTCACATCCGGAGTTTCCTCAGGGCCCGCCAGCTCACCGCCTGGGGTGGCTGCATTTGCTGATGGCTGTGACATTGCTTGTTTACTGCTATGGCAGGAAATATTCCGTTCCTCAAGTGATAGCATATGATACTCGTTCTTCTCTGTCAGACTTACGTCACTTAGTGTGATCATCTCTGCGTCCATCTGTGTTGCTGCAAATGATGCCAGTTCTATTTAGTGGCACAGCGTGTTTATGACGCGGCAGCGCTCTGGCCTGCCACCCGTGGGTCCTGTTTTCTGCTCTGTTGAAATGAATGCCTTTTCAGATTTCTTGGGGCAGCTCGTGTTGTTTACACTTCCAACCCTCTCGAAAGCTTTACTGTACAAATGGGACGGGGGGGAAGAGGGTCATTCTGTCACCTCCTCCAGCCCTGCTGACATTCGTGCGACCTGGACGCACCCCAGAGGCATACTTGTGTGTGTGTGTGTGTGCATGTGTGTACGCCTGTGTGTCGTCCCCGCTACTGACCAGCACCCGGATGCTGGAAAGGATGGAGGCGAGGACGTGAGATGAAGGAAGAGAAAGGCAAGGAGAGACCAGACGTGGAGAACCACGAGGGACTGACAGCAGTTAAAACGTGAAGCTGAGGTGGAGGGGATCCTGCAGTTCAGCCCTTTACCTGTCGGACAGGACGATCTCACACGTACGCGCACATATGCGCACACATGGGCACACGCACGCACACACCGGCCCAGGTCTGTGCCTGCCTCATCCAGGTGGCAAGGCGCCTACGCTCAGGTAGGTCAATGCACATTCTGTTTGTGTCTCTGTCATCTCTATTTTACTGAATCCTCTCCCGCTTTGGGTCTCTTTAGTTGATGTCGCACAGCTGGTGGGCCCAGTGCTTCCAATTTGACTCTGCCTCTCTGGCCCCAGCCCTTTATTCCCTGAAGTGCCTTCCAGTGTAAGGCGGGGTGGGCGTTCCCAGGGCCCTCAGGCCAGCCTTCCAGTTGCTGCAGCACCCTCTCCCCACCCCCGTACAGTCCCCACTCACCCCGAGCAGCCAGGGGCTCCAGAGAGGCTTAGCGACCCGAGGGCAGCGAGCAACGGACCGACTCCTGGCGGGCACAGCCGTGCAGAGAGTGCCGCCATTGTGCTCTCTTGGTTGACATTTACACACACTTTTGTAAAACTTAAAACAATTTGCACTGGTTTGGGCTGCTGTTATGTGTTTAGAGAGTGGCCTTTACACTTTATTTTTCTAATGTGAGACACTCCCTCTCAAACTATTTTAGGAGGAAGCTTAAAATAAAACATTGAACAGCGGAGAGGCTCTGGTGGAAACAGTCGTGCCCGTCCAGCTCTGCTTTCCTCCCATGCCGCCCCCAGAGATGCAGAAGGCCCTCCCCAGGCTTAAAGGAGCGGCTCCTAAACTGCAGTGCCAATCGCCGTGCTGTCCACTGGGAAACCAGAAGGAAGATCAGATGATGAGCCATCTGCTTATGGAAATGAATCTGTGACAGGATGGCAGTTCCCCAAAAAACTAAACACAGAAGTGCCGTGTGAGCCACAATTCCACTTCTGGGTATGTTCCCAGAAGAATTAAAAGCAGGGTCTTAAAGAGATATCTGTGCACCCGTGTTCATAGCAGCATTAGTCGCAACAGCCAAGAGGTGGAAGCAACCCATGTGTCCTTCAAAGGATGAATGGGTAAACAAAATGTAGTCTACACATACAGTGGAAACTCATTCAGCCTTGAGAAAAGGAAGGTAAATCTGACACCGGCTGTAACGTGGATGAACCTTGAGGACATGATGCTCAGTGAGATAAGCCGGTCACAAAAGAACAAATACTGTGTGATTCCACTTCTGTTAGTATGTAGAGTAGTCAATCCAGAGACAGAAAGTCAAGGCTGGTTTCCAGGGGCTGGGGAAAGGGAAATGGGGAGTAAGTTTTTTTAAAAAATAAATTTATTTATTTATTTTTGGCTGCATTGGGTCTTCGTTGCTCTGCGCGGGCTTTCTCTAGTTGCGGCGAGCGGGGGCTACTCTTCACTGAGGTGCGCGGGCTTCTCATTGTGGTGACTTCTCTTGTTGTGGAGCACGGGCTCTAGGCGCGTGGGCTTCAGTAGTTGTGGCTCGCGGGCTCAGTAGTTGTGGTGCACGGGCTCTAGAGCACAGGCTCAGTAGTCGTGGTGCACGGGCTTAGTTGCTCTGCGTCATGTGGGATCTTCCCGGACCAGGGCTCGAACCCGCGTCCCCTGCATTGGCAGGCGGACTCTCAACCACTGCACCACCAGAGAAGTCCTGGGAGTTAGTTTGTAATGGGGACAGATTTTAAGTTTTGCAGGATGGAGAGAGTTCTGGAGAGGTTGGAGGTGATGGTTGCACAACAGCGTGAATGTACTTAATGCTACGGTGTCTCAACTGTATACTTGAGATGGTTAAGATGATAAATTTTGTTATGTGTATTTTACCACAATCTAAAAAAATAAAAAATAAATGAATCTGTGTATGATGATCCTTATCTCTGGGTGGAGTTTCCGGTAACTTTGTTTTGCTTATCTTCTAAATTCCCAAACTGGAACATATATTTCTTACCTGGCTTTAAAACTATGAGCTAAAAATATGTATCTGCATATAAAAAAGGATAAAATAATAGAGAAAAATAGCTTGTAGGTTTATGGGATTATGGATGATTTGTCTCTTCCTTTCCCAAAATGTCCTCAAAAGCAAGGTGACTCATGGAAACAGGAGTGCATTGATGAAATTCAATATTTTATCGAGTTGTAGCCCAGTCAAAAAACCACCTTACTCTTATTAAGTAAGGCTTAACGGAAATAAACATTAGTGCTGGACTTATGTAATTTGCTAAGCTTATAATAACCAAGAGTAAACTGTAATAACTTTTGATTTAGTAACAAAGCTTCTTTCGGGGCACCTTCTCCCCTTTTCCTATTCTCCAGGGTACATACGGATGGGTCCTGCTGCTTCTTACCTGGGCGCATGCATCAGAGCTGCCAGGAGAGTGCTGGCGGCTGGACCCCAATCAGCACCTCTAGAGGAAGCGCCCTCCCCAGGGCTGCAGATTCGAGCTTGGCTTTTGTCATCCCTGCCAGGCGCCCCCCCGAGGCCACCCTGCCCAGTTTCAGCCACTCGAATAAAAAACGTATGTCTCTTCGGGATCCCCCAGATTCAAAGTAAAGTTTGTCTTTTCCTTGTAGCCCCATTTTAGGTTGGACTGGCTCAAACCTACCCTCCAGGTTTGGTGAAATCTGCCCAGCTGATGACATGGGGATCGAAATGTAGTTTTTATTTGCAGAGAGCTATATTCTTTATTTGTAGAACACCGTTGATGATGATAATCCAGACACCAAAGTGAAGGCGAGCCAGCCACTCGTGGGTTTTATGTCATGGTTTGGGCTCTGGAATCACACGGCAGGTTCATCAGTGACATCTCCCTGTAGCTAAAGCAGGGTCACCGCTGCACCACCCCCGGTATGTGCTTGTAGGGGTCCAAGAGGTGAGCATGTACGGCGCCGGCACAGAGGAGTGCTGTAAAGGGAAGGGGGTCTCCAGTCCACAGGTGTCCTGTTGCCCAGGGTCACCAGTCATGAGCCCAGGCAGCTAGGATTGGCTGCTCGTGAATGAACAGGTATATTCGTTTCCTGTAACAAATTACTGCAAACTTCCTGGCTGAAAACCACCAAAGTGTATTATCTTACAATTCTGGAGCCCAGACATTCACAACAGCCTCCTTCTGGAGGCTCCAGGGGAGGAGAACCCATTTCATTGCCTTTGCCGGCTTTTAGAGGCTGCTTGATTTACTCACGTCACTCTGACCTTTCCTTCTGTCCTCACATCTCCTTCTCTGCCTCTGACCCTCCTGCTTCTCTCTCATAAGGACTCCGTGACTATATCAAGCCCCCCAGACAATGCAGGACCATCTCCCCCTCTCCAGATCCTTGACTTGACCACATCCGCAAAGCCCCTCTTGCCACGTAAGGTGACCCAGTCACAGGTTTGGGGGATCAGGACGTGGACATCTTTGAGGGGCCCTTATTCTGCTGACCACACCCAGTGTCCACTGGCAGGGGTGCTGATGGCCAGGTGACCACAGCAAGGCATGGCTCCAGACCTTCCCTGATGGTCCTCGGGATCACTGACTTGCCTATGTGGCAGGCGAGTGGCACTTTTGCCATCAGTTTCTGAAGAATGCTGGGCAGAGAGGATAACTCAGGAAACTTGTTTTCCCTGCCCCTGAATCTCTCCTCTGCCCTGGCCGTGGCCTTCCTGGGAACAAAAGGAGACACGGCTGCCCAGATGGCCCAGAGGTGTGTGCCTGTCACACAGGAAGAACCAGGTACATTTTTTCCTGTGATTCCATAGGGCTGATCTTTTCACAGCTTCACACCAGCTCATGAGAGCCAGTTGGGCCTGCAGGTGGCAGGAGGGGCACCGTGGTGATGAAGAAAGGGCAGCCTTGGGTGGAAAACTGAGCTGTGGAGGACAGGGCATTTCCCAGTGTCACAGGAGAAACCAAGTCACAAGTTACGTTCTCTGGACCAGAACCTCAATGTATTATATAGCAAAATTGCATCTCTGATGAGGAAGGTAAGACTACAATTCTGTTTCACAAAAAGGCCAAGGATTTCAACCTTGTTTTAATTTAAATTTTGGCTAAATGTGTACTTAAAACTGAAATGCAGCTAAGTGAACTTTTTGAAAAATGGGTCATTTTTTGTGTGTGATTATGCATAGTGAAAGAAGAACACAACACAAGCGGGACCTTACATCTTCTGGAATTATTTAGGGGGAATATATTTCATTGCTCTGAAAGGTTATGTGACCTTACGTACAAAGGAAGTAGTGGATCATACTTTAGGGAAGTGGTCCTTAGTGTCTTTCTGTTTCAGGTTTCTTTGACAATCTGGTGAAAGTGTCCTGGAACATTGCCATCTGTACAACGTTAATATAATTAATATATGATCAATATGATATATATAATTAACATGTAATATAATTAATAATAACAATAATATCAGGGGTGTGTGCACGCTCCCCTGAAGTGCATCCATGGATCCCAATTTGGGTTCCTTCCGGCTCGCTGGAGGACATAGTCTCTGGGCTGGTGTGGGATCAGGCTGGTGCGGGATACAGGAACAACCTAAATTCTCATTCTGACTTGACACGTAATCACAGTCAGGTCTGGAGAACTTCTGTAAAATTGCTGGTGAAACATTTTCATTCTTATTCGTGCTCTTTCCTGTATTCCCTGGGCCATGGTAGATTCAATCCCAAAGACTTATTTTTTTCTCTCTCTCTCTGTCTCCTGCTATCAAGCTTGCCTGGCCTGAATAAGTCTGCTACACTGGGTCTCAGCTGGGGGCCACTGTCCCCCCGTTGAAGGCAAGTGTCAATCTCTGGAGGCATTTGTGGTTGTCATAATTCAGGGAAGTGCAACTGGCATCTAGTGGGCGGATGCTGAACGGCCTGGTCTCGCAGAGACAGCAGTGAGTGGTGGCATGAAGCGAGATCTTGATTCCCTGCCCAGGAATTGAACCTGGGTAGCCTGGATGAAAACCAGGAATCCTAGCCACCAGACCCCCTGGCTCTTGCCCCCAGTGAAAAAGGCATTTCTCACGGAGGCAAAAACTGCAAAAACAGGTACAGAGTTTATTATTAGAGACATAGCACAACAACAGGTGGGAGAGCACACAGAGAAACAGTTTGTTTAGTTAAGACAGAAGCAGGGCAGAGATGCACACCTGGGGAGCAAGGATGTGGGCGTCCCCCCTAGTGAGGAGGAGCCCAGTAAGGAGGCGGTGAAGTCATTCACATAGGGCAGCTCTTCCGGGTCTCTGTTCACCTTTGGCCAATTACCTGGTTTCTTTTTCCACACCTGCCCTGCCCTAGGCCCCTCCCCAGCAGGCGTGCCCAACTTTTTTTCCAAGATGGATTCCAGCCCAGAGGCCTATGGGACGGCCTTAGCATCACCTCTTCTGGGGTGGTGCCCCCTCCTTTTTGACCCCCAAGCAGCCTTTCTGTGCATGTGCAGCGTCTCCCTTGCCCCAAGGATGGGAATTATGTGACCTGTTGATCTATTACTCAAACAAGGTTAGCCCCTCTCTGCTCCTGCCACGACTGTTATCTTAAGGCGTCCACAGGAGACAAAGCCTGGCTATTTACCCTGTTTCTGTTGTTACTTCCACTTTGGAGAGCAAACAGGAGTCTGATTGTAAATGTCTAAGCTGGACCCCATCTATCTCCCGTCTCAGGAAATGCAAACAGAAGGCTAGTTGTAAGTGTCCGGCCTGAAGCCCACTTTTTCCTGCCCCATGAAATGTAAACAGGAGGCCAGTGGTAAATGCCTAGCTTGGGGCCCATCTCTCTCCTGCCTCTGTCCTACAGTGCACCGGGCGGCCCCTTCAAGGAAGGGTCATCTGGCCCCAAATGTCAATAGTGCTGCTGTTGAGAAACGCTGAGCTGGACAATTAAATCAACCGCCTTTTCACGTAGGAACCCACCAAATCTTCAGTACAGACATCTGTTTGGAGGTTGCTCTTTGGGGGATTAGTGGGCGATGCTCAAAGCCGGTGGTGGTATTTTCTGTTAACAAAGGTGGAGACGGTCACCAAGGTCCCCATCATTTCTCAATGAAGTTAACAAATGCAACACGCAGTGCTTTCTTAGAACTGCTGACTGGCTCTGTGAAGCAAATACATGGAGTTGCTGTCAGGAAGTAGTGTTCACACATTCCTGAAAAGGAAAACAGAAGAAACTACAGAAGAGAAGAGAATGAAGTAATACTCTACTGCCTTAAACACGTGCTTAGAGATACACATCTGCAATTACAATTTTGAATTTTAATATTGTTTCTGAACTATGTCTTTCTCTTTTTTTTAATTGTTTCTGTCTCCCTGGTGTCAATCCCAATATGTCCATCCTCCTGCACCCAAACCTGCATCTCCCCCTTGACTCCCTGTCACCCACCGTGCTGTAGAAGGACCACCCTGGGTCCCCCCCCAATCTTACCTCGGTTGTTGGGCAGGTTCCCCGCCAAAATGTCTTAAATGTGCCCCCTTCTGAGCTGCACCGCTACTGCCCAGATTCAGAGTCTCACTGTATCTTCTCCACTATCATTTTAGCTGCTTCTTAATTGGTCTCTCCAAGTCCAGCCTGGCCCTCTCCTGTGTCTCATAAATCCACACTCTGACAGAATTTAGAAAGACTTTTCTAAATAAAAATCTCTTCGTGAAACTGCAGCTTTAAATCTGCATAGCTTCTATGAAATTCCTTAGTCCAGAAAAACCCCTCCATAAGGCAATACTTGAAGTCACAACATTTTTGCCGTGGAATACACAGGGTGGTGGTGGTGTGAGATTGGCGGGCCGATGGAGGGTTCCCGGCCCCCTGACTGGTCGGCACAGCCAAGCATTCTTCTGTGGGACTCAAATACATCCTTCATCACGGCTCTTGGTGCCATCCCGCGGAGGTCACCCGCTCTGGGCTTGGTCTCACTGGGGATGAGGCTGGGTCCTTTGGTTGCCTGGGTCTTCCCGGACAAGCACTGGTGACTCCCGGAATCTCCGGGTTAATTGGCGTTCATTTTCGAACATCAGCCTGATCTTTCGATGTTGGGGAATATTGGGACACAGGGAACCACCCGCCACCTTCTTGGTCACATGGCCCCTCCTCCCCTCCACCTCCTCTTTCTTCTACGGAAGCTAAACTATTTGAAAGCAGGAGATGCGCAGAGGAGGGGAGCCGACCGTCACGCACTTTACATCGGAAACCAAGGAATTGCGGGGCGCTTATCTCTCGGTTTCAGTGTATTGGGTACCCTTCCTGATTTAGCCCAACTTACATGTCGAGGCTCCTTCCCTGCCACTGTGCTCTGCCCAAGCCCCTCCCTGACAGGCATCCCCCCGAAACCTCCAGGCCATTCGCAGAGGACCTTCCTTACTTCCTGTTCTCTTAAGTTACCAGGAAGAACTCTCTTTCCGGCTGAAGAGCTATAGCATTTTTTGATAATCACATCCCCCCGAGTCCTCTCAGTCATTTAACAAAAACGTTTCAGACACTGTGGTTGATGTTATGGACACAAAAACGAGTCAAGGAGAGTTAGGCTGTCCTCAGGCTGGTCGTCCAGCGCGGAAGACAGAAGCTTCTCCAGAAAGTCCCTCTGGAGTTAAGTGTCTGACGGGGATTTTCTTGGGGTATTTGGGTGAGGCGGCCACCATCTGTTTTCTCATAACATCTAGAAAGTACCTCTGAGCACGTCTCTCATCGGACTGTGAGCCACCTCAGGTCACAGGTCATGTCCTCAGTTGGGTGCCCAGCACCCAGCCAGCGCCGGGCACATGGGAGGGGCCGAGACCCCTCTGCTAACTGAGTTAACGAGTCTTCATTATGACACGACGACGCAGCAAGACTTGGGGAAGCACTCATGGAAGAAACGTGTTAAGAGGGGAAAGAAGGTCTTCAGCGTTACGGAAACCTTTGCAGAATGGGGCCAGACTCAGTGTGTGCGCTTCGTAGGCTGCTGAGAAATCCCGTCTGAGTGCCCGCGGAGCTGTGATTTGCTAACAGTACTTGTAAATGACACAGGGAAGGCTGCCAGTGTGGCACGTCGGCCTCACTGGACATTACAAGGGAAAGAGGGACTGACCTTGGCTGTGGTCTCCCAGGGGCTGGTGCTGTGACCCAGTTACCGAGGCCTGTTTGTGTGTGCTTGCCAGATTTTCGGGCCAGCAACACAATTCTGTTATTTCTCTTGGGCCTGTCAGATCATGAAACAGGTACTTTGAAAAACACAAACCTCTTCCCTTTTCGACAGTGCTGGAAAATCCCCGAAAAATGCTTCCTTTGGGGGGCCTTGTTTTTCCCTTATCTGGCAGGATCCTTAACGTTCAACCGGATAGGGAAATACTTTTCAGATACAATCGTACTTTCTTAAAATAATAAGACGGGGAAGATTTTGACTGGAAAAATAAACAGCATTTCAAAATCTCTCCATTGTTAATCTATCGCTGAAAGGACTTCACATCCCCTGTGTATCTTTTATTGGGAGGAGAGGGAGAAAAAACAAAAAGCGTTTTCATATTGAGAGCTCTGCTTTTTTGTCCTTGGTTAAATCCATCTTCTATCGCTGGGGATATTATCTGGATGGGAGGGAAGGTTCCCCGGGTCTTGGTGCACAGAGGCTGCCCGCATCTGTGAGGAGAGAAAAGGCAGAGAGCTGAGAAGGCGAGAGGAAGCTTGTGGGAGGGGCTGCAGGCTCCAGGGCAAACTGGCTCAGCAAAGCCAGAGCAGGTGCGAGTGTGGGCCGGGGAGGATGCCCGAGCCGTGTTTGCTGGTTCGGGCGTAAATGAGCTCACCGCGGCTGACTTGAGGTCGCCCCACGTTTAGCAGCGGGCTTGCAGGAGCCAGGTCCAGCTCGTCGCTGCACAGGACACTGCAGCGGGCCTGCCGATGCCCCTGCCTCTCCTCCTGGGACCAGAGGCACTTCCCTTACGCGAGCACGGATGAGATCTGCCATGGCTGCTTAGGGGAGGCTGGGGTTTAGAGCTAGTGACCAAGCAGTTGTCACCGGGAGAAGCGCTCACCTGGACTCCAGGTGGCAGGAGAGGCCCAGAAGGAAGGTCCTCTGGGAATGGCCTGGGAGGTCTGGGGGGCGGGGGGGGAGGGGGTGTCTCAAGGAGGGAACTGGGGAGAGCGCAGTGGCAGGCAAGGAGCCTCGAAATGCAAGTAGAAGCCCCCTCTCTCCTTTCTTCCTTCCTCGCGGACGCGCAGAACAAGGCAGGGCTCCCAGACGGCGGGGCGCTAACTCGCGGGCAGGCGGTTAGTCGGTGTGTGTGGGCAAACGGGGATGCCAGAAGCTGCACCCCGTCCTTCCCGTTCCGGAGATCCCCGACGCCCTTCTCTTCCTCAGTCAGAGTCCTGAGCTGTGACCTTCGTCTGTCCTCTGTCAGACCATCCTCTGACTCACAGTAATGTGTATGACACGAATATAAATACAGCAATTGGCTATGAGAACTTTTGAAATTAAAAAACATTTTAAAGGAGCGGGTGTTTTCTAGCTGTTTTACTCTTGTGTCCATAGGGCAGGGAAACCCCGAGAATTTGGGAAGAGTCTTGGTGTACTTATACAAAGAAAAAGAAGTCTGTGGATTGTCTTGAACCAGAACTCAGTGCCTAAGCGCTCTGGGGCGTGGGGATGGGGAGTGGGGCGTGGGTGACAGGTGTGTGTGTAGGCTTACCCAACGTTCAAGCGTTCCTTCCCAGGTTAAAGCTGGAGGAGAGTTATGCCTTGGCATCTTTTCTCTGCAGTTCAAGAATGACCGGTGTGTTTGAGAAGGCCAAGGCCGACTTTCCCGGAATGTTCACTACGAAGCATGGCCCCAGGTTGCACACAGCACTTGGCGGAGGCCAGCGAGGAAGGCAGCGCTCAGCACCGGTGCTCAGCTTCCCTCTCTCCATCAGGCGCCGCAAAACCAGCAGCATTTCCTTCGGCGGCAGGTTCTCTTCTCCAGAAAGAGGTTCGCTTGCTATCCACACACCCTCCCCTCTGCCGACCTTGCCTTAATTTACATCAGTGATGCAGTGAGAGCAGCGACTGAAATGGCAGAACACGTGTGTGCTCAGTGGTTTCTGAAGGTTTGGGCTGAGCATCCCGCGGCAGCTGGGAGTAGCTGAGGCGGCAGAGGTGTGACGGGTGTGGCTGAGAGGGTTGTTTGTCTTGCAGCCTTTGGGGCACCCCTGAGTGGTCCTGCCCTCCCCGCGTACCCCCGGGACGGCTCCCCTCCCAGGCTGTGCCCGCCGTTTGTGGGTGTCCTTGGAGCGCCTCAGTGGTCCACAGGAGCTTATTACAAATGCAGAGTCTGGGCCTCACCCTCAACCTAATACACTTTGATGAGACGCCAAGTGAATCACAGGCACGTGAAAGTCTGGGAAGCGCTGTCATGAAGGAAGAAGCATTGTCTTCCCCTTGGCTGAACCCCTGAGCCTCTCCGGGCGTTAACTGCTTGTAAAAACTGTTTCCCCTGCCCCTCGTGTTGAGGCCTGCTTCAGACTGTCCTTGGAATTTGTGAAATGTCCAAACCTATACTTTAAGGGCTGTTCCTCAAATTTGTGAAGTGTTCTCGGTAGGGAACAGCTATGGCTTCACATTGTCTGAAAGGCAGTGGCTGCCTTCACAGTGCTGGGGGGACAGGTCCCCCACTGGGAGGCAGGGGAGGGGGGCTGGGCTGGAACGGGCCCCTGCTTTAGCAGGATGCGGAAGAATGGATAAGTAATGCTGTTTAATTTCCCTTCATAATCTGACATTTCTCCCCAGTTCCTTTCCTATGCTGCTCACCAGCCCCCCCAAAACACACACACTCCCAGCAGTTCTGATTGGCCCCATCTTCTTCATGGCTCGGCTTCTTCTTTCTGTAGAGACATGGAGCCAAGTAAGCAAGCAGAGGGTGAGCTGCTTAATCTTATTTACATGTGATGTACTTATTGTCTTTCATGTCCTGTAGGACTTTTAAAATATATATATATGTAACACTTTATGCCACTTTTAAATGAATCATTGAGAATTCCTGTCATGCTGGGTCCTGTAATCACAGGTTTTCTAGCTCAACTTTTTGTCCAAGACCTATGGAGAAAGGGAAAGATGGGAACTAGAACCACGTGATTAGAATATAAGCAATGATTTTAAAGCATTGTTAATGTGTGATAACTGACATACATTCAAAACACTGAAACCTTGAAGTTTGTAACCCCTTCATATTCTGGAATGATGCAGGAATCAGGAGAAGACAGGAGTGATACCTAAAAGGATAATATGCAAAGTGATATTTTAGCCTTGTGCATGATTTTATGTTTTCAGTGTACTACGTACGTATAGAACTGTTCAAGTTGTTATTTCCAATATTTATATTAGAAAAATTATATAGACACTTTATAATTTTAACCAGCTTTTTAAATAACACTTGTACTTACTGTATTGTAATAAATTTCACTTTTAACAGGAAAAAAAAAAAAAAGAAAGAAAGATATCCTGTCAACACGCTTCCGGTGGCTGGGGCCTCTGGCCGCCGGCCTGGGGTGAAGCTGACACAGGAGGCATGGGAGGAGTGTGGGCCCTGATGACCCTGAACCACTGAGACCCGCTGGAAGCCTGCCCCCCTCGGAGGCCCCGGCCGAGCCCCTCCGTATCTGTTCTGCCGCTCGGCTTACACGTCGGCACCACAGCCCAAGCCCGGCGGTGGGCAAGGGCTCGGACCCCAGGGGCGCTGGCCTCTGCAAGTGGGCTCGGGTCCGCTGATGAGCGGCGGGCCCTGGAGGAGTCCTCCGTCCTGGCTGCATCTTCCATCACGTAGGGCAGGCCCCCCTGGAAAGAGCCCCAGGCCCTCCGCACCTACAGCAGGAGCGCGCCTCTGCACCTGTGTCCGCTTCCTGGAAGTGGAAGAACCCAGGGGTCCGGGTCCTCTTCGCCTCTCTGCACGCGCCCCCGGTGTCCCTTCTCACTGGACCCAGAGCCGGCGGGGCGGCCGCACTTTCCCTTCCAAAACCTCGCGGGTCTCCCCGCCGTCCCCGCCCCCGTGCCCGCGGTCGGGGTCGCGGCGTGACTGTGCGTCCCGGCGGCGCGGGGCTGGGGGCGGGGCTGGGCGGGGCGGCGCGGGGCTGGGGGTCCGGCCCCGCCCACCCGTTCCCCCGGGCCGCGCCCCGCCCGCGGCGCCGGGAAGCCCTGGGCGGTGGGCGGCACGGGGCGCTGCAGTGGCCGGTCTGCGCCTCGGGCGGTCGGGGTCCCGCGGAGCAGAGGAGGCAGGTGGGCCGGCGCGCGCGTGGGGGCCGCTCCCGCAGAGCGCGGGGCGGGCGGGGCGGCCTGTTTACCGGAGCGCTGGCTGTGCGGCTCGGGCCGGGGCGCAGGGTCGGGGAGAGCCGCGCAGGGTGGGGACTCAGACGCCGCCCGAGGCCGTGATGCTTGCGTGGAGAGGGAAGGGTGAGCGCCGTTAACCGGAGTCGGGCAAACAGTGCTTTCGGAGGCTCACACGTGGCTTGGAGGGGCTGCAGGGGTTCCGGAGGCCGGGGCAGGAGGCCGGGTCGTTTAGGGCAAGTGCGCCTTGAGCTGATCCCAAGGGCCGTGGGCGGGTTACGAGCCGCGTGGAGGGCCAGGACGCCGCCTTCCTCTGCGCAGAGTGTATGTGGGGAGAGTGGGGACCCGTTCTGCCCTGAGGCTCTCAACCGGCGGCGCGGAGGCAGCGGGCAAGGCTTGGTGACGCGTGTGAGGGATGAAGGGGGCCTGAGGCCAGCGGTTGGGTGAGAGAGGGTCTCATTTCCAAGGTGGGCCGGAGAAATGTGGGCTGGGGGACGATGGCCGTGCCTCGTTCAGTTTCAGATGTGCCCCCAGTTTCAGACGACCTGCCCACCAGCGCGAACACCGCCGACCTCCCTGCTTCACAGACACAGCCTCCCCGTTCTCGCTGGCTGTACCCCGTCACCCCGACTGTCCTCTCCTGGACCCCCCCTTCCTCCTTACCTTTCCACTCCGGTGTCCCCGAGGCACTGGTTTCCCCTGTCATGCTCAGTCTGCTCTGAAGGCTTTTGGTGGGAGGAATGAGGGAAGCTTCCAAATCCGTGTTTCTGAGCCAAAAACAAAAAACAGAACAAAAGAATGCACATTGTCTCGGCCCCATTTCCAGTGTACAAGAGTCACCTGAGGTCTGGAGAACAGGAAGGGCCGGCACCCTGAGCTGGGTTATGGGTTACGGGATAATGGTTGGCCATAGGGAGCCGAGGGCCGTCCCCAGACTGAGCAGCCACTGTAGGTGAAAGTTCTTTGCCTCACAGCCCATTTTACACCCGTTTCCAGCCTGTCTGGATACAATTCAGCATCTCATACATTTTTCAGGTATCAGCTGGCAAATGGGGAGACCGTGGCCTGAGTCATAACTGAAAATCTCACGGGGAGTCTTCATAAATATATGCAAGAATAGACGTGGTGTTATGGGGACCAGGCAGAGCACCTACACGTTTTTCATCCGGGGTTTCCTCCCCTTCCTGCTCCCTGACCCTGTCCTCCTCTTCAGATGGGGAAGGATTGGACTTCACTGCTCCCAGGAGCCGTGTGTGTGTGCGTGTGCGTGTGTGTGTGCGTGTGTGTGCGCATGTGCGCGCGCTAGTGCACCTGTGAGTGATTTCTGTTGATTTTCCCAAGGCTCTCAAGCTGGCTTGACCTGCTGCCAGTACCACACTTAGCTAGTTACCTTAACATTGGACTTATTTTTTGGATGGAGAGCAACAGGAAATGGATCTCCCTCCATAAAATATTTTTGAGCTTTAAGATGAAAAAAAAAAAGTACAATTCTAAAATCGCCATGTGTCAGGTCAACAGCATTCAGGGTTTATTGAGGTGGCCTCCTTTCTCTTCGCTCTCTGGCTCCAGACCCAGCATCATGGACGCTCTTTCTGAAGCAAATGGCGCCTTTGCCCTCCGCCTTTTAAAGATACTGTGTCAAGATGACCCTTCACGCAACGTGTTTTATTCTCCCGTGAGCATCTCCTCTGCCCTGGCCATGGTCTTCCTGGGGACAAAAGGAGACACTGCTGCCCAGTTGGCCCAGGTGAGCCTGGAGAAGGGACTCTTTTCCATCGTTATGTTCTGTCACCCCACTTCAGACCTCCTTCTGTAGAACTGCCCGAAGGAAGATGGGATGGACGCCTGGTGCACACGCGTGCTGTCTCGGGAGCTGGGGCTGCCTGGGGAACCAGAAGCAAAGGGCAGGGCTGAGGTCTCCTTCACTGAGATCTTTTGGGGGAAAAGTTTTTCCAGTTGATAACCTGAATATGGCTATCAAAATTTTGTCCTAGCACTTTATCTTTGTTTAGGATATGATACCGAAATTGTTTGAAATCTCAACAGCTAAGATCTATCTCATTTTTAGAATAAAAGACTTTGTAACTATAATGATTCACTGGTAAGAAGGGTAGGTTAATATCTGTTTCAAGTCAGTGGTATACCAACATGCCTTCCAGCTGAGTTAGGGGATAAGCAGAAGTATGCAAAGAGGGTGAAAAGGCATGTGCTTATTACGAGTACAGACTGCATAGGTGCTCGTTAGCTTAGTTTAACAAATATTCAGCAACATCAAAATGAGTCTGTCCCTGTCCCCAGGGGATTTTATAGAGCAGGCAAGAGACACGTGCCCAAGAGGAAACCAGAAGGCTGGCGTCATGGCAGAGCTCCCACCCTGCACGCAAGCCCCTTCACCGTCGGGGCGCCTTTCTGTTTCAGTATGGTAATCATTTCCCAGATCACGTATGAGGGGGTGAAGGTTTCGGTGTAGAGGGGTGTTCTTTATTCTTTTTTGTTTTTTAATTTGTGTCATGCTTTATTTATTTATTTATTTTATTTATTTATGGCTGTGTTGGGTCTTCATTTCTGTGCGAGGGCTCTCTCTAGTTGTGGCAAGCGGGGGCCACTCTTCATCGCGGTGCGCGGGCCTCTCACTATCGCGGCCTCTCTTGTTGCGGAGCACAGGCTCCAGACGCGCAGGCTCAGTAATTGTGGCTCACGGGCCCAGCTGTTCCGCGGCATGTGGGATCTTCCCAGACCAGGGCTCGAACCCGTGTTCCCTGCATTGGCAGGCAGATTCTCAACCACTGCGCCACCAGGGAAGCCCGGTGTTCTTTATTCTTGATGAACTTTCCTATGTTTTAGGCCAGCCGATGAACCCTTATAGGAGCTTCATGTGGGAGCCCCCAGGTTGTCTGGTTACTTTACGAGGTGTGACATGGAGCGGTCCTCACCCTCCCGTGCTCAACGGGAAAATAACAGGCACTCAGTGTGCGAAATCCATGTTGCTGCTTGTCACATCAAGGGAATTGCTTTCGAAGAGTGAGCTTTGGACTCTGTGTAAGCTGGCAGACTCTGAAGGCGCTGTCTTTCCCACTGTGATTTTTAATGCTTTTAACTGCATCCTTTTTATGGGGGGTAAATTTTAGAGGTAAGTTTGCCTCCATTTAGGGTACACTTAAACTTTCCTTGGGATGCAAGATTTTAAAATAGTTCCTTTTCTGAACCATCTTGTCCTTTTCATTCTTTCCTGTGATTCATCTTCAAACAAGAGAGATCTACTGAGGCAGAAAAGCCACCTCTTTTACCCACATGTGTTCTGTTTTCTCTCTCCACCACCCACCCCCCCCCCCCCCCCCCCGCCTTTCTCTCTGTATCTTCCCCCTACCGCCACATGGTATTGCTTCTCTGGTATGTATTAAATCTGCATGTAAAATAAAAATAATGTCCTTTTAAAGGAACATTTTGTGAAGTATTTGGGAAAAAATTTTGCTCACAATTTTTGTTGAGACTGAAGAGCAATGTTGATAATTTTTGAATTATTTTTCTTAACAGGTGCTTTCTTTAAACACAGAGAAAGACATTCACGAGGATTTCCAGGCACTTCTCACCGAGCTGAACAAGCCTGGCACTCAGTACTTGCTCAGAACGGCCAACAGGCTCTTTGGAGAGAAGACCTGTGAATTTCTGTCTGTAAGTTGAATCAACAGAACAATAAAAGTTGTAATCAAAATGTAGAGTCTGAGAGCAAGACTTCAGAGAACCGAAACTTATGAACATTATTTTAAAAACTTATAATTCTCTAACTATACCTTGAATTATTTAAAATTTGACTACTTCTAAAATGCATTTATCCATTTCTGGTTATTCATGGCTTAGTACTTACCTATTTATAAACACTGATCTTTTAATATCTAGCAGACTAGGATGATCACTTTTAAGGGATGTCTGGTCTTTTTAATATAAAGTATGTAGTGTTCAGAGTTTTTGGAACCTTGCTGACATTACATTTAGGAATACAGCCTCACTGACCACTTTCCTCCAAAGATCTTTAAGGAAGCCTGTCTTTGGTTCTACCACACTGAGCTGGAGCAGCTCTCCTTTGCCAAAGCTGCAGAGCCGTCCAGGAAACAGATAAACGCTTGGGTCTCAAAAAAGACTGAAGGTCAGAATTACACGTTATCCCCCCTCCCGCCCTCTCCTCCTCCTCCCCCGCTCCCTGCTCCTCTGATGTCACTAGTCTTTCATGGTCAGCGCCGGGTTGGCTGGGCCTCATGGCATATCTGGACCTTCATGGACTCCCAGAGGTTCTGATCAGATGCTGGGATTTTCAACAACAGAGACTTTATTTTGTCCATTCACCCAGGACCAGAGTGACTGATATGAAAAGAAACTCATAGGCCAGGTTTCCAGTTTAATAACTCACAGCAAAACATGCTTTCACTTGGCCGGTAATGTTCACGTGTTGGGTGAATCCAGCATCTCTGTAGGAAGGAAACTGACGGTCTGATCCTACACTTGGGCTCCTCCGTCTAGAGTCCACGTGGACCTCCATCACATTACGCTTACTTATCCTCCTGCTTCTTTCATGTCTTTTGCCTGCACTATCATCCTTAGATGTGAAAAACCTAGACTTGTAGGCCAGCTGCAAACCCTCTCTTGGGGCTGATGGATTCTGCAGACTTAAATCACTGTTTTGGGGGGAGTGGGGCCTTATTCATTTCTGTTTCAGAGGGTGGCATGTTCTGGTCTTGGCCCCCATGATCCCTGTGTGATGCTGGACCCACACAGGCCCCTCTGCACCAACTACGCTTAGTACCACTAGGAACGATGTATTTCCGTTAATAAGCGAGAGCCGTTTATTAACAAGTAAAGAACAAGAGGTTGTCTTTCCTTGAAGACTTAACAGTCATCTCCCCTGTTCCTCTGGCGGCAGTGAATTAGCAGGGATGCTCTTAGTTCATTGAAAAGGTATGACTTGAGCTCCAGGGGAAGAAGGGAGTACCTTTCACTTACCACCTGACCTTTTCTGAGAATGTCTGGAGGATCAAATAGTGAAATGTTTTCTGGAGGCTTCCAGAAGTTCATCAGTGCATTCACGCTGTCCATTGCTGGTGATTTCCCCTTTGAGCCATTCGTTGTGGCTACATGTGCCGTGTCCATGGGCAGTCGTGGAATGTTTGCCCTGGACGTAGCTTTGGGGCATTTGACCACATGAGGTGACCGTAGCCTCTCCAGCCCATCCCTTATTTTCTGTTTGTCTTGTTCTCCCACCTGGAGCAGAGTTTTCCTTGAGTGACGGGGAAGTGGTTCACGTCACTGACTTTGCAGATATCCCGAAGTACCAGTGATAATAAATACCACCCGCGTGTGTGATTTCTGTATATACCAATCCAAACTCAGCAAATTTGAGAAAAGAATGTTTGGTTCTAGACTAATCATCAAGGATGTTCCAATAAGCCTTATCATGGTTGATTCCTCATGCTTTGTATTCTCTACTTTTCCCTGAAGGTAAAATTCCAGAGTTGTTGCCGAGTAACTCAATTGATGCGCAGACCAGGCTGGTTCTCATCAACACAGTCTACTTCAAAGGAAGGTGGAATGAGCAATTCAACGAAGCGTACACAAGGGAGATGCCTTTTAGAGTAAACCGGGTGGGGGAAGCTTTTGAACATCCTGAGAATTTGATGAAGAAATTGAATGGAAAAATTAACTTTGTAAAAATATAAATGATTGGTTAAAAATAATTTGAAACTTAACATTTCTGAATGAAATTTTAAACTCAGTAGATAAGAACTGAAGGTATAAAAAACACTTTCTGCCGGTACTTTTTTGCATTTTATTACTGCTCCTACTGCCTTGATAATTTCTTATCCAGTCATTGCTGTATGAATGTGTCCATCATACATTAATTTCTGGAAACTCAAGGTTTTCTTTTAAGCCCAAATTGCTCAGATAGAAAGCAAAAAAAAAAAAAAAAATTTTTTTAAACAGCCCACAGGTGTTAAGGAAGTGTGTGTTATATGTGTGTGACGGGGGGAGGGGACAGAGGGAGAGAATGTGAAAACATATTTCTTTAATCAGGTATTTAAAAAATGCAAATAAATATAGACTTGATTTGCTGTTAATTAATTTCTCATTATAATTTCAGTATTTATAGCTTTCTAATATTAAAACTGACAAAAACCTTAGTCTTGACATTGAGGTGTAACTTCGATTTAGGCAGGCATTAAAATAGTTTGCCAAACCCCTCAGCCCCTAAAACAAAATATGATTTTAATGCAATTAGGAAATTTATAGGAGTAAAACCCTTTTCTTAGAATAAGGTGTACTTTAAATAATCAGCCTTCCAATTGCAAAGGGGGAAGGGGGAGAACAACTTTTCAGGCATGGATTTTAGAAACTATCTTAATTTTTATAATAGGTGACCTGTGTCAACTTTTTAAAATGAATTTAATCAGTGTAGTATTTCAGTTAACTTCTGCATGCATATAGCATTTCTGTGTTTAAAAAAAGTTATTTCCTCAAATAAGCGTATCAGAATTGAGACAATCGGATTTAAGTGCATGACGACCCATGGGGCTCTTCCCACTTGCTGCCACGCTGCTTTCTAAGCCTGTGCATCCGTCTACATTCTGGACCACGTTGCTGTGAAACTATAGGTTTCATCCCACTTTATCATAAAACCTTTTGCTAATTCAATAGGAATAATTTTCTATTTAACTTCATTTGATTATACTGTTTGGTTAGGTATATTTGCTGGGCATATTTTAACTGTGGCAAATCTGACTTCCTTTTCTGGAAAATGCAGAGCGTCACATTTATTTTGCTGAAGGAAGCATCTCCTTTCCCAGGCTAGCACCTGTCTGCTGACGGCAGATGCCTTGTGATGGGAACAGGAAGATGCTGGTGGGCAGTCTGTAAATATTCACTAGGGCACAAATCCTGTTTCCATCCTGGGTGCTGCAAACACTCTGGAGTCTTGTTGCCTCGTTCAAGAATCTGCTTTTAATTCCGGGCTCATGTGTTTCCTCCCGTCAGAAGGAGCAAAGGCCGGTGCAGATGATGTTTCAGGAAGGCACGTTTAGACTCGCGCACATCGAGGAGGTGCAGGCCCAGGTGCTCGAGCTGCCCTACGCGGGGGAGGAGCTGAGCATGGTCATCCTGCTTCCTGACGACCACGTGGCTCTGAGCTCGGTGAGTTGAACCCTGCGGCACCCTCGTGTCCTTGCTTCTAGGCTAGAAGCCAAGCCCCTCCTCCGCCTTTGGGGTGCACCTCTCAGGCTGGGATGCGGGCAGCCAGGAGCAGGCAGTGTTCAGGCTCTTGGGCTCTGGATGCAACGGTTATTCAAGACCTACTTCTCCCGTTATCGCCACGTGACCTTGTCACATCACTCATCCCGGCCTTTGTCTTCTCACATGCGGACAAGGCTAACATCTGCCTGATAGCCTAATTACGAGGGTAAAATGGGGGTAGTTCAGGTAACAAGCATAGCACACCGTCTGGTCCATAATAAGCCCTGTGTAAATGGGATCCACTGTTATTATCATAATCATTGATATGAGCGTTATATTTTCACGTCTCTGTTCAGAACCTGAGACAGGGAATGACCTAACACGGGGGCAGGGGACGAGGCAGGAGCTTCACTCAAGGGGTAGAACCAGAAACTCCCAAGATGGCTCTCCCCGCCGCCTTGCTTCTTCTGGCGTGGACCCCTAGGCTGAGAGCCGACCGCCGCCCAGTAGGTTCTAGCCGGGCGCTGGGTGGCAGGCAGCGTCCCCATGTCCTGTGGGCCGAGCTGCAGCCGCGGGCCTCTCCCTGTGAGGTCTCTTCTCCAGAAAGCACACGGGCCCCACCTCGGGGGAGATCTCCCTTCGGGGCGGGCTACACCGAGAGCCCTTTCTTTCCCATCTCTTTTCTAAGCAGCAATGTCTTGTTGCCTTCAAAAATAATCAAAGTTCAAAGCAAAAAAAGCAGCGTCAGCTGGGCCTTGAGAATTGTCAAGATAAAGTCTGTCTCCTGCAAGCTGTGGCTGAGGAGAGAGCAGCCGGGGTCCGGTGGCTCTGGGCTGCCTGGGCACCTCCCCGCCAGCCCCCGGCTTGGAAGGAAGCCGAGTGTGAACTAGTGCCAGTACGAGATCTCACACCTGTCCCGGCAGGTGATGGGGGTGCTGGTCCTTCTGCGAGAGGAGAAAGGGTCGGGGGTGCCTGACATGTGCTGAAGTAGGAATCACAAAGTGCAATTCTGGTCTTTCAGGTGGAAAAACATCTCACTTTTGAGAAATTCCTCGCCTGGACCCACCCAGACTGCATGAAAAGCACAGAAGTGGAAGTTTTCCTCCCGAGATTTAAACTGGAAGAGGCTTATGACCTGGGGTCTGTGCTGCAGGGTCTGGGGGTGGTTGACGCCTTCCAGCAGGGCAGGGCTGACTTCTCGGCCATGTCAGCCGACAGCGACCTGTGTCTGTCCAGGTTTGCGCACAAGAGTTTGGTGGAGGTGAACGAGGAAGGCACGGAGGCCGCGGCCGCTGTGGCCGTGACAGTGGTGGAGTGTTGCCTGGAGTCTGGACCCAGGTTCTGTGCCGACCGCCCCTTTCTTTTCTTCATCAGGCACAACAAAGCCAGCAGCATTCTCTTCTGCGGCAGGCTTTCCTCCCCATAGGGGAGGCACTCACCGTGCGTGGGAGCTTCTCCCTCTCTGTGTCCCCAAATCCCACTCCACAGCGCCCGGAGGATGGGCCTGGGCAGGCTCCCACCCGGCTGAATGATCCGCCAGCACCATCCCTCGCTTCTTCCCCTGCTGACCACTTGTTTGTGCTACTTAAGCAGGATCGCGGGACAGGAGACCTTAACGATTCCCTGCTGTATTTGAGAAGCAGCCCAAACCCCACAGGATGGCAGGCAAAGCGCTCCTCTGTGGCCCCAGACCTACTTCCCACTCATTCCGTGTACCATCCTCTCGAGTTACGCTGTGTTCTCAACTCTGGTCACATACTTGCCTTAGGCCATTTCAGTAGTAATAGATGCTACTCGCTATCGCTACCATTTTATAGATTTCCTGGTGCTTGTGCTTTTTAGGAAGTTTCTTTAATGCTCATTTTCATTTTATCTTTCTTTAACATTCATTGGTCACCACGAATGTTCCAAATACCGCATCAGGTGCTGGGGCCGCAAAGGGGTGGAGTCACGGTCCCCTGGCACCGGCCTGCTAGTGCCCATGCCGGAATTAGGCAGCTTTGAGGACAACCAGGCTGGACTAGGTGATGCCCTTAAACTTACCATGTGACCCCTTGTAGGGATCACACCTTTCTTCGTGTTACTGTATTTCTGCACCTCAAACTCTAACGGTAAAAATTCCATTCAACCGTTAAAGCTCCAATGTCTTCTTCTCCGAGAAATGTTTCCTTTTCTGCATAACCAGACGTGCGTCTTTGAACTCTCACTGCACCAAGGGAGGGCATGTCTCTTATGGTAGTTGCGTTCTCCAGCCAGACTCTAAGTTCATCAGGGGTTGGGACTGTGTTTTACACATCAGTGTGCCACTTATTGTGCACCGATAAGCAGTTTGATCTTTGATGAGCTCTGTGACTTAAAAAAAAAACGGATTAGAAATCAGCGATTTTATTGGGTTTTTTTTTAAAGAATTCTTTTTATCGAGGTGAAATTCACATAACATAAAATTACCATTTTAATGTGAATATAATGTGCATTGGCCTTTAACAATGTTGTGCAACCACCACGGTGATCTAGTTCCAAAAATATTTTATCACCCCAATGGAAAACCCTGTACCCACTAAGCAGTTACTCCCCATTCCCTCCTCCTCCCAACCCCCGGCAGACACCAATCTGCTTTCCATCTCCATGGATGTACCTGTGCTGGTAATTTCATGTAAGTTGAATAGTATAATATATACCATATACTCCTTTTGTGTCTGGCTTCTTTCGCCTCGCATAATGTGCTCAAGGTTCATCCATGTTGTAGCAGGTGTCAGCACTTCATCCTTTTTTATGATTGAATAATATTGCATTGTATGGATAGAGCACGTTTTGTTTATCCAACCGTCCATTGATGGACATTTGGTTTGTTTTCACCCTTCGGCTATTTGTGAGTAATCCTGCTATGAATGTGCATGTACATGTATTTATTGGAATATTTGTTTTTCATTCTTTTGGGTACAATACCTAGGAGGAAATTGCTGGGTCATATGGTAATTCTATGTTTAACTTTTTGAGAAACCACCAAACTTCTTTCCACAGTGGCTGCTTTCCACTGGCACTGTATAAGGGTTCCAATTTCTCCATAGCCTTGCCAATACTTGTTATTTTCTTTCTTTTTTAAAAAAAAATTATGGCCATCCCAGTGAGTGGGAAGTGATATCTCATGTAGTTTTCATTTGTATTTCCCTAACGACTAATAATGTTGAGCATCTTTTCATGTGCTTACTGACCATTTGTATATATCTTCTTTGGAGAAAAGTTTGTTCAAGTCCTTTGTTCATTTTTTCACTGGGTTGTTTGTCTTTTTGTTGTCAAGGTAAGAGTTCTTTATATATTCTGGATACTAGACCCTTATCAGATATGTGACTTGCAAGTATTCTCTCCCATTCTTTAGGTTATATTTTCCCTTTCTTGATAATGCGCTTTGATCCACAAAAGTTTTTAATTCAGTGAAGTTCAGTTTATTTTTTTCTTTTGTTGCTTATACTTTTGGTGTCATAGCTAAGAATCTATTGCCCTATCCAAAGTCATGAAGATCTACAGCTATGTTTTTTCCTAAGACTTTTATGGTTTTAGCTCTTATGTTTAGATTGTTAATCCATTTCGATATCTATGATATGAGGTAGGGGGGTCCAACTTAATTTTTTTGCATATGGGGTACCCTGTTGTCCCAGTACCTGTAACTCTTTTTGAATTGAAAAAAGTGTTGATAATAGTCAAAAAGGAAAGGTAATATCTAAACAATTAATAAGGTGAAAAATTACTCAATTTTGAAGAAACACCATAGCCAAATTGAAAGAAAATATTATTAAATATCTATAAAAATTGTATTTGCCAACAGTATATCTGATAAGGGGTTAATATCCAAAATATACAAAGAACTCATACAATTCAACATCAAAAAACAAACAGTCTGACTGAAAAATGGACAGAGAACCTGAATAGATATTTTTCCAGAGAAGATGTACAGACGGCCAACAGACACATGAAAGGATGCTCAACATCACTAATCATCAGGGAAATGCATCAGGTTCCTCAAAAAAATTAAAAGTAGAACTACCACACGATTAACAATTCCACTTCTGGGTATTTTCTCAAAGAAAACAAGAACACTAATTCAAAAAGATACATGTACCCCTATGTTCATTGCAGCATTGTTCATAACAGCCAAGATATGGAAGCAACCTAAGTGCCCATCGATAGATGGATGGATAAAGAAGATGTGGTATAGAGGAGTCAAGATGGTGGCATGGGAGGACGCAGAGTTCGCATCTCCCCACAACTAGGGCGCTTGCCGGATGGTGGTGGGGGACCCTGATGCCCAAGGAGATGGGGAGAACCCCCAAGCGAACGGATGAATGGGTAAAGAAGATGTGGCACATATATACAATGGAATATTACTCAGCTATAAAAAGAAACGAAATGGAGTTATTTGTAGTGAGGTGGATGGACCTAGAGTCTGTCATACAGAATGAAGTAAGTCAGAAAGAGAAAAACAAATAACGTATACTAACACATATATATGGTATCTAAAAAAAAAAAAAGGTACTGATGAACCTAGTGGCAGGGCAGGAATAAATACATAGACATAGAGGATGGACTTGAGGAACGGGGAGGGGGAAGGGTAAGCTGGGACGAAGTGAGAGAGTGGCCCGTACATATATAAACTATCAAATGTAAAATAGCTAGTGGGAAGCAGCTGCATAGCACAGGGAGATCAGCTCCGTGCTTTGTGATGACCTAGAGGGGTGGGATAGGGAGGGTGGGAGGGAGGGAGATGCAAGAGGGAAGAGATGGGAACATGTGTATGCATATGGCTGATTTGCTTTGTTATGCAACAGAAACTAACACAGTATTGTGAAGCAGTTATACTCAAAGATCCATAAAAAAAAAAAGTGATATACACACACACACATATATATATATATAAAATGGAATATTAGCCATAAAAAAGAATGAAATCTTGCCATTTGCAGCAACATTGATGGACCTAGAAGTATTGTGCTAAGTGAAATCAGTCAGAGAAGGACAAATACCATATGATTTTACTTATATGTGGAATCTAAAAAACAAAACAAATAAATGTAATAAAATAGAAACGGCGTCTTAGCTACAGAGAAGTAACAGGCGGTTGCCAGAGGGGAGGTGGGTTGGGGGAAGAGAGAAATGGATGAGACAGATTAAGAGGTACAAACTTCCAGTTACAAAATAAGTCATGGGTATGAAATGTACAGTGTGGGGAACATAATCAATCATAATGTAATATCTTTGTATCGTGACAAACGGTAACTAGACTTATCATGGTGATCATTTTGAAATGTAGAGAAATATCGAATCACTATGTTGTGTACCAAGAACTACCATAGCGTTGTAGGTCAATTATACTTCAAAAAACAAACAAACTCATAGAAAAAGAGATCAGATTTGTGTTCACCAGAGGTAGGGGTGGGTGTAGGGTAGGGAGAATTGGAGGAAGGTGGTCAAAAGGTACATACTTCCAGTTATAAGTGAATAAGTGCTGGGGGTGTGATGTACAACCTGATAGATACCATTAACACTCCTGTATGTTATCTATGAAAGTTGTTAAGGGGGTAAATCCTAAGAGTTCTCATCACAAGGAAAAATATATGAGATCGTGGATGTCCAGTAAACTCATTGTGATAATCATTTCATGATGTATGTTAAGTCAAATCATGATGTTGTACCCCTTAAACTTACACAGTGCTGTATGTCAATTATATCCCAATAAAATTGGAAGAAAAAATGAAATTCAATTAACGAAATTTTTAAAAATCAACAAGGAATTGATACCAGCGTATACAAAGAACTCCTACAAATCAAAGAGAATAAGGCAGTAAATTCGTAGTCAGAGAAATACAAATGAAATACCTTGAGATACTGCTCTAGGCGCATTGGATGATTGGTGTCAGAAAGTTGGACACAACCTGGTGAAAGCCAGGAAGTAGGGGAATAGCACTTGTGGAACAGGAACTGAGACACCCACAGAGGAAGTAATCTGTCAGTGTCCTCAGTGGGCGTCTGTCTCGGGATCTGGGTGGCTCCCTTTCGGGTCTGTGGCCCAGTGATGTCATGGCCAAGGGACCGGGATCTTCACTGTGGCCTCATGTGTAGAACAGGAGTTGGAAGCCACCTAAGCGCCCATGTCAGAGGGGGAACAGATCACGAAAATGTGGGGCCCGCTTTGGAATAACTACGTAGGAGTCGGAAACTAAAGTGCAGGCTAGGTGTACGTTCAGTCTGGTGGATAGATGATGAGTGAAAAAAGAGGTAGAAGGAGGCATATAATCCAATTCCTTTTACATAAATTAAAAACATCTGCAACATTATGTATTATACAAGGATACACACCTATTGCGTTTCTTTTACTATTGGTGAGAACTTTTTCATAAATTTTCTTATGATGTTTTATTAATGAACAATTTTTTTTCCTATAGTAAAACCTAGGTTTTTCCTTAGTGATTTTGACTCTGCTTTCTGCTTTCAGTCTTAGAATTACTTTCCCATTGAGAAACCAATTAGTCACCTATTTTTTCTTCTGTGTTTTTACTTTTTAAATTGATTTAACTGTTTAATCTATCTGTAACTCGTTTTTGTGTTGTTGACATTCAGGAGAAAATATAATTTGATTTATTTGCAAATAGTCAATTTCTCAACATTATTTGTAAAATGATATGTTTTCTCCAGCCACCTGTTTTTTTCATCTTTATTCTTCCAGGTGAACTTTAGAATAATTTTTCAATACCCAAAATAATTTTTTTTAACTTTGGGATTTTTTTTTTGGAGAGATTAGTATGACATTAAGCATATAAAAATTATTTGAGTAAATTAATCTATATACAATATTTAGTCTTCTGCTCAGGAAAACGAGAGGAGGGGTCTCTATTTGTTCAAATCCTTTATTGTATGTCTCTGTCTAGGTTTTATGTTTTTATATTAAGTCCCACACAGTTTGGGTTTTTTTTTTTTGTTATGGTTACTTCTAAATTTTATTGTAATTATAACAGTTGTAAACATTTTCCTCACCTGGTTATGGATGGAATATAAGTAAACAATTGAAGCTTAGACAATTAAAGAGATACATTGTTCCTCTCTACTACTACTAAACACACTTCTGACACCAGTTGTGTGGGCTTTCCCACACCTGGCAGTTCTCTAATTTACAGGGACACTGGGCATCCTACAATTTAACTCAGTTCCGTCACTAACTGCCTGGAGTTTGCTCAGACCCCAGAAATTAAGTGTTCAGTCCCATAAGACTGCCCCCCCTTCAGATGCCGATTTTAAGTCCCAGGTGGTTCTGAGCCCCTGGCTATAAATGGGGTTCCCACAACCCCTCCTTGGGTTCACATTTGCCAGAATGGCTCTCAGAACTGAGGAAAATGCATTATTTTCTATTACCCGTTGGTTTCTTATAAAGGATACAACTCAGAAACAACCAGATGAAGAGACAAGTATACAAGGTACGTGGGAAGGGGCGGGGCTTCCATGCCATCTCCAGGTGTCCCACCCTCCCAGTTCCTCCACGTGTTCAGCATCCTGGGAGCTCTCAGAAGCCGTCAGTTAGGAATTTTCATGGAGCACGATCGATTACTAATTTGTAGCCCCCTCCCCTCCCTGGGGCCTGGGGGTGGGACTGAAAGTCCAAGCATCTAATCACGGTTGGGTCTTTCTGGGGACCAGCCCCACCCTGCAGCCATCCGGGAGCCACCAGGATTGGCCTCCTTAGAACAAGTGATGTTCCTGTCACCCAGGAAGTGCCAAGGGATTTAGGAGCTCTGTGTCAGGATCTGGGGGCAGAGACCAATAAATATTTCTTATTATATCACAGCATTTATTGTATATATGGCCAAATTGGTGAACTCTTAGTCATTTAAGAGTTTTCAGTACATTCCGTTGGGTTTTCTGCTCTGTGGTTATGCAAGAGGCGAGTGACCTTAGGAGGGAGAACATCGTTCTCCTTGTTGCACTCCTGGTTCCTGTTTTTAGGATTTGTTTTTTGTCTTGTTTTGTCTTGGTCTTTTTTGCACTACCCAGAAATTCTGAGACAGAGTGTGCAATCACCATAAGAACCCTTGTGCTGCCCTTTGTTATAATTTAGAGCTTGGTAATTCCCAGTGCCTGTCAGACTATAAAAAAGTGTGGTATAAATTAGGCTTTTTGGAGGGAAGTTAACAAGACTTTCTGGAAGTCTTTCAATTGCAGATGAATGTTCCCTTGGGACCAGCACTCTCACTTTTAGATTATCTGTTGTACAGAAGCATTTGCACACGTGCTCAGATATGTTCCAGGTTTTTTTCTTCAGCATTATTTAAAAAATTCAGATCTACAGGGTTTTTAAATTATTATTTTTAATTGTGGTAAAAACACACATAATATAAAATTTATTATCTTAATCATTTCTAAGTATACGGTTAACATTATTTTTTAATAGCAAAAAAGGAAAGAAAAAGAAATGAAAGAAGGGGAGGGGGAAGGAGGAAGGGTGGGAGAGGAAAGAAAGACAATGAAATGGAATTAATCCAATTTTAATTTTTTTCTCCATAGAAGAATGTAATTCATTTATATAATGGAATATGATGCAGGAAATTTAAAAAAAATGTGATTGGTCTATATGTCACCGAGACAAGCTCCCTCTACTTGCCGCACAACAGGAAGACGAGGTGTTGAAGGAAGGAATAAAACTTTATTCGGAAAGCTAGCAGACTGAGAAGACGGCAGATGAGTGTCTCCAAAAAACCATCTTATCGGGGTCTGGATGCCAGTTTCTTTTATAGCACAGAGAGGGGGAGGAGATGAGGAAGTAAAGTAAAAAGGCCATAAGTTTTGCAAATGTCCCCTGGAATGGCCAGGCTCGGGGAGGGGATGTGTTAATTTCTTCTTTCTTGCAGCCATTCACAGGCAGACAGGGTCTGGATGTTTCCCTGAACAAAGGCACTTTGGTTTAACATTCAGGCGGAGGGGCGGGGTGCCCCGAGGCAGGCCATTACGTATAGACAGTATCCTTTTGGTGAACAAAAGCAACGGGAAGCAAAGGTTAAAGTAAAAGAAACAGATCCAACATGTAGTCAGATTTGGCTCTTCCCTGTTATGTGTATGCAGTTCCTGAAAAAGATCATGAAAACAAATTAAGTGAAAAATGTATTTTGCAATACAATGTGTATAGTATGATGTCATTTTTGTGAACAAAACCCTGTATGTGTATATGTGAATTTATATATGTGAATCCATAAGAAAAAGTTCAAGGGGCTACATCTTTACTGCTAACAGTGGTTATCTCTGGGATAGATTGGAGTAGTGGGTATCGGAGGAAAACTTACATCTTTTTACTCTCTATATGTCCATTTATTTAAATTTTTAACTAAGAAGATATAACTCTGGGGACTTCCCTGGTGGCACAGTGGTTAAGAATCTGCCTGCCAATGCAGGGGACGAGCCCTGCTCCGGGAAGATCCCACATGCTGCAGAGCAACTAAGCCCGTACGCCACAACTACTGAGCCTGCGCTCTAGTGCCCACGAGCCACAACTACTGAGCCCACGTGCCACAACTAGTGAAGCCCTTGCGCCTAGAGCCCGTGCTCCGCAACAAGAGAAGCCACCGCAATGAGAAGCCTGCGCACCGCAACGAAGAGTAGCTCCCACTCGCCACAACTAGAGAAAGCCCACGCACAGCAACGAAGAACCAACGCAGCCAAAATAAATAAATAAATAAAATAAAATTAAATTAAAAAAACGAAAATATAATTCTGTAATCTGCACATAATTTAAACAAGATCTCCAGAATACAACCATTTGTGTAATACTGAGTGACAAGGTACTGAAATTGAAATAAAATCTACATAAATGGTTTAAAAAATATCCTTTTAGCCTTGGTTTTTATAAGAGTTTTTAACAAGAATGCCAGTCAAGCATTGACCTTTCTCTTTTCATGAGTAGGGTTTATTTCCATTTTTTCCTTATTTTTCAGAGCCGTTTCTCATTCCCTGTTCTGTGAACTGACTTCATATCCTTCACCCATATATTCCCTAGGGTTACGTGAATGGGTATGAGCATTTTATATATGAACGAAACTCACCTTTTGTCTAGGAAATGAGTTTTCAGTATGTCCCTAGTTTGTCTTTTATTTTACATGGTGTTTTCACCATGTTAAAAATCTTAAAAGTTCATACGTGGTTAAATGTATCAGTCTCTTAGTTTCCAGGTTTTGTGAATGCTTAGAAAGTCTCCTTCCCTCCAATATTTTAATGATTTGTTTTCAAGTTAAAACTTTGATCCATCTGGGAGTTAATGTGAATGAAGTGTGAGATCGGTACCCACCTTCCCCCGCAGACTGCAGCCTGGTCACAAGAAGCATCCACAGAGCACCTGTGTACACGGCCTCTTTCCACTGCCAGCTCGAGCTGCACAAATGGTCACCACCACCCTCCTTGTTCCTAAATTCAAGAGGCACCTGATTCCTGGGCAACATTTGATACTGTTGGTGGCTTCCTCCTCCAAGGGGCCCTGATTGTCCTTGCACCTTCCTACCGTCTCCTGCTTGGTCCCACGTCAGGTGCCGTCCTCTGTCCAGGCTTCAAGTGTCGCTGCTCCTCGCAGGGCTGGCCTGGCCCTCTCCCAGCCTCCCCCTCCCGAACTGACGTGGTTCACGTCTCTGGTCTACCTGCCCGCCCAGAGCTGACGCGTTGAGCTCAGGTCTGTCTCCTGAGCTCCCACATCTCCAGGTGCCCACCTCATCCTCCATTTGGACACCCCGACAAGCGCTTCTGTCTCAGTTCATGCAAAGGGGACATCATCGCCTAGCTTCCCAACCCTCTTTTGTTTTCAGCTCTGGGACCCTAAGATCCACGAGAGCAGCAGTGGGGTTCACGCCATCAAGTCTGCATCCCGGGCACTGGTGCCTGGTGCTCCTTGTTAGGTACCAACTGGAGTGACCTGAAGGGCAAGGCAACCCCCCTCTGGCTACCAGGCCAGACACAGGGCACCTTCTCCCCTCTGTCACCCCGGCTGCAGATTTTGAAGCTGCAGACAGGCTGCCATCCTTGCTCGGCGGGCGGACTCCTGCAGCGGACTCCTGCAGTGGCCTCCCCTCTCGTCCTCCTTTTCTTCAACCCATTCTTCTCCCGATTGGCAAGGAGGTCTTGCCCACAGTAAATCTGGGTAATTCTGGCTGCTACAACCTAAACCCGCAGTCTCTATAGCTAAACACAGTAGAAACTATCTCTCGCCCACTGTAAAGTCATGGAGGTGTTGTTCAGGTGGTGGTTCAGAGACCTAGATTCTGGCACAGTCAACACGCACCTTCCAAGGACGCTGCAGAAGAAGGAGCATGCAGGGTGGTGCGTGGAAACGGCATCACGTCCACCTGCTCCTGCCAGGGAGACTCAACCTCACGTCCACACCTGACTGCAGGGAGCCTGAACATGTGGTCCTGCTGCGTGCCCAGGTAGAACACCTGAGCCTTGAGATGAGCTTGGGCGGTTTCCCTTTGCCTTTAGGATAAAGATGAACAAGGTGTGTCATGAACTGAGTTGTCCTCCCCCTAAAGTCATATGTCAAAGTCCTCACCCCCAGGAGCTCAGATGAGACTGTATTGGGACATAGGGTCTCTAAGGAGGTAATTAAGGTTAAATGAGGTCATGGGGTGGGGCCCTAATCCGATAGGACTGGTGCCCTTATAAGAAGAGGAAGAGATACCGTGGCACACATGCACAGAGGAAAGGCCACGTGAGGAAACAGTGAGAAGGCAGCTGTCTGCAAGCCAAGGAGAGAGGCCTCAGGAGGAACCAACCCTGCTGACGCCTGGATCTCAGACTTCCAGCCCAGAACTGTGAGAAGTAAATTTCTGTTGTTTACGCCCCAGCCTGTGGTCCTTGGTTATGACAGCCCCACAAAGCAATACAAGGCGCTTCCTAATTTAGCCACTCTCCTCCTCATCCTTCGCCATTCCTCTGAGGACAACTCTTGACTCCATCCCGACTGAACTAGTCATAGTTTCCTGACTATCCCATGCTCTGTCTTTCCTCTGGGGCTCTGCACTTTCCACTTTCTACCCAGAAAACCCTTCCTTTCCACCGCTCTCCCTCCGCCAGCCTCCCCATCTCCGTCTCTGGCATCACTGGCTAACCCTCACTAAGCCCTGAGGGTTAAATGCTCCCCCTGTGTGTTTAATTCTTTGAAGCTGAAGCATTTGCTACACTGGATTACAATGAACTATTGTATCTCAGGAGCCCACCACCAGCCCCAGCTGTATAACTTATGAGGCCTGGTGCAAAATGCAAATGAGAGGTCCCTGGTTTGAATTTCAGGACAGGACAGCCGAACATCAGATCAAGTATGGGTCCTTCTGAGTGCGGGGTCTTTTGCAAATACACAAGGTCATCTGCTTGCGAAGCTGGCCCTGCCTAGAGAACTCTAATCTCACAAGCCAAGTACACGCTCTGGGTTTTGTAAGACTTGAGCATTCCAACTTTCTAATTCTTGGCTAAAAAGGGAAAGAGAAACCACATTTTTTTCCTGATTCGTGTCACAACAGGATGTTAGAGTGGAAATCTTTCTGTTTCAGTTTTGCTTGAAACACCAACATAAAAGTTGTTAAAGGCAAAAACAAAGAGTCATATAAATATTCACCTATATTTTTCTTTAGAGTTTTTATAATTTTATTTTTTGTTATTAATCCATTTTGGAATTTATTTCAAACTAACCTATGAGAAACCAAATTTTTAAGGTAATAGGTTTTTTGTGTTTATTAAAAATAGTAATAGGTTTTCTGTGTTTATTAAAAATAGTGAAGATATTAGTTAATTCAGTTTTATTGAACAAAGACATGGTAGGATTTCCCCCAAATACCCTGTGTATGTAGCTCTGTCTTGAGGAACAAGTCGACTTGCGTGACTGGAGCAGGGAGCCCACAAAGTGCTCCAAACATCCTTTTATTAATTAACCACAAATGAGTCACACAAATATGTGGACATAACACTTTTATGATAGCTTATGCTCAAGGCACTTCTGTACATATTCAGATCAGATGTTCTAATCGTCGATTTATTCATGGTTGATTACTCATGAAGAGAACAAGTTTCAGTCCACCAAATATTAACCCTGCTGCTTGGTCTCGTTCTAATTTTGTCACGTGATCTTTCCCCAAATGTAGGACTCTCCCAGACAGAGTCAACCCATCTCTCTGCTAAGACAGGAAGAGACCCAGCGGAGCTGAGTAAAAAGCTTTCCTTGGTGAACCATCACTGTTCTTGGAAGCTAAAGGGCAACACAACAGACTGTATTTTTCTTTCTTTGAAAGGTACTGTCTGTTGATAGAGGTGAAGGTTTCCAGTCATTTCTTACTGACATTAGGAAACTGGGACCTGAGAACTTGCTTAGAATGGCTCACAGGTTTTTGGAGAGAAGACATACGACTGATTTCCTCTCAGTAAGTCTTGCCTAAAGAGATCATGACTAATAAGAAAAGACAGCTGTGAACTTCGCAATACTATGAGTAGGCAGGAGTAAAGACCCTTGAGAACCTCCAGGTTGGTGAACACCAACCAATTCTCCAACACCGAGTGTCCAAAAATTCAACTCAACTTTGTACTAACTACCCAGCGTTAGCTCAGCTCTCACAAGTTAAAGGGCTCAGCCCCACGAGACTGCCCCCGGAGGGGTGACTCAGCTGCTAACGGGGTGCCCAGGATGCCTGTATTTCTACCCCGCTTCCTACAAACTCAGTGTTCCCACAGCCCACCCTACATTTGATAGTTGGCGAGAATGACAGAACTCAGGAAGTCACCCTCCATACAATTACTGGTTTGTTATAAAGAATATAACTGCATAGGCAAGGTATGGGGGAGGGGCACACAGCTGCCCGCCCTCTCGGGACGCCACCCTCCCAGAACCTCCATGTGTTCACCAACCTGGAGTCCCCCGGACCCCACCGTTGAGGGTTTTATGTGAGCGTGATAGATTCATCATCGGCCATGTGATGGAACTCGGTCTCCAGCCCCTTTTCCTTCTGCAGAGGTCAGTAGGTGGACCTGGAAATTCCAACCCTCCAATCACCCTGGTTTTAGGGGCTCTGTGCCAGGAACTGGGAACAAAGACCAAATGCATTATTTTTTATTATATCACAAGCCTCAGTGAAAATAACCTCTTCGGGAGCCTGGAAAAGGATGGGGTGACTAGCGATGAGTCCAGCACTAAGCGAGCTCCATGCTGGATGTCTAAGGCAAAGCACACGACAGAATCCCACCTTTAAGGACCTTGAATCCAGCCATGAAACAAAAGTGACCAAAGGGCCACAGTGGCTGCCCCTGTCTCCCTTGGTGTGGTGGCCTGTCATGCAGTGGCCTCCATCCTCTTTACAGCGTGGTCCTGTATGTATGACAGTCTGCGACAGTCGGTCGGAAATGGACTATCTCGTCAGCACGATTTTTAGGATTTTCATTTCTCAGAAAAGTTATCAACCCTTTAGGGATCAGAAGGATTGTTTTAAGACTGGCCTTTCCCCTAGGCCTTTAAAAAGTCTTGCCAGGGGACTTTGCTGGTGGTGCAGTGGTTAAGAATCTGCCTGCCAATGCAGGGGACACGGGTTCAAGCCCTGGTCCGGGAAGATCCCACATGCCGCGGAGCAACTAAGCCCGTGCACCACAACTACTGAGCCCGCGAGCCACAACTACTGAAGCCCACACGCCTAGAGCCCATGCTCCGCAACAAGAGAAGCCACCGCAGTGAGAAAGAAGCCCACACGCCGCAACGAAGAGTAGCCCCGGCTCACCACAACTAGAGAAAGCCTGCACACAGCAACGAAGACCCAACGCAGCCAAAAATAAATAAATAAATAATAAATAAAAGGTTTTGCCAGATATTTGATCAGACGAGCCAGAGGCGTCCACATAACACATACATGCCTGGGAGGCAGAAAGAGCTGCAGGGAGAGATTTAATTCTTCTGTTGTTATTACGATTTTCATGGATATTTCTGCCACGCACAAATTGGTGAGATTGTTACTTAAGGGAAAGCGCTCTATTTTTAATTATTCTGGGAGACAAAAAAAAAAAAAAAGTGTTACAGCAATTATCATCAGCAAATGAATTTCCGTTCGGTTCTCTCTGCACTTATCAGCAGAGCAGTGACATGCCCCATTGTTCAGTAACATGCTCCTAGAAGCCAAAAACTGCCTCATATTTGAGGCAGTTTCCTCTTTCTTTTTTTTTTTTTTAATTGAGTTATAGCTGATTTACAATGTTGTGTTAGTTTCTGGTGTACAGCAAGGTGATTCAGTTATACATATATATATTCTTTTTCATAATAGGTTACTACAGGACATTGAATATGGTTCCCTGTGTACAGTAGTACATTGTTATTTATCTATTTTTTATACAGTAGTGTATATTTGCTAATCCCTCCTTTTTTAAAAGCTTAATTTAATGAACACTTTGAATGTTGACTTTGGCCCAGATGCTGGGGATGTAAAAATGAAAAAAAATAATAAATAAAAGAAACTTGCCCCAGTATGATCTGACATTACGAGTGGGAATGACTCTTGCTTCTAACACTCCTTCCGTAGGGGCTGTGAGAAGCCTCCTTACTCTGTGTCCTGCGGGGATCACGGTAGGACCCTCCTCCCAGGGGTCGTGTAGGGAGGATTAACTACCTCTATGCATCTCTAGCCCTGAAGGCAATGCCTGGGACAGGATAGGTCCCGGTGAGGTCTCCGGAGGCTAAGCCCAGACACCCCGCCTCCCACGAGGGTCCTCGCTGCCACCCCAGTTCCACACGAGTGCCTTTTCCTCCCAATCCCGCTGTATTCCTCTACACCTGACGCGGCACAATTCTCATCATTCTGTCCCGAAAAGCTTTCTTCCTAAAGCCAGATGCAGGGACTATCTCACCGTACCCAACCTGCCCGTTTATTTTATAGGCATTTCTCTATTTTATGAATTATTTAATATTGTTCTTCTGTTCATCCCTAACTTCTTTTTAAAAGGAGTACAATTGGCCTTCTTGCAGAGACAACGGCCCGAACTCTCCGAACTCCAACTTGTTAATACTTTCAAACACCCTGTGAAAATGCAGGGATCAGGGTTTGATGGCAACAGCAAACTTATGTTAATTTGGCTTCCAGGCACATTGGCCGTAACACAGTTTGAGAAGGTGGCCCTCAGCTCATGGTGTGTTCTTCTGTGTGTTATCCCAGCATGTGTGGTTTAATGTTACTTAGACCTAGTCTCTTTCTTTCTTTTTTTTTTTTCTCTCTTTCTTTTTTTTAAAAAAAAGACAAAATGGTGGAGGTATTGCCTGCCAAGTCAGTGGATTTATTGACAAAACGGGTCCTCGTTAATGCTATACACCTCAAAGGAAAGCAGTTCAAGCAGTTTGAAGAAAAGTATATTGGGGGAAAAGCTTTTTAAGTTAGCAAGACAAAGCTATGCATACCTGTGCAGGAACTGTCTTGAGACATTGGGATCCTGTTACGGGCTGAATGGTGTCCCTTCCAATCTGTTTGTTGGAGACCTAACCCCCAGAACCTCAGAATGTGACCATATTTGGAGATGGGATTTGGAGACACCTTTAAAGAGGTAATGAAGGCAAAATGAGGTCGCATGGGTGGGCCCTAAGCCAATATGACTGATGTCCTTAGAAGAGGAAATTTGGGCACAGACACACCCAGAGGGAAGACAGTGTGAACAGACATGTGGAAGAGACAGCTGTCTGCAAGCCAAGGAGAACGGCTCTCAGAAGGAACCAACCCTGCTGGCACCTTGATCTTGGACTCCCAGCCTCCAGAACTGAGACGATACATTTCTGCTGTTCGAGCCCCGGAGCAGTCACAATAAAACTAATTCAGATTTCAAGAATCACAATGATTTCTTTGGGTTTCTCAGTGCAAGTGAGCGCCTAAGCACAGAAATGATTTTCTGTTTATCTGCGTCATGTGAGTATTCTGAGTCAAGTTCATATTTTTAAGTTAAGATTGTTTTTGCCTTCCTCTTTCAGTCAGCTGGTTGCAATCATCTGGTTTCAGTTTCACCTGTTTTCTTTTAGAATGTGAGCAAACCGAGGCAGCATATGTATCGTGTCCTGTGTGGAGGAGATGCAGGCCGGGGTCCTGGGGCTGCCCCACGCGGCCAGGAGCTGAGAGCGGTCATTCTTCTCCCTGGCGACCGTGTGGACCTGAACGCGAGTCATCGCTTGGTGGTGTGCTCTGTACACCCACATCTAAAACACACCCTCAGAAGAGCTTGATCTTGGGGTTAGAGATGGTCTAAGATTTAAAGGCAACGTAAGATGTGGCAGAATAAAGCCCACCCGTTTTCTGAGATGTTCGGATCCCGTCCTGGGGGAGGGTCGGGTCTGTACAACTCCGGGGGTGCCCTTCCCGTTGAGTTTGCCGGGCATGTCCTCCTGGAGGTGGGGAACCTGGGCCCTGCTGGTCCTCCAGCTGAGACCTGAAGCCTGGTCGATCTGCTGCGACTGTGAGAGACTCCTGTTCTTCAGGGAGTTCACAACTTACAAAAGGACAAGCCACCTTTACCACGAGATAGAACGTGATGAGAAAATATACGTGTGGACCACTCTGCAGTTTAGGAAGCCCTTTTAATCCACGGGTGTATTTGATTTTCATAACAACTCCAGGCCACAGGCAAAGTAGGAGCCATTATCTTCATTTTACAAATGAGGAATTCAGGACAAAGAGGCTAGTAACTTGTCTAAGACGGCACAGGTAGTACGTGGCAGAACTGGGACAAAAATTTAGGTGTTTGATTACAGAGAGAGACAAACAAGACAGGAGGATGGAGGTTAAAGAGGAAGACTGAAGAAGGAGGCTGACGAGCTGAGGGCCGGGTGGGAAACAGGTACGGAGAGAGAAAACCCATAAAGGGGTCACGGACGCGCCGGACCGAGATGGGAAGTGCGTTTGTACCTGCTTCTGGGCCAGTATCCTTGCTCAGTGGAGTAACATGACCGTGAAGGCTGGAACTCTGTCTTCCCAGAACCTGACCTGGTTCCTGGCACTTTAATCAAAAATGCTCTACAATTATTTGTTATAAAAACAACTGATGCTCTGGCTGGAGGGTGAGCCGGCAGCTGGAAGACGCTGGTCTGGGCGGGGTGGGGTAGGTAGCGAGGGCCTGAGCCAGGGGCGGCCGTGGGAAAGCGTGAGTCCCGTCACCCCTGACGCGAACTTGACCGTGCTCTGTTTGCTCAAGGAGACATAGTGTATCTTGACCAGGAGGCTGCCTGCCGTCAACTGAAGACAAGGAAATGAGGCCCACCTATTTTTTTGCAGACCTGGGGTCAGAACTGTCTCTTTTTCTAATTGCCTGATAAAGAGAAGCACGGGAGGGCGGAGGGAAGGGGGCAGAAATTCTCACGGCCCCTAACCTCCTGCCCTTGCCCTGCTGACCAGAAACACAGCTGAGCCCACGGCCCCTTTCTCCCTCCTCCCACATCGGAAACTGAATGCCCGGCTGTTTTCACTCCACCCCTTATGAAAACAGGAAACCGGGTGATAGCAGCTGGTTTATATTTGTTGTTCCAGGTTCAGCTTAAACATCCTTTCCTCAGGAAGGCGTGGCTGGAAGGGGCCCTGACCTCTTGACCTGCGCCGTCCTCCAGCGCTCCTTCCCACGACGATCGGTTCCTTTAAATTCCTGCCCCATCGCGGCTCTGCCCTCTGAGGGCAGGAACAGTGCACCTGGCCCCTGGCACAGGGGCTTTTATCGACAGCTGGGAATTCACGCTTCCCCCTTAAGCTGGCATCTACACTTTCCATCTTCTACCTCTTTTTATCTGAGAAAAGGTGCTTTCCCATCCATAGGCGTACTTCTGGTAACCAGGCCACGAATTTCCTGCCACACAATGTGGTGGAGGGCCCACCCTTAGTGAGCGGTCCGAGTGGCCACAGTCGCTCTGGCTGTGACACATCCGGGCCGGCCCTTTGCAGATGACCCGGGTGGGGAGGGTCAAAAGCAAGGACGCAGCGTTGCTGCGCGGCCCCCCGCCTTGCACACGAAACAGCACTTTTCAGGGAAAGTAGGAAGGAGATGCTTTAGCTGATACTGCTGAGGCCACATCTTGGGGACCCTTTTGTTTGCTCCTTTACTGATCTTTTTATTTTTACTTTTTCTAATTTTTTATTGTGATAAAATACACAAAACATAAAATTTACCATTTTAACAATTTTTAAGTGTACGGTTCAATGTCATTAAGTACGTTCACATTGTTCACCACCATCCATCCACAGAAATGTTTCATCTTCCCCAACTGAAACTCTGCCCTGTTCAACAGTGATAACTCCCCTCCCCCTCCCCCAGCCCCTGGCACCCACCGTTCTACTTCCTGTCTCTATGAATCTGATTCCTCTAGGGACCTCATACAAGTGGAATCAGACGGTACTTGTCCTTCTGTGTCTGGCTTATTTCACTGAGTATAAGTACTCAAGGTTCATCCACGTCGCAGCCTGTGTCAGGATTTCCTTCCTAATAAGGCTGAATAGTATTCCATTGTCTGTTTGTACCGCATTCTGTTTATCCATAATCTGTCAACGGGCACTTGGGCTGCTTCCACCTCTTGGCTGTTGTGAATGATGCTGCTATGAGTAGGGGTGCAAAGATCTCTCTTCAAGACTGTATTTTCAATTGTTTTGGGAACATACCCAGACGTGGAATTGCTGGATCATATATTAATTCTATTTATTTTTTTATTTTTTTGACGAGCCTCCCTACCGTTTCCCACAGGGGTTGCACCATTTTACATTCCCACCAACAGTGCACAGGGTTCCAGTTTCTCCACTTCCTCGCTTGGGGACCGTTTCTGAAAAGGTGTTTGTGCTTCTTCTTTGCCCATTTTTCAGTGATGGGGTCCTCCCAGCCTGGCCTGGGCCCGTCCGCTGACCCCTCTGCTTTCTCTCTGCTGCTGCCCAGACGCAGCCCAGAGCCCGCGATCCCCTCCCCCGACAGAAGCTGCACGGCAGGACCAGTGCTGTTTTCTCTGTAGGACACCCTGGGGCCCGCCTTGTGCTTCCTCGGCGCCTGTCAGAGCTCAGACGGGGGCCTCTGTGCTCCGAGGGCACTTCTTGTTCCGCGTCACAGGCTGGTGGACGCTATTTAGACAGTGGACACCCCACTGTTTATTTCGTCCAAAACAACAGGCCTCCCTGTGAAGACTATCCCTATAAATAGAGTGGAAATAGGGCTTCTCACCCCTGCCTTCCATAGAAATGCCTTACGGGTTTCAGTCTCTATCAGGTTAGCTGCTCTCTTACTGACAATCCAGGAGTACACAGCTAGCTGCCTCCTTGTCTAAACTCTTTGGCTACTTTACCGTAACACAAACTTTTGGACCAAGTTTCATTTTCATTTCGAGATAGAAGAAAATACACCAAGATCAAACGCTCTTTGTCCTGCATAGCTACTCAAATGTCAGAGGCAAAACCGCTGACAGGCTCAAAGCTGTAGGCTAAACTCTTTGCCAACAAGATGAGACTCTCTTTACTGTCAGCTATATGGCCATTCATGGATAGAGGCAGGGTAGCTGATAATGTATAAAAAGGTGACCAATTACTAATTACTTATTTGAAATCAGTTGCTAATCGGTTATGTGAAATCAGCTTGACTGCCATCTTAAACCAGCTGTGGGGTGTGGGAAGCTCAAATATTCTTGAACTTCAACCCCCCCGACCTGCGGCTTACAACTAAATAAACACCTCCCTGCAGGACCCAGGTAGCCCATGTGAGCCAACGCTGGCGTCCTTGGGGACCTGGTATCGTTTCCAGGCCTTGAGATGCCAGGCCGCAGAGCTTGTGGCTAGGGGCCACTTATCTTGTGCCTCAAAGTTAAACTGTTAAATTATTTCATAATGAGATTATACGTAGAGTCACACTGAAAAGATGGACTTTAGTGATAAAACTTAAGCTCATGTCCCAGAAAAGAAAGTACATTACGATATTTTATAAATCCTGTAGCTAACACAGGATTATGTGGGGATAACACAACTATACTGAATTGCGTTTTTATTTTTTGCTTTTTTATTTTTTTACTTTTTTGGCTGCGCTGCACGGCTTGAGGGAACTTAGCTCCTTGACCAGGGATTGAACCCGAGGCCACAGCAGTGAAAGCACTGAGTCCTAACCACTGGACTGCCGGGGAATTCCCTTCATTGCATTTTTAAAAGCATCCATTTGTCAATTACAAAATTTTAAAACATACCGAAATACTCACGCAATGCATACTAAAATTTCTTTCTTCTTCTTTTTAAAAATTAAACCAGGAGACTCAAAAAGTGACATTGGCCTGGGCTTGTCTGAACCTGTGCGAGGCCCTGCCTGAGGGACAGAGGACTTGGGTGCCGTGTCCCAGGTCATTACATGGAGTGGCATTGCAGGCCCGAGTGGCTGGCACATTGGACCTGAGGGCCCTCTGCTCTTTTCTTCCAGGTAAGAAAGGAGCTTATGAATGAAATACTCAGTGATGGACAAAGCCAGGAGCAAGGCAATTACAAAGCCAAGGCGGACTTTTCTGGAATGTTGTCCGGAAGAGAGCTGCCCTGTCCAGTTAGAGCTCAGGCCCTTCGTGGAGGTCAGTCAGGAAGGCCCCTGGGTGGACTGCAGACCATCCACGCTGCCTCTTTATCGTGCTGCACAGGGCAGCGAGCGTTCTGTTCTCCCCGCAAGCCAAGCCCCTCCAAGCCCCTCCAGCGGCGGTGCTGTATTCTTCTCTTCCCGTCACAGTCTGTGTGTACTTGACCTCAGTCCCCTCCCTGCGGGGACAGCCCCCTAATAAAGGAGCTCGTTTGGAATTCTGAGCTCAGAACTTAAAGGATTTGTGCACCTTCCCTTCGTGTGGCAATTTTCCAACACCTTTCGGCTGCTCTGGGTACACTGGAAATGAGAGCCCGAGCGGGCTGTTACTTTGGGCCTGGAAAGAAAATGCCTGTCTGAATTTGGAGGAGCAAACGTCTGGTCGAGGGCTGTCGTCAAACCTTCCCTCCACAGCTGCGTCTCCAGCCCCCTGGGTGTCCCCTGTCAGCACACACACCGCGACCCTCACGAAAACCTCCAGTGCTTCAGCTCTGAAGTGACAACTACCTCCTGTCCTCTGCTCTAGGCATAAAGATGCCAGGTAAAGATGCCTCAGTGTTCAACCCTTTCAAACAGCTTGAAAATGCATTTGAGACATTTTGGCTGCAGAAGGAACGCAGATACTTCTTGGTCGAGACTTCTGCTTGGCACTGGTTACCTGATCCGGTGCCCTTTAAGGCACAGAATCTTCAAACACAGCCTCACACAAAATAAGAGACAAGGAGGTTAGACTGTTTGCACACCCACGTAAACACAATAGGCTGTAGATTATAGGAAGAAGTTACCAAGGCCATTTCACCCAGGCAGGAGAGCAGTCTGATTTCTATAGAGTAAGGATCAGATTCACTTCTTATAACTAACTAGGAGATTGTATGCTTTTTTGGGAAACTTCCCCCAAAATTGAATGTTGGCATCTTTTTATACAGACTTTCCAAGTTCAACATTAACTGCAAGGTTAAAGCTCACTCCCAACATCACCAAGCAGCCTCACTAATTAGGTAGATTGAAGATACCGAAGTGAAACTTGGGCATTTAAGGGGATTTCACCTGAGGAATTGTGACTAGAAAATGTGTCTTGCCTTGTATCCGTATCAAGGAGTCTGGGGGACTCTCGGCAGCCCTATCTTGATTAAAAGTGATGTTATTAATTGAACAATTAAGTAAGTGCATGGCGGATGGTGGGGACCACACGTCTCACAGTTGGAGAGTGCGAGTTACAGCAGAGAAACCTGACAAACACTGCCTTGGCCAGGTGATCAGGGTCGACATCAACCTCATGAAAATTAATTTTTTTTTCTCTGCAAAATACTCAGTGAAGAGAAGGAAAAGACAAGCTACAGACTGGGAGAAAATATTTGCAAACTACATAATCTGACAAACGACTTGTATCTAGAACGTATGAAGAACATTCAAAAGCCAACAGCAAAACAAAAAATCCAACTAGAAAAATGGGCAAAAGACAGTATGGTTGGAGAGGCTTTATAGATGGCAGATAAACACAAGAAAAGACATTCAACATCATTAGCCGTCAGGCAAATTAGAACCACGATGCGATGTCACTCCACATCCGTTGAAATGACTAAGATAAAAAAGAGTGATGACACCAAAGGCTGACAAGGATTTGGAGAAACTGCATGACTCAGACATTTCTGGTAAGGATGTAAACTGATACAGCCACTCTAGAAAGAGTTGGGTATTTTCTTAAAAACTAAACCTGCACTTACTATATGACCCGACAACTGCAGCTTGACATTTACCCCAGAGAAAAGAAAACTTTTGTTCACAAATAAACCTGTACATGAATGATTATAGCAGCTGTACTTGTGTTTGGAAACCACCTCAATGTCCTCAATGGATGAATGGTTTAAAAAGTTGTGGTGCTTTCATACCACAGAAGATCACTGAGCAATAAAAAGGGAGACAGACAACAACTTGGATGCATCTCAAGGGAAGGATGCTGAGTGAGAGAAGCCCATCTGCCAATGTTACGCACTGTGCAATTCTGTTTACATAATATTCTTGACATGAGAAAATTATAGAGATAGAGAACAGATTGGTGGTTGCCAAGGGTTGAGAGATGGGGAGAGGGAGTTTGGGGTGGGTATATATGGGGACGAGAGATCTTTGTGGTGAAGGAAACATTCTGTACCTTGATTGCACAAATCTACACGTGTGATCAAGTCACCTAGAACCATGCACTGTTGGGGAAATATAACTAAAAACAAAATCTCCTACCAACCCAGAAAACCTCTCCACAAAGGTAGAAGAGAAAGGAAAGAGTTTCATGATTGAACCAGAATGTGGTGTGCATTGCAGGCAATCTGCTAAGAGGCCACAAAGATAGAAAGAAACCTTACCTTTTAATATAATAACAAGGCAGGTACAACCCATTACACGTATGTTCTCAAGATAAACCATAACTAGTCCTCAAGTAAGAGGACCTGACAGCACCATTTATGACAGATAGTTCATCACCTGGTAGTTGGAGTGACCCTCTGGGTTAGCTAATTGGCTTCATCCAAAGGGGAAATGAACTTTATGCCAGGAAGTAGGTTTGCAACTGCTGACGTTGGGCTCCTGCAGAAACCGGTCAGGGGAGTGGGGAGAGAGCTGCAGGGAGGGTCAGAGGACACAGCCTCAGCCAACACCTACAATCCCATCTCGGCCCCCCAACTTTCCAGCAGAAGCGTTTATGTTTCTTCCCCTCTCTTCTCTGGCCAGGGGCCAGCCTCTGGCTGCCCTTCCAACCCCCAGTTCCCTGCTGTCCGTCGGGCAGGACAATTCACCCCCTTCACACCCCACCCATTCCCCTCAGCACCAGCGGGGTCCTTCCCCAGGCCACCTCCTCTGAAAGCACCCCTTTCTGGACACTGCCCTTTGGGGTTCCTCCCCACTCCCACCTCCCATCCCAAGCAACTCCACAGAGGGTCTCGGCGGGCACCTCCCAGGTTCTTGAAGAGGTTCCTTGGGGGCATTACGAAGGCTCTCTGGACGCGGGGTGGACGGCCCGCTCTGCTGAGGCAGGCTCCGGGGCAGTGCTCTCAGGGAGGTTTTGCCTGGGGGGTCAACACTTCACCGTGATGGATGGAGACCTCCCTGTGTGGAGGTGGTTTGTACCGTGATGACACGTGGCCGGGCTGGGAAAGTACCCTCCGCCCCGCAGAGAGAACTTGCGCCTTTTGCTTCACTCTTAGAGAGGTGGGCAACTTTGGGCAACAGTCTCTGAATTCCTCTGCTCGCTGGCTGTCTGTCAAAGACACGGGCTGATGTGGGTGACGGCCGAGGACCTCTGCAGGTCTAGGTGGACTTTCCCGTGATGCTGTCGTGCGTTCTCAGCCCCTCCCGTCGGGAGCGTCCATCTGACCAGGACGGTTGGAGCCTGGAAGAGCTGAGTGATCGGTAGGCTTAGCTGTGATGTAATAAAAATGCACTCGGTCTTTGTTCCCTGTTCCCGACACAGAGCTTCAGGAGTCTGGGGAATTTCCTGGGTGATACGAGTGTCTTCGGTTATTCACAAGGAGCCTCTCTCAACCAGACTTATTTACGCTAATAAAGGGACTCATGCTGGCCTCTAGACAGTTTGAGAGGAAGGGCTGGCCGCAGTGGGGAGACGGCGCCCTTAAGGGTTGGGACTTTTAGCATCCCCCCGCCGACCTCTGGGGAGGGGAGGGGCTGGAGATTGAGTTCAACCATGTGGCCAATGATTTAGTCAATCATACCTTGATTAAAAAAGAAAAAGAAAAAAACCCCTGAACAACAAGATCTGGAGCGTTTCTGGGCTGGGGGGCACATCGGGGCTCTGGGAGGGTGTGTGCCCGGGGCGGGCACGGCGGCTCCACGCCTCACCCCCACCCCAACCCTTGTCCTGTGCAGCTCTTCCATTTGGCTGGCCCTGAGTTGCATCCTTGACAACAAACCAGCAGTAGTAAGCAGAGCGCCTTCCTGGGGTCTGTGGGCCGTCCTGGAGAATCATGGACGCTGAGGAGGGGGCGAGCCTGTAGCCCGTCGGCCGGGAGCACAGGTGGTCCCTGGGGCTTGCGGCTGGTGTCGCAGCGAGGGCACCTCGCAGGGCTGAGCCCCAGCCTGCGGGCCCGCGCTCACCCCGGGAGCTGGTGTCAGACGAGCCGAGCGCAGGACCCCCGCTTGGTGCTGGAAGCTAACAGGTGACAAGGTGCCTTCCCGGCCGAGGACGCTCCCCTCGCACAGATGAGCTGTGGGTTCGAGAAGCTTTGAAATGACATCTTCCCGGGCGCGATGGGAAGTAAGGCAATGAAAGAAGGGGTTCCTGCGAAGGAGCTGTCGGAAGGGGGTGGGGAGCGCTGGGGTTGGGTTCCAGCCCATGCCACCCCATCGGGCCCCCACCCAGGAGCCAGGGGCTCGCTGCTCCGGGGGGTGAGTGCCCGTCCTCACTTGCGCGGAATGGACGGGATCCGCGGTTGTGATTCCTGGGACGCGCGCTCTCACTAGGGTTACATTTTCTGTCGCCACACCCTAAACACGCCTGCTATTTGTCCTAAGTCTCAACGACAACATCCAGTTCTTGTGCTTGTATCGCACTATCTGTTGGGCACTGCTCCAGCCCTTCCGGGCCTTATCTATATTGATTCCAGCATTCAGGGACGTTTCATTGAATCCACCCCAGACCTTAGGAGGCTGCCGTTATCATCCTCAGTTTATAGCTGATGCAGCTGGGACCCTGAGGGTGTGCAACCTTTGCCTCAAGGACAAACAGGCAGCGCTGGGCTCAGACTCAGGTACCACGGGGGCTCCCTTACGAGCTGTCATACTGAGTCGCCTTCGTCGTCCTGATGGTTTCCTCCCTGCCCGTTTCGGAGTCTTACTCTCTTTGAATTAAGCCAGTCCTGTTCCTTCCAGCATCCCTTGCAGAGCACCACCCTCGTCCCCTCTGAGTATCTGTGGCACGCACAGCTAGATAGATGAGGCCAGAGCACGGGGCGGTGACGCTCCCCCTCGCCGAATGTGGACCGCCTGCTTCTATTAATACTAAGACCTTTGTAACCATCTTGGTGAATATTGAGTTCGTGGTCACTTAAAATTTCACGACTTTTTTTCATGTGGACTGCTACTCAAACAGGCCCCTCGCCTCTGGTGTCTGCAAAACTGATTTCTTAACATCTAAACTGAAAATGTCTATATTCTCTTCATGACATTCTTCATGTTGGTTTGAGATGACATCTCAGCCAGTGGAGCTCTTTTGAATCTCAGTTCTGTCACCCCCTGCAACAGAGTTGTGCTTTTTGCACATTTACTGTCCGTGTCCTTCTATGCCTCCATTGAAGTGGTTTGTGGCAGGGTGAAACAGGACCACGCCAAGGGCACAGCCCTGTGGCACAGCTCAAGTGAGCCACACGTTGGGTCATTTCTACAACCAGCTAACAATTCTTTACTATCATCCTGCCCTCTGAGTAATAATGAGAGGCTTTGGTAAATGCCTTTCTCGGTTCTGAGTTCCCAGGGCAGACTCTGTACCATGTTCTGTTGTGTATCATTTTCTCTCTTATGTTATGTGTGTACTGGGACTTGAACTTGTCCTCTTTGGGCTCCACTTCTATTTTGTAATTACTTCTTCGTTTTTTTTTTTTTTTGTAATTACTTCTTTTAAAATTTATTTATTTTTTAGTGAAGTATAGTTGACTTACAATGTTGTGTTAGTTTCAGGTGTATAGCAAAGTGATTCAGTTATATATATATATAAATTATTATATAAATTATAATTTATATTTATATAATTATAAATATAAATTATAATTATAAATTATAATTTATATTTATATATTTTATAATTATAATTATAATTTATATATATATAAATTTTCAGATTCTTTTCCCTTATAGGTTATTACAAAATATTGAGTATAGTTCCCTGTGCTATGCAGTAGGTCCTTGTTGTTTATCCATTTTATATATAGTAGTGTGTATATTTCAATCCCAAATTCCTAATTTATCCCACCCCGCCTTTCCCCTTTAGTAACCATAAGTTTGTTTTCTGTGTCTGTGACTCTATTTCTGTTTCATAAGAAACAGAAATAAGTTCATTTGTATCATTTTTTTAGATTCCACGTATAAGTGATATCATATGATATTTGTCTTTCTCTGTCTGACTTGGGTCACTTAGTATGATCATCTCTAGGTCCATGCATGTTGCTGCAAAGCCTCCCCTTCCACGTAAATTAGCGTCGGTCTATCCTTTCCATTTGGAAAGCCTTCTCTCCCACTTACCATTCATCGAGAAATTTTACCAATCAACATCCCATCATCTGTCCACACAGCTTGATTCGCCCTGGGCTACAACCTTCATTCACTTATTTGTGCATCTACCCAACGATATTTATGGAACATCTACTCTCTGTCAGGTGCTATTCTGGACCCTGGGGTCCAGCAGCCAACAACTGGGTCGAAGCCCTGTTCCCGTGATGTGACATTCTGCTCCTCAATAGGATAATTTCTGATGGCGACAGATGCTGGAAGCAAAAGAATGTAACTTGGGATGAGGGGAGAGGCCAGGGACCACCTCCGGAAGAGGTGGCGAGAAGAGACCAGAATTAGGATGCATTGGTCACTCCAGGAAGGGGCCATAGCAGGACGAAGAAGTGGAGAAAGAGGCCTTCTAACCTGAGACCAAGAAGGGAGGGAGGTCTACGAAATGAGGAGGTGAGGTCACAGGAAAACCCCGACTGAGTTACTTCACAGGTATGGAAATTTCAGCTACCCTAGTAGCAGGAACTGAGCTTGCTTGAACGAGAAAAACTATTTGTGTGATCCTGGTGTTTAGACATCTCAGCAAAGTCAGCGGTGCGTGTCATGATGAAATTACGCCCTCTAGAGGATAAAGCTATGTTACACAGCTGAAAGTTTACTGCTAGGTTTGCTTTGTTCCATTATTTGATAGAAAATAAAAAGACTACAAGAAACTCTGAGAGGTTATTTTATCTCTTTCTGTGGCCTCAGTCACTTAAGCTGATAAAGACATGAGAATGTAGCTGATTTAGAATTTCCTAGGAGGGTCCAGTCACCTGCAACTACAGCCCAGGGACCAAAGTTATTCATTGTCATGAAATTACTATGTCTCACCTAAAATTCTCAGACTATTTATAGGAAAACATTAGTATTTGTAAAGTGATTTTGACTCATTTTTCTTACTGTTTTAACAAATTAAAATTAAATTATTACAAACATGTCAAACAATTATTTAAGTACATGTCAAGTTATTTTCACATTTCTCTTTTTTTTTAACATCTTTATTGGAGTATAATTGCTTTACAATTTTGTGTTAGTTTCTGCTGTATAACAAACTGAATCAACTATATATATACATATATCCCCATATCTCCTCCCTCTTGCGTCTCCCTCCCACCCTCCCTATCCCACCCCTCTAGGTGGTCACAAAGCACAGAGCTGATCTCCCTGTGCTATGCAGCTGCTTACCATTAGCTATCTATTTTACGTTTGGTAGTGTACATATGTTCATGCCACTCTCTCACTTCGTCCCAGCTTACCCTTCCCCCTCCCTGTGTCCTCAAGTCCATTCTCTATGTCTGCATCTTTATTCCTGTCCTGCCCCTAGGTTCTTCATGACCATTTTTTTTTTTAAGATTCCATATATATGCGTTAGCATACGGCATTTGTTTTTCTCTTTCTGACTTACTTCACTCTGTATGACAGACTCTAGATCCATCCACCTCACTACAAATCACTCAATTTCGTTTCTTTTTATGGCTGAGTAATATTCCATTGTATTTATGTGCCACATCTTCTTTATCCATTCATCTGTCGATGGACACTTAGGTTGCTTCCATGTCCTGACTATGGTAAATAGAGCTGCAATGAACATTGTGGTACATGACTCTTTTTGAATTATAGTTTTCTCTGGGTATATGCCCAATAGTGGGATTGCTGGGTCGTATTGTAGTTCTATTTTTAGTTTTTTAAGGAAACTCCATACTGTTCTGCATAGTGGCTGTATCAATTTACATTCCCGCCAACAGTGCAAGAGGGTTCCCTTTTCTCCACACCTTCTCCAGCATTTATTGTTTGTAGATTTTTTGATGATGGCCATTCTGAGTGGTGTGAGGTGATACCTCATTGTAGTTTTGATTTGCATTTCTCTAATGAGTAGTGATGTTGAGCATCCTTTCATGTGTTTGTTGGCCATCTGTATACCTTCTTTGGAGAAATGTCTATTTAGGTCTTCTGCCCATTTTTAGATTGGGTTGTTTGTTTTTTTGATATTGAGCTGCATGAGCTGCTTGTATATTTTGGAGATTAATCCTTTGTCAGTTGCTTTGTTTGCAAATATTTTCTCCCATTCTGAGGGTTGTCTTTTCGTGTTGTTTAGCCATCTGGTCCTGGACTTTTGTTTGTTGGAAGATTTTTAAATACAGTCTCAATTTCAGTGCTTGTGATTGGTCTGTTTATATTTTCTATTTCTTCCTGGTCCAGTCTCGGAAGGTTGTGCTTTTTTAAGAATTTTTCCATTTCTTCCAGGTTGTCCATTTTATTGGCATAGAGTCACTTGTGGTAATCTCTCATGATCCTTTGTATTTCTGCAGTGTCAGTTGTTACTTCTCCTTTTTCATTTCTAATTCTGTTGATTTGAGTCTTCTCCCTTTTTTTCTTGATGAGTCTGGCTAATGGTTTATCTATTTTGTTTATCTTCTCAAAGAACCAGCTTGTAGTTTTATTGATCTTTGCTATTGTTTCCTTCATTTCTTTTTCATTTATTTCTGATCTGATCTTTATGATTTCTTTCCTTCTGCTAACTTTGGGTTTTTTTTGTTCTTCTTTCTCTAATTGCCTTAGGTGGAAGGTTAGGTTGTTTATTTGAGATGTTTCTTGTTTCTTGAGGTAGGATTGTATTGCTATAAACTTCCCTTTTAGAACTGCTTTTGCTGCATCTCACAGGTTTTGGGTTGTCGTGTTTTCATTGTCATTTGTTTCTAGGTATTTTGTGATTTCCTCTGATTTCTTCAGTGATCTCTTGGTTAGTTAGTAGCATATTGTGTAGCCTCCATGTGTTTGTATTTTTTACAGATTTTTTTCCTATAGTTGATATCTAGTCTCATAGCGCTATGGCCAGAAAAGATACTTGATACGATTTTAATTTTCTTAAATTTACCAAGGCTTGATTTGTGACCCAAGATATGGTCTATCCTGGAGAATGTTCCATGAGTACTTGAGAAGCAAGTGTAATCTGCTGTTTTTGGATGCAATGTCCTATAAATATCAGTTAACTCCATCTTGTTTAATGTATCATTTAAAGCTTGTGTTTCCTTATTTATTTTCATTTTGGATGAAAGTGGAGTGTTAAAGTCCACTGGTGAAAGTGGGGTGTTAAAGTCCCCTACTATTATTGTGTTACTGTTGATTTCCCCTTTTATGGCTGTTACCATTTGCCTTATGTATTGAGGTGCTCCTATGTTGGGTGCATAAACATTTACAATTGTTATATCTTCTTGGATTGATCCCTTGATCATTATGTAGTGTCCTTCTCTGTCTCTTGAAATAGTCTTTATTTTAAAGTCTGTTTTGTCTGATATGTGAATTGCTACTCCAGCTTTCTTTTGATTTCCATTTGCATGGAATATCTTTTTCCATCCCCTCACTTTCAGTCTGTATGTGTCCCTAGGCCTGAAGTGGGTCTCTTGTAGACAGCATATATGCAGGTCTTGTTTTTGTATCCATTCAGCCAGTCTATGTCTTTTGGTTGAAGCATTTAATCCGTTTACATTTAAGGTAGTTACCGATATGTATGTTCCTATTACCATTTTCTTAATTGTTTTGGGCTTGTTATTGTAAGTATTTTCTTTTGCTTGTGTTTCCTGCCTAGACAAGTTCCTTTAGCATTTGTTGTAAAGCTGGTTTGGTGGTGCTGAAGTCTCTTAGCTTTTGCTTGTCTGTCAAGGTTTTAATTTCTCCGTCACATCTGAATGAGATCCTTGCTGGGTAGAGTAATCTTGGTTGTAGGTTTTTCCCTTTCATCACTTTAAATATGTCCTGCCACTTCCTTCTGGCTTGCAGAGTTTCTGCTGAAAGATCAGCTGTTAACCTTATGGGGATTCCCTTGTATGTTAATTGTTGCTTTTCCCTTGCTGCTTTTAATATTTTTTCTTTGTATTAAAATTTTTTTTATAAATTTATTTATTTATTTTTGGCTGCATTGGGTCATTGTTGCTGTGTGCGGGCTTTCTCTAGTTGAGGTGAGCGGGGGCTACTCTTCGTTGTGGTGCGCGGGCTTCTCATTGTGGTGGCTTCTCTTGCTGCGGAGCACGTGCTCTAGGCACGCGGGCTCAGTAGTTGTTGCCCATGGGCATAGTTGCTCCGCGGCATGTGGGATCTTCCCAGACCAGGGCTTGAACCCGTGTCCCCTGAATTGGCAGGCGGATTCTTAACCACTGCACCACCAGGGAAGTGCCCACATTTCTCTTTTAACTATAGTAAATACAGCGCTTGGTATACAAAAATTACTTTTTAAGTTTAAAATGTTTCCATGCTCATGGACTATTATAAATTTTGTTTATGTTTAGAGATTGAATATCTAAAATAAAATAGCTTGTTATCTAGAGTGCACTCCAACATGGAGATAATGTGCTCATAATAATCCCATTTAACGTATTTACAAAACACCACTGTGAGACCTCTAACCCCGCCAAGCTTCAAGTTGATCAAAAGTATAATAATTCACTTATTTAATTTCTTAAACTGAATCGGAAAACAAGCGAATTCAAAATTACTTTTGAAGAGAGGAAAAAAAAAAATCAAGATTTTTGTGGATGTTCTGGATGTCCAGTAATCAGCGATTTGAAGGTGGGGACAAGTCTGAGAGGAGCTCATTTCCACTTTCAGGCTGTGTGAGCAGCAGGGATAATTCAGGCAGGAGGAAACCCTGTAGAGGACTGACAGTCCCCTTATTCTTGTAGGACAAGCCGGCCAGGAGGACTTGGAGGGAAGCAGTGTTGGTGGCATCCACACATTCCCCTGAGGGGCGGGGGTGAAGAGGTGGTGCCTCTAGGACCTCAGGTTGGAAGAAAGGGGCGCACACTGTGTGTTCACGGGGTGACGCTCTCCTTTTGGCCCAAGACTGGTCCGCTGATGAGGGACGGGATAGGAGTGCTCACTCTCTTGTGTGTCCTATTTAGAATCAGATTCACGTTCAATGACTATGTCCTTGTAACACCTTCTATCATTAATTCACCTTGTTTTGAGCGTCTGACTTTATAGAGGTTTTGCATATATTTTATTAGCTATATTTCCAGGTACTTGATTTTTTTGATGTTATTTTAAGTGGTATTTTTCTTTTAATTTCATTTTCTGTTTGTTGATAGAAATACTGGTATTTAGTCATTATCTTGCTAAACATGCGTAGTGAATCTAAGTACAGAGTTGGATAAAATGATTAGTGCACTCATCCTAATGGTCATATAGAGAACACTGCCCCTAATGGATTTAGGATGTATCTGAATACAAGGGGTATTTACAAAAATTGACCATATACTGGGTCATTAAGCAAGTGTCAAAACACTTCTCACGATTGAAGTAATATAGAGACCATGTTCCCTAACCACAGTACAATTAACCTTGAGGTCAGTAACATAAGGACGATTAGTTCTCAAACATCTATTGGTGCCTGTTTGGGATTTTTCTCCTTACCATGGATTTTACGAACCTAGCTGTGGATCTTGGAAAAATTTATACGGCACCTTTTTCATTTGGCACCTTGAACCAAGGACTGACATGTCCCCACATGAGAGTAGACAGGACACTTCTTACCTGGATTTGGGGATTTGTGTGTGGCTGGGTGTAGGAGAACAGGAAGGGCAGGGGGTCACTAGCTCCTCTGAGTCCCTCGGACACACCCAGCACAGTTAGGGGAGTGGAGATGCTGGGTGGCAAAGGGCCCCGACCAGCTTCAAGCTGACTAATCCTGGTCGGAGGGTAAGGGTGGGAGGGGGAGAGACAGGAAACAATTACCTATGTTCAGTGTGTTTTGTTGCTACTTTGTACTGATTTCTGTTAAAGTATAACATACATGCAGCAAAGCACACAATTTATGTGTACAACTCAGTGCATTATCACAAAATCAATACACCTGTGTAACCACCCATGTCAAGACATGGCAGGTAAGCAGCACCCCAGAAGCCCTCCCCTGCCCAAGCCGCTCCCACTCACAACCCTTGTGTTAAAAATGAACTGGGGATTTGCTCTAATCCGGCCTCCCAAGGCAGCTGACATGGATGTGAGTGTCACGAAGGAGGTTTATAGGCACAGATCCCCGGGGATAGGAGGCACACGATGATACGCCACATCGCGTGGGACCTGGGAAGCACCCAGGTGGGCCAGGAAGCAGAGGAGGAGAGAGCAGAGGTGGTGGGGCCTTTATTGGGGCCTTTATTTGGGCTCTTGCAGGAAGGAACAGGCAAGACACGGTCGGTGCACTGGGTAAGCTTGGGACTGGACTGGATCGTTTGGATCATTTTGGTGGGCTCGGGCTATGCGGGTGGGCTCTAGCTGCCTGGTGCTGGGGCGGTTCAGGGCCGGTGGGGCTTTTTTTTTTTTTTTTTTTTTTTAAATTTTTATTTATTTATTTATTTATTTTTGGCTGTGTTGGGTCTTCGTTTCTGTGCGAGGGCTTTCTCTAGTTGCGGCGAGCGGGGGCCACTCTTCATCGCGGTGCGCGGGCCTCTCACCATCGTGGCCTCTCTTGTTGCGGAGCACAGGCTCCAGACGCGCAGGCTCAGTAATTGTGGCGCACGGGCTTAGTTGCTCCGCGGCATGTGGGATCTTCCCAGACCAGGGCTCGAACCCGTGTCCCCTGCATTAGCAGGCAGATTCTCAACCACTGCGCCACCAGGGAAGCCCCGGTGGGGCTTTGATAAAGGAGAGAGTTGAGAGTGAGGTCACTGAGCTGGTTGGTCTGTATGTCAAGGTGCGCTTGCTGCGGAGTCGTTCCCCATCTCTGGGAACCCGCCTGCTCTGGGCTCGCAGTCTCTCCAGGATCAAGAGCATGATGCCAGAGCATCAAGGAAACAGAACATAGGAAAATGTAGTCAGTGCAATCTTCCTTCCTCCCCAAGGGTCCCCTTCTCTCCTGACCTCTAACCCCACGGGTTGGTTCTGCGTTTCTGAACTCTGTGTAACCAGAAGCACACAGCTCACACCGCTGCGTGCGCGTTCTCCTTTCGCGGTGCGCTTGGAGATGCAGCCGAGTCGCTGTGCGTTGCCGCGGTTTGTTCATTTCCGCTGCTGTACGCTGTTCTGCTGTATGATTTCTCCATTCTTCTGCTTGGACCTGACTCAAGTCCCGCTGTTATGAACATGCTTGCGCATGTCTCTGGGCGCCCGCCCTCACACGCATTCTGTTGGGTCTGTCCCAGGGGTCGAAATCGCTGATCTAGCCAGGGTACCACACCTTAGAGCTGAGCAGATAAGCCCAACACTGCACAGCACGGGACGTGCCATCCTGCGTGTCCGAGAATCTCTGTGTGACCTTGGTCAGGGGCCGTTTACACTCTGAAGCCGCAAGAGCGCACAGAGTGGTCACTCTTCCTCGACCTTGCACAGCACGCGGATTGATGGATGATTGGTGTATAAAGTCCCTTCTGTCCGAACCTTATACAGTAAATGTATTGATTTAGGAAGTGGTTTCATTTCATATTTGACTCAGATTACTAACTCCAGGTGAGTACAAATACAAAATGTTAGGAGAAAAAAAGAAAATTCAGAACCCGTTTTTCCTTGGTTTACGTGTCTGGGATTTTAATTTAACAGCTTTACAGCGTAGCCTCTTTCTCTCGGCTTCCTCACACCGACCTCTTGCTAGAAGCTGATGAGGCGTCTCTAGCTCTCTGAGAGATGGTGGAGACGTTACCGGTTTTATCAAACCACTCAGCTTAACTATGACTGGCTTTCAATAAATGTTGGTTTCTTTATTCCAATCAGCTGTAAAACACTCTACAATCTTAGTTATTAAAGTCTTACTACTTTTTAAAAAAAATATAGAGAGTATTTTTATCTCTCATTACTGGGTCTTCTCTGCCCCTTATAAACAAATTCTCAGAGTCAAAAAGATCTACAAACCTATTTACACTGTATTATCCATACTAATTTAAAAATAGGATTTTTCCTTTGTCCCCTTTTCATGTTGAGATTTGCAAAAAAGCACGGGAGAAGTTTCAAGAATGCAGAATTATTACATACCCTCAAGTACTATCAATTTTGGTGAAATTACATACCCAGGCATTTAAAGGGGGGGGGGGAAGACCTCACAGAAAGAGTTACTGCTTTTATTCTTCAACGATAGTCATTCTACTTTAACGTTACATATAGGGGAAAAACTGATCAGTTTACATTTTAGTATAATGGGTGAGAAATACTTTATTCACACGGATGGGCGTTCTCATGGTGTGCGTCGGGTATGTGAGTTGACCCAGCCTGGTGGGGTCATCACTTGCCAGGGGGGTCTTGGGGCTGAACTCATGGGTTCCTGAGGGACAGTGAATCAAGGATGCTGTTTGGAACTGATGCTGCTTTATCTCACCCTAGAGACCCCTCCTCACACTCCCCCCAGCCCCCAGCAACCCGGAGTTCAGAGTGTTTGGATAAGATTCCAAAGAGGCTGCTTTGCCCTCTAAGAGGTGGCACCTTGTCATCTCAGTCATTCACATCTTAGTAGGAAATAGTCCATCAGCTCCTTTACGGAGAGCTGAGTTTGCCTGGAACTCAGAGAGGTGCTGGGCCCCCGCGAGCGCGCCGCGTGGAGCCCCGCTCGCCCGCCCTGTGCCCCGCCCAGCCGCAGCCCCGACTCCTAGGAAGTAAATCATCCCGGGGCAGGGCCGCCCTGCCCACCCGCGCCGCCCCCGCCTGCCGGCGACACTCCCTTCCGCCGCTATAAGGGCCGCGCTCGGCGTTCTCCCCCGACCTCGCAGGCAGCCGAGCAGCGGGTAAGGCCGGGCAGGCATCTGGGCCGGGCGGGGGAGGCTCCGATCCGCGAGCACCCCGCGGGGTCCCGCGTCCGGTGGTCACCCCGCCCCGCCGTGCGCCCCGCGGGGTCCCCGTGTCTGGTGGTCATCCCGCCCCGCCGTGCGCCCCGCGGGGTCCCCGTGTCTGGTGGTCACCCCGCCCCGCCGTGCGCCCCGCGGGGTCCCCGAGTCCGGTGGTTACCGCCACCTGCCCTGCGCCCCACCCGGGGTCCCCGGCGCCGCGTCCCCGGAGCTAGGCCGGGCGGCCTGCGGCCGACAGAGGTCGCTCCCTGGGGCCTGAAGGCGGAAGCCGAAGCCGAAGCGAGTCCGGAATGTTTCTCTGTCTGTGACGGTTTCCAGGCAGCCCCGGCGGAGCGGCTTCTCCTTCCTGCGGCTGGAGGCAGGGAAGGGAGGCCAGTGCGATCCTGGAGATTATTTATCAGCAACAACAGTAATAATTCAACTTAGGACTTACACGCCGGGCAGCTAGCACGACTGTTCCTCTTCCCCGGCTGTATGTGCGCTGAGAGTCGAGGTCAGGTGGGGAGAGTGCTTGGCTGAGCTGAGCGAAAGGCCAGGCGCTTCACCTGCAGACCCTCCCTGCCCGCAGGAGTGACAGAGGATACTTGTCACCTTCTCCTTGTCCGGCTGCCCGGCCTGACCCCGGGGCCTGTGTTGGGTTCCCACTCTCATATCCTTCACCAGCTGTGAGACTGGGGACCTCTCTAAACACCAGCAAGTGAATCTCAAGAATGAGGATACTTCTGTCTCTTTTGCTGGAATTTGCTTTTTTTTTTTTTTTAAAGAGCTCCTGACTTTTATTTATTTATTTAATTTTTTGGGCTGTGTTGGGTCTTCGTTTCTATGCGAGGGCTTTCTCTAGTTGTGGCAAGCGGGGGCCACTCTTCATCGCGGTGCGCGGGCCTTTCACTGTCGCGGCCTCTCTTGTTGCGGAGCACAGGCTCCAGACGCTCAGGCTTCAGTAGTTGTGGCACACGGGCTTCAGTAGTTGTGGCTCGCGGGCTCTAGAGCGCAGGCTCAGTAGTTGTGGCTCACGGGCCTAGTTGCTCTGCAGCATATGGGATCTTCCCAGACCAGGGCTCGAACCCGTGTCCCCTGCGTTGGCAGGCAGATTCTCAACCACTGCGCCACCAGGGAAGCCCCTGGAATTTGCTTTAATGAGTAGCAGGTAGCTATGATTTTCTAATAGAAACATTCTTTTTCAGGTAAAAGTGGGCAGTGGATTCATGGCTCAAATGAATCAGAGACTTGAACCCTCCAGAGGGTGGGAAGTGTGCGCTCCCACGTGTGGTGGGGAAGGGCCCAGATGCACCTGTCTGCACGGCCAGGGCCCTTTAGGACATAGAGTCCTGATCCCCTGTCACTGCTGAATCCTTGGCCAGTCGCCCCAAGCTCCCACATTTGCGCACGTGGAGTGTTCTTGCCCTCCGCGAGAGAGAGACAGAGAGAGAGAGACAGAGAGGGAGAGAGAAAGTACAGGTTCGTTTCAGGGTATTTCAGAGTGGCTGGCCTGAGTTGAGGAGGAGATAGGGAAGTGGCATTGCTCGTTGGCTGGTGTGGCAGCGGGCAGCTCGGGGCTCTGCTCTGTGTTGCAGCCTCACCATGGAGCAGCTGAGCACAGCAAACACCCGCTTCGCCTTGGACCTGTTCCGCACCCTGAACAAGAGCGATCCTGCCGGCAACATCTTCATCTCCCCCTTCAGCATTTCATCAGCGCTGGCCATGACCTTTCTGGGCGCCAGAGGCAATACCGCAGCGCAGGTGTCCAAGGTCAGCAGAAACTAGCTTTCCCAGCTGGTGCCTACCACAGACCGTACCAGAAAGTTGTGCCTTTGAGCTCTTGCAGCGCATTTGTAGAAAACTGTATTTCGGTGTTCAGCATTGTGTGTTATATTATATATTATACTTCATGAAGTCAGACTTTCAGAAAAAGCCCCAGGAAAAATCCACTGGGATGCAGGCTGTCATTCATGATCCAGTCTTTACCGAGCACCTGTGATGTGCCAGGCTCTGTTTTTTGTGGGACTGAGGCCGGAGCAGGAAGAAAGCTGACAGCTCCTCCGCTGTGCGCTGCTTCTGTTCCAGCAACGCCACGTCCTCCCCCGCCCAGGCCTGTCCAGTTTCTGCTTTGCCTGTGGTGCTCAGCTACTCACATAATGTCGGCTGTGTCTTGATACTTTTGAGCATAATGACACCTAGTCGAGAAGTCAAGGGGACACGAGAGCCTGTGCCTCTGTGTTCCTACCCCTGGGCCTGGCACCAGGTGTGCCCTGGTGGGCTGTGACCCCCGTTCCTGTGTGAGCAGGAGGGCCCTGCAGGGAGAGGGGGCGGGGATGCTGAGGGCCCTGCCTCTCCTTGGTGGGTGTGGAGGGCACCTGTGTGCGGGGCGTGCTTTATGCTGAGCGGGGAACTCTGGCTTTCCTTGAAAAGAGGGGTGAAAGTGAAGGTCTTTCTAACACACGGGTCACAGATTACGCTGCACTTAGAGCCAGGGAAGGTCCAGCCCGGATTCACGTTCATGGGCCTGTTCCAGCTGCAAAGCTTCTATTTCTGTACTTTAGGAAAAACCAACCTTTTTCATCACTGCAGATACAAAAGCATTTGAAAGTTTTCAAAAATCCACTTTAAAAAAAAACCCCGGTACTAATCACTGTTAGTCGTCCCCTGCAAGGTAATCTGAGCTTCTGTTTTGAGGCTTTCCAGGAACTTTATAAGCTCAGTAAAGAACAGCCTTAAGTTTTTACCCCCATTTCCACTAAAGAGATCCGTCACAGCACCCCCACACACATTCCATATCTCAGTGAGTAACTGGACTTTGTACAGGGTGGAGGTTCGTTTCTTGTCCTTAAAAGCAAGGAACCAGCCCGGGCCTCATAAAACCATAAAGGGACTCTAGATGTAACTGATGTATGGGAATTAAACTTTGCGCCATGCTAAGTTTAAAGAAATTATTGTTAAGTAAGTGAGTTACTGATGCCAGTAGTGCAATTAAAAAAAATAAAAACCTCTCAATCTGTACTATCTTTGTGTACTTACATAGCTGATGATTCTTATTTTTACTGTTTATTTCTGAGAACTTTCAGTAAGATTATATTTGTATAGAATATACATATGAACATACCACTTATGATTTTTTGGGAAAAAAGCAGACTTGTATAAATATTTAGCTTGTTAACCACTCCTATTTGTGGAACTATAATTATAACAAAAAAGTGATGGGAAAACAGTTTCCAATATACTTATTATGTTTCACCAAGCTATACATTTTGGATTTTCTATTATTACTTGTTCTCCAACGAAAAGTGACTAATGATGTTCTCCAATAAAAAATGAAAAATGATGATGGCTGGGGATCATCAATAATTAGTAATATTAATTTAATTTGATGGCAGCAAATGCCAAGGTACCAGCTTATAATTTCAAAATAAATGGTTATAGAAATAATGTTTTCTTTCTTTTAGGCTCTCTATTTCAAAGGGGTTGAGGAGATTCATTCAAGATTTCAGAGTTTGAATGCTGATATCAACAAACATGGAGCTCCCTATATTCTGAAACTTGCTAATAGGTTATTTGGAGAGAAAAGCTATGATTTCCTCCCTGTAAGTACTTTGCTCTTCATGTTCCAAAACTGACTAGACAAGGCAGACTTTTTTCCAGCACAATCAAGTCACAGAAGTCAGCTTTAATTTTTATAAACATTCAGAAAAATGATCTAGAATGAAAACACGACAGACAGTATTCCCATAAATGGATGTGATTTCATTTTCTAGTCTCCACAGTGAAAAGATTGACCCTGGCTGTTTTGCTAAAGCAAGAGTGAATTCCATAATTCACTTTCAAGTACAATCAGTATTTGCTTGTTTATGAAAATGTTAGTCAAGGGGTAGAAAAGAATTGGTAAATTTTGTTTTATTTTATTTGGGCTGTGCCGCGTGGCATGTGGGATCTTAGTTCCCTGACCAGGGATTGAACCCCTGCCCCCCGCAGTGGAAGCACAGAGTCTTAACCACTGGAGCACCAGGGAAGTCCTCAGGAATGGGTAAATTTTATACAACACTGAAACTACTGAACTGTACACTTAAAAGTGCTTAAGATCGTCAATTGAAGGCTATGTGTTTTTCACTATACTAAAAAAAGTAGAAGGGTTAGAATTTTTTTTGTTACAATGAAGTATGCCTTTTGGGACAATTTCCGTTGCTTTTAAGGATTTTAGAAAATCATTTCTGTATGGAGTAGGAGTTACTCACATTTCCTTTTTTTTTTTTTCTTAAACAGGAGTTCTTAGCTTCAACTCAGAAAATGTACGGTGCTGAACTGGCCAGTGTGGATTTTCTGCAGGCCACCGAAGACGCAAGGAAGGCCATAAACGAGTGGGTCAAAGGGCAGACGGAAGGTGAGCGAGGGCAGCCCTGGTCGTACACACTGATGCTTCCTTCCTCCTCCCGCCTCCCCCCGCCTCCCCCTTGCAGGTGACCCCCTCTCCCCTTCCCTAGCCCCTCAGCCTGACCCTGGGGGGGGTCCACCTTGCACTGCCCAGGGCCAGACAGCTTGCCTTCTTTCTCTCTTTCTTTCTTTTTCTTTCTTTCTTTCCTTCCTTCCTTTTTAAATACATTTATTTATTTTATTTATTTATTTTTGGCTGTGTTGGGTCTTCATTGCTGCGCGCAGGCTTTCTCTAGTTGAGGCAAGCGGGGGCTACTCTTCGTTGCGGTGCGCGGGCTTCTCATTGCGGTGGCTTCTCTTGTTGCAGAGCACAGGCTCTAGGCGCACGGGCTTCAGTAGTTGTAGCACGCAGGCTCAGTAGTTGTGGCTCACAGGCTCTAGAGCGCAGGCTCAGTAGTTGTGGCGCACGGGCTTAGTTGCTCCGCGGCATGTGGGATCTTCCTGGACCAGGGCTCGAACCCTTAGTCTCCTGCATTGGCAGGCGGATTCTTAACCACTGCGCCACGGGGGGATGTCCGCAGACAGCTTTCAAATGTAGGAATTCCTCAAAGTGGAAATGTAAACATGATTCAACTGAAGACGCTAAATGTTTTCTACCCATAAGTTCCCCAAACTACATTTTAAAATGAAAACTAACATTGAATGTAGACTAAAAGAGATGAAAATCTTGTGAATCAATATTTACAAGCTGCTGTGGTCATAAATACTTTTTGCCAACATCTTGTCTAAGAAACCAGGGTCGGGAGGTGGGGCTGAGTCTCCTCAGGCCGTTTTTCTGGTTTGTGTTTCTGTCGTAGTCACGGAACGGTTGAAGCACCCACAGGACACCTGTGTTCCTTCCATAAGGGACTGTCACGGCCATGCCCCATCATGAGTGGGTCCTGTGTTTCAGGGTTAGGCATCTAACTTGGAAGATTTGAAGAAGGGATTTATTTATTAGTGACTAAAAACATTTTGGTTAAGAAATTTTTCTTTTCCTGAAAGAGAATGGCCAGTCACAAAATGAGGCCCACTGTTTATCACACATTCCAGAAAAGAAGAATTTTCCTGCTTTTAGTCTTTAAACAATTGACTTGTTTTGAAGCATCGGCCCTTTGGGGGCAGTTTGTGTCACCCTGATCTGCCCCTCGAGTTGGTTTATTTAAAGTAGAAGCACCCCAGGGGGCTTGGCTAACTTAGTACCATGTTAAAGGAAATTAAATAGAAGGAAGCATTTGAGTTGCATTTCATTGCTAATCAAAGGTCAGTTCAAATTTGGAATTCTGACAGGTGGATTTTTAAAAAGCTAACTTTGTCTTTTTAGGGAAAATTCCAGAGCTGTTGGCCTCAGGTACGGTTGATAGCATGACTAAGCTGGTGCTGGTGAATGCCATCTATTTCAAAGGAAACTGGCGGGAGAAATTCATGATGGAGGCCACAAAAGATGCACCTTTCAGACTGAATAAGGTGAGGGGAGGTGACCGTCTAGATGACTGTGTGCTCTAAAGCCACGCTGACAACAATGTTAGTGATCTGTGTTTTAAATGTTCAGAAAGACACAAAAACAGTGAAAATGATGTATCAGAAGAAGAAATTTCCGTTTGGCTACATCAAGGACCTTAAGTGCCGGGTGCTGGAACTGCCCTACCAGGGTGAGGACCTCAGCATGGTCATCCTGCTGCCGGATGACATCCAGGACGAGTCCACGGGTCTGAAGAAGGTGCGGCACCCCCCCCCCCTCCCCAAGTGATGCGCGGACCCTGTTTGTGTGTGTGTGTGTGTGTGTGTGTGTGTGTGTGTGTGTGTGTGTGTCGGGTATAGGTGCTTGTTCTTTGTTTTGTGAGGTGACCCGGTGTTCCTTCCCAGTTTCCTGTCACTCCTTTGTAAAGTAGCCCATCCGCATGTACCACTGCGAAGCTCCACATGTATTTATTTATTTATTTATGTTTATAGAGGCTGTTATTATTGAGGTATAATGACATGTAACATTATGTTAGTTTCAGGAGTACAACATAATGATTCTATAAATGCATATATTATGAAATGATTACCATAATAAGTCAACATCCATCACCGCACATAGTTATAATTTTTTTTCTTGTGATGAGAACTTTTTTTTTTCCTGCGCATATAATTTTATTTATTTTTTTATTGTACTTTAAAAAATATCTTTATTGGAGTATAATTGCTTCACATTGTTGTGTTAGTTGCTGCTGTATAACAAAGTGAATCAGCTATGCGTATACATATATCCCCATATCCCCTCCCTCTTCCGTCTCCCTCCCTCCCTCCCTATCCCACCCCTCTAGGTGGTCACAAAGCACCAAGCTGATCTCCCTGTGCTATGCGGCTGCTTCCCACTAGCTACCTATTTTACGTTTGGTAGTGTATATATGTCCATGCCACTCTCTCACTTCGTCCCAGTTTCCCCTTCCCCCTCCCTGTGTCCTCAAGTCCGTTCTCTATGTCTGCGTCTTTATTCCTGCCCTGCCCCTAGGTTCATCAGTACCGCTTTTTTAGATTCCATACATATGCCTTAGCATACTGTATTTGTTTTTGTCTCTCTGACTTACTTCACTCTGTATGACAGACTCTAGGTCCATCCACCTCACTACAGATAACTCAGTTTCGTTCATTTTCATGGAAGCCCCACATTTAAATGTTCACCTACTATCAGTGTACAACATGGTGGGAACATCTAAGGTACAGACCAAGTGTAACGCTGGCCAGTGGCAGCTCGTGGAGACTCCCTTAGATGAACTTTAGAGGAACGTGCCATAAATGAGGACTGTTTCATTAAAACACTTTTTAAAATTAAAAACCCTCAAACACTATAGTATATAGTTTCACCATGTGCTATAAAATCTGCTCATTCTCACCCCAATCCACGTAGATTGTGCATTAAATGCCCAATTGCTACATGACAGAAAAAGATCCATGTGACCTGTTAGTCTGAGAGATAAGCCCACTTCCTAACCTGAACTTTGCCTGCGGTTTCTGTTATTTGTCATTTAAAGGCAATGGTATCTCTTGCCAGGACCAGGAAGAGGCAAAACTGTGAAGAGTGAGGTTTTTCTTCAGTGTCTCTGGCCTGTTGTGTGCTTTTCCCCTCCCCATCCCTGACCAAACTTGCTACTGGAAGGCGTTTAATATTAGCCATTTGCAGCTCTAGAGCATAAGTTAAAACCAGTGTGTTCCTTCTTTCTATTGTATTTCCATATTTGTCCGTTCCTGAATATAAAAAAGGAAGTCTGGAATTACCAGCATCAGTAGAAAAGTGGAACGTGCTTCTGTTCCAGTGCAGTAGCAGCAATAATAGTAACGACAGTAGCTGACGTTACGCAGCGCTTGTATAGCGTGACTCATTCAGCACTTATGGTGCTCCAAGTACGTACTACTGTGATCCCATTTTAGATGAGGAACTAGGCCCATTTCTGTTTTTACCAATGAGCTAAATCTATTAGAGATAACTTCAGCTGTGTGAGGTTCACAGATCACCACAGTGATCACTGGGGTTCAGAATAAACAGAATAAAATAAATGGAAGAAAGCTTTAAAATATCCTCTTGCATCAGTCGACCAATTAGGGTAATTTTAGCCGGGATGGCCAGTGATCCAGCGTGGCAGGGGCTTGGTGAGTCCTGGGTGGATGGGCCCTTGGTGGCTTGGAACGCAGCTCGGTTCATTATCACCAATAGCCAGAAAGAAATGAAATCCTCCAAATGGAATCTGTTTTGGTACAAAACATGAAGGAAACTAGTGAGCAGCTGATATGATGGGCCCATTCATTCAAACAATGCTTCATTAACTTACTTACATCACATGATTTCAGCTCTTCTTTTTGCCCACTCTGAATCCAGATCGAGCAACAGCTGACTTTGGAAAAGCTGCGTGAGTGGACCAGACCCGAGAATCTGGATCTCCTTGAGGTCAACGTCCAGTTGCCCAGGTTTAGGCTGGAGGAGAGCTACGAGCTCAGCGCTCCGCTGGCCTGCCTGGGTGTGCAGGAGCTCTTCAGTAGCAAGGCTGACCTGTCCGGCATGTCGGGAGCCAGAGGCCTCTTCATATCGAAGGTGGTCCACCAGTCCTTCGTGGAAGTGAACGAGGAGGGCACGGAGGCGGCGGCTGCCACTGCGAACGTGGCCACCTTCGCCATGCTGATGCCAGAGGAGGATTTCACTGCCGACCATCCGTTCATTTTCTTCATTCGGCACAATCCCTCCGCTAACATCCTGTTCCTCGGCAGACTTTCTTCCCCATAGAGACTAGAAATACAAGGTCAAGCTTGGAGCGTTTTACCTGCCCTTTCAATGGTGACCATTTTCATAGATCTTTACCAGTAAAACTACTATCCAAAAATGAATCTTTAATCTCCTTTGTAAGCTCAGTTCTGTTGGCTGGTTACACCCATTAACTTGGCATGGGTATCTGTTCTTCTTTTTTTATGCTAAAAAAATCCAGTGATTTCTTTTGAATGCATCAAGTTAAAAAAAGAAAGAAAAAAATCAGACGATTCTTGACAACATAGAAATCTATGAAGTTGCTATACTTTCCTGAGAGCCGGGGGGAACACGGTCACTCTGTCATCTGTTTTACAGATAGACTTTTGGAAGCCGTAATATAGAGACACCCTGATTGTTGAAGGGAGGCTTAAAAACAGATATTCAATTGAAATACCGCAGAGCGCCCCAATTAAGGGTCTGCGTTATGAAGACAGACTTGCCTTGGCAATGTCTCTGACCCTGTGTTCTGCAGGATTTGTATCCCATTACAGCCCTCCAGGTTTCAAACTATCAAAGAGCCACCTGGTGATAACCTAACCCCTCCCATTTTTTGTTCTCCCTTTTCCCTCCTGATATGAGTTGGTGTGGGATCACAAGGAATCAAGCAGTAGGTGTCTTACCATGAAAGATGCCAAGGAATGACAAAAAGAAAAACGTCGTAGGAGATACTATTAAGCAAAGAAGTGGCGCAGAGATCTCACTGTTTACCGGCTTCTGCCGTGTTTTCTGATAAAGGCTCTTGACGTCCATAATACGGTACAGGTTTTTATGGTAATGGGATGGCTTTGTGCACCGCTGTGGTGGGAGATGGGGTGAGGATGTACTCTGATTAATATAACCCTTTGTCAATGCACTCCTTGGAAGGGGGCGTGAAATGCTGCATCTCTGTGCTCCCCAAAGCTGGTGGGCTGGTTAATAAAGTTTCCTAAGATTCTGCAAACCAGACTGACCTCAGTCCTCTTCTTGTTTCTCCCTGATCTCAGACAAGCCAAGACTGCAAAAGGGGGTCCTTGGCCTGACCAGTGATCATGTCTGTGCTGATAGGGAGTGACTCTACAGCACAAAACAACATTTCAGCAAATCTCACGTTGGCAGCGTTTCTTCCTTCTTGTTTTCTTAAGATACTTACTAGCACCTGCCATATCCCAGGTGCTTTTAGCTACGGGGACAACAAGAAAAGCCACGGTCACTGCCTTCTGCTACGCCTCCCTTTGCCTCCTCGCCCTAAAAGCTACTCAGTGATTTAGACTAAATCGTGTTAATCAAGTTACATGGGCTCCAAGCCAATCTGCTCAAATCCTCTGTTTTGTATTTGAGGGAACAGGCCCGCGGACTACCAGTCAGTTGTTGAAATCAGAAAAACTAGTAAATTCAAGAGCAGAGACTAGATCCAATTCTTTCTTTCTTTCTTTTTTTCTTTTGGCCTCCCTGCATGCGGCACGTGGAATCTTGGCTCCCCAGCCAGGGATTGAACCTGGGCCCTCAGCAGTGAAAGCGTGGAGGCCAAACCACTGGACCACCAGGGAAGTCCCCCAGTTCATATTTTATGTGGAAAACGTCTACTTCTCATAATGGTGAACTAGGTAACTCAAACCTCCTAAGACCAACTGAAAAACCAACCAAACAAAATAAGCATCAGCCCATAGGAGGAAGGTTGACATGATCATGACGAATTACTGGGCCAAGATCCAGGAGAAACTGGCGCAGTTGGAAATCACTTTTGCCCCATACGCATTTCCCAATCCAAAAGAGAGAAATGAGGTGTGAAGCGGGGATTTTGGCAATGTTCTAGGCTAGGTAGGCTGAGTTTGGACCTGTCAAGGGCGGGGGCCCCATTATACCTCCCGTGCTTTTGTTTGACACCCTACAGGTATGAGTGAACCGTCTCGGAATGCAGCCCTGCTATAAGTCGTCGGACAGCCTGGAAAATTCCAGCCCATAGAATTGGATTACATTCATCCTGGTTTGCTAAAACCCAGAGGCATATGGCAGAAGCAAACAAAAATCATCTCTGGGGAAAGATTACCCACAAACCTCAAATTATTTTTTTTAATCAGCTTTTCTTATACAACACCCAGCATACAATCAAAGATAACTGAATGGGTGAAGAGCCATGACAACGTATATTAAAACCAGCAAAAAAAACAGTCCCACCTCCCCAAAAAAACCCCCAGACAATAGAAACAGAAGTACTGGGGGCCCCAAATATTAGAATCATCACACACAAATTATAAAACAACACGGTTTTCTATGATCAAGATGACAAAAGACAAGGTTAAACATTTCAGCAGAAAACTGGAAACCTAAAAGAGACACTGCATCTTTGAATAAAAATGAAATAGAAATTCCAGAGCTCAAATATATAGTAATGAATGAAGAACTAAATAGATAAGATTTATTAGCAAATTAGATATAGCAAAAGAGAGAAACTGAATTGTCATGGTCAGGAGAAATCATAATTTCTTCCAGAAAGAAAAATGTAATAAATAAAATCCAGAAAGACGAAAGGATGGAAAAATACAAAAGGGAAGATAAAAAACTCAAATGAGTCAGTAAGAAGACACTCCACAGGAAAAGAGAAAAAAAGAGACAGCGTGGGGCAGAATAATGGTTAAAGAGCTAACAATCAACATGAGGGTTCCAAACTGATATGACATCAATTCACAGATTCTCCAAGTCCCGCTCAAGCCCCAAGCAGGATACTACAGAGAAACACATCTCTAGATGCATCCAGTGAAACAGCAGAAATCCAAAGACTAAGAGATGATCAGAAGACAGATAAAACAACCAAAGGAAAAGGACAAAGTACCATCACAGGAGCAGTGGTTAGAAAGATAACACATGTATCAACAGAAATGATGAAAGCCAGAAGATCACAGAATGATTCTTTTAATATGTTGGGGAAAATAGCAACAGAAAACCCTGCCAACCTAGAATTATTCCACACCCAGTAAAAATATCCCTCAAGATTTTTTCAGACAAACAAAAACTGAGAGTTCACCACCAGCAGACTCAAAAAAAATTCTAGAGGATATTCTTTATGGAGAAGGAATGTCAGAGTTATAGGAAAGAATAAAGAGGAAGAAAAAAACTGTAAATATGGTAAATTTAAACAAATATTGACAATATTAAACAACAGTAATAATGTCTATAGACCTTCAAATATATACAGAATTAAAATATATAGCATAGCAGTTGGGGAAGAAAATGGATGTAAAAGTTCAAATGTCCTTGCATAGTCTGGGAAGAGAATAAAAGTATAAGTACAATTACATTAGATTTTGATAAGTCAAGGATGCATGTTGTGCTGTCTAAGGTAACCACTAGAAGAAGAGCAAACAGGTTTATAATTTCCCAAATAAACCAGAGAGGAAAAAGGAATAACAATAAATACACAATCAATCCAGAAGGAGGAAAGAAAAAAGAGAAAGAGATACACAGAACAGGCATGACAAATAGCAAGATGGTATATTAAACTCCAAATAATTACTTAAAAATGTAAATTGACTAAATGTTCTAGTTAAAAGACAAAGATGGTTAGGCAGGGTTGAAAAATTACTAGATGGTGTCTGCAGGAAATATATCTATAACATAAAAATAGAGAGGATTTGAAAGGAAAAGAACGGAAAAGATATCATGCAAATGCTAACCATAAAAGTAGAGGTAGCTAAAAATATTAGGCAAAGTAGTTTCTCTTATTCCAGAGATAAAGACAGACATTTCATAATGGTAAAAAGATTCAGCTCATTAGGGGAACATAACAATTCTAAATTTGTATGCACCCAACACCACGCCCTCAAAATGAAACTAGCAAAAATAGAAAGAAATAAAGGAGAAACTGGCCTGCAATTTGAGAAGAATGTATGTTGCCACCATTTATACAATAATTTAATGAAGATCCTCGCTGATACAGTAACTCGAGAAAAATAAATAAAATATATAATGATTTGAAAGGAAGAAAAGAGTATTTTAGATTTTTTTTTTTAACATCTTTATTGGAGTATAATTGCTTTACAATGGTGTGTTAGTTTCTGCTTTATAACAAAGTGAATCAGCTATACATATACATATGTTCCCATATCTCTTCCCTCTTGCATCTCCCTCCCTCCCACCCTCCCTATCCCACCCCTCTAGGTGGTCACAAAGCACCGAGCTGATCTCCCTGTGCTATGCGGCTGCTTCCCACTAGCTATCTATTTTATGTTTGGTAGCGTATATCTGTCCATGCCACTCTCACTTTGTCACAGCTTACCCTTCCCCCTCCCCATGTCCTCAATAGATTTTTTTTTTAACTTATTATTTATTTATTTATTTTTTGGCCGCGCCTCGTGGTTTATGGGATTTTAGTTCCCCAAACAGGGATCGAACCTGCGCCCTTGGCAGTGAAAGTGCGGGGTCCTAACCACTGGACCGCTAGGGAATTCCCTATTTTAGATTATTATTTTCATAAAAAGTCTAAATTATTAGAATTTAAAAGTGAGTTAAGTAAGATGTTGCTGGTTACAAGTGCAATTTAAAGTTGATTTGTATTTCTATGTAACATCAACAGTTTAAAAAAATTTTTTTAACAGCATTTACAAAAATGTCAAAAAATGTTCAAGTGCCTGGTAATAAAACCAACAAAAGATGTTCAGGACCTCTATAGTACAGAAAGCTATCAACATTATTGAGAGAAAATAAAGAAGATCTAAATAAATGGAGAGCTATACCATGGTCATGATTCATTATTTCAAAAGTGTTGACTGATCTACAAAATCAATGCAAGCCCAATAAAAATCCCCAGCTTTTGTTTTGTTTTGCTTTTGGTGAAACATGACAGTTGGTTCTAATATTTACACAGCAATGTAAAGGGCCAAGAATAACAAAGACAATCTTGAAGAAGAACCAGAAAGGCAGACATACTTAATCGAATCAAGACTTAACCTAAAGCTGCAGAAATAACATAGGGCGGGTTTTGGTGCAAAGATGGTCAGAAATAGAACAGAACAGAGAGCCCAGAAACAGCTTCACTCAACATGAGCCCTGCTTTATGAGGTGTGACCCTCGTCCCAGCTCAAAACAGCGTGTGTCCGACTCTATTGGAACTATTAGCAATGCCCTTTTTACTCTCAAAATCGTGGCACAAATCCAGCACCCTGTCCCCCTCCAGGGTCACTGCCAAGAGCCGAGATCTTGGCACAAAACTGTACATCGGTTGGGGATAAGAAATATACTGGAGGATGAATCTGGCATTTAAAAAACCACTCAGGACTAAGGAAGGATCTGTTGTACTTCGACCTTGGAGAGGTCGACGGCTCGTAGACATGTACAGGTTACAAAGTGTAAAAGCATTTCTTGCAGGGTTCTAATCATATGTACAGAACTGCGACACCAGATCCTTTCTACCTGAATAAATAGTCAGTAGCTGGTGTGACAGGAGCCCAGCCTACAGGGTATGGACAGAGCGTGCGGAGTGAGTGAATCTGTCAAATTACTCTGCCAAAAAGGATAATTTGTAGTGTGAAATCCCACAAGTGTCATGGAACACAGGTGATTTTCTAGCACACAGGAGAGAGAATTTAAAAAACCAGCCTGCATAGCCAGAGGAAGTTACTGAAAGAGGTTTTTCCGGAAGTTCTGACGACAACCCTTCCTTTATTTTGTAAATCTGTTAACAATAAATTCTGGTAGTAAGATCTTTTGCTTCAGCAGATACCTAAGGGCTTCCTGTCAGTTAGAAATGTAAATGTTTTATTATTGCACAATATTTTAAAAAGTCATTTTTCAAAGAATAAATGCATCGCAAATTTTAGTCTTCTGTGAAAATCTGATACATTAGCTGAAATATTTAGGAAACTGCATAAAAATTTTCCCATTTTTTAGTAAACCCAGATGTTTTCTATAAAGGCAAAACAGTAGGTACTTAAAATTTTCGATTGCTTTCATATGACCTAAATATATTAAAAGGTAAGGACTTATGTGCCTTTTAAACTTATTAATTTCTTACTATATTTTATGTCCTATACTACTTGCTGTTGTTGTCTGCTGAATTAATTTTCAAAAATTGATGATTTTTTCATCATTGTGGGTTTTTTTTTAACATACATTAACTCCAGAAATACTGTTAATCTAGAACAAGATTCACAATCTTCCACTGAACCACAACAATAGCATGAAGCACCTCTTAAGATTGTTCAAATGAATTCTCTTTGTTCTGATTTCAAAGTCATTCACTGGTTTAATTTGCGTTCTCTTAGCGTATATTACGCGCTAAGCTCCGAACCAGGCCCTAAGGATGCAACAATGAACCAAACAAGATCCCCGCTCTAGGGTAGCTTACGTCCAGTTCATACCTCTGGTAAACTGACCCAGTGGTAGCTGCGGTACCAATCTTTTAATGTCACTATGGATTACTTTTGTTTGTTCTAGAATTTTATATACATGGAATCATAAAATATGTGCTTTTTTGTGTTTGACTCTTTTCACTTAGCATGCTTTTGAGGTTCATCCATGTGGTCCTATGATTCCACAGGACCCAACGGAAAGCGCACCCAACCATTCGTCAGGTGGAAAATGAGAACCCGGTGTGTGCCTCTCCTTGTCCTGATTGCTGAAGACAGAGGATAAACAAGGCGGAGTGATTCTCTTGGAGGTGGCCATCCACTTGGGGAGACAATTACCACAAGGAAGTCAGCACCACAAAGCATGAGAGCTGAGGACAGAGGCACAAAGCATGAGAGCTGAGGACAGAGGCACAAAGCATGAGAGCTGAGGACAGAGGCACAAAGCATGAGAGCTGAGGACAGAGGCAGAGGCACAGCATTGTCAGAGGGAGAGGTGATCAGTGATGCTCCCTGGGGTGGGGGTCAGGTAATCCTGGAACGGGGTGACTAGCCACACAGTATCATCCATTCTCTTCATTGCTTTTGGATAATGTTTGTTCTGTTTAATCATTGCAACCGTCTATTTTCCTAACTAGGGATCACCTTTATTTGACTTTAGAAAGCTTATTAAGCTTTTGAAAAATGTCTGTATTTTGATAAATGCCATTTGCTAGGAATTAACCAGTGTTTTATGTGGTACCTTCAATATCTTTAAGTAGGACAGCTCAAAAATGTTTCACGAAGTGAACTCACCCATGTATTCAGCACCCAGAACAAGAAGTAGAATTCTCCCAGCCCCCTGGATGTCACAGCCCTGCCAAGGTACCCTCTCCTCTACTTTCTAAAGACCTAGAGGAGTTCTGTCTGTATACTCTCTGAGTTTCCTTAATTTTACATTTTGTGGATATATAGGTATCGTGTGTGGAGCCTGTGATAAATCTGTTTTGAATGACAACTTGCCTTGTGGAGAAAGCACCACCCTTGAGGAATGAAGCTCTGTATTGGCTTTGTGTGCACGTGTGATGATAAAATATTCCCCAAATAAACAACAAGGTCCTAGCACAGGGAACTATATCCAATATCCTGTGATAAACCATACTGGAGAAGAATATGAAAAATAATATATATACGTATAACTGAGTCACTCTGCTGTACAGCAGAGATTAACACATTGTAAACCAACTATACTTCAATAAAATTTTAAAAATATATTCATCAAATAAAGTATTTGGCTTTTCTATCCCTAGCTGGCTCTTCTCTGTTGGGTGTTAAGAAAGCCTGTAATTTTGAGCAAGGCTGTGACCAGTTACACAGGAAACCGCTGTCTTTCTGAGCGGTTCCACCACAGTTCTGTTACAACAATGAATAAAACTCTTGGTAAGGCTTCTTTGCGTGCTGCTTTTTAGAAGAAATAAAAGTAAATCAAAATCAGCATTGACATGGAAAATCCCAGTGAGGGAAAGCCAAATGATGGCTTAATTTATTGCTAAGAACCACCAACCCAGCAATCAAGCGTTTCACGTGGGAAAACCCCAAAAAAGAGGGACGGGGCCTGTCTTCCTCCACCACGTCCCCACGCACCCACCCTGCCCACTGGCACAGTCCTGCCGAGTTCCGACCTGTAACCTGGGGAGATTCTGCTTTGATGTGATTCCCGCATAGGTCAAACTGTAAAAGGAAGGTAGTGTCTCACTTCACAGGGTCAGAGTGCTCATGGGACGGGAACTTCTCCAAACTTGCTATGAGTTTGTTTAATCTCCTAGACAATCTGCTGAGTTGGATATAACCGGTATCCTCATTTTACAGACGACAAAACCGAGAGACAGAGACATTAGGCAAGTCAAGGGTCACAAAGAGCCAGGGTTCAGCCTGGAGTCTGGCCTGCAGAGCCCTTAGCCCCTGTACCGCACTCAGGATAACGCAGGGATGGGATGAGCTGACTGTGACTTACTGCTTGTCTTGAAGGTCACTGGTCAGGCGGAGGTATTAGTGCTCCTGTGTAGCGACGTGTGAATGTACTGTGCCGGCGGCCGGGGACCAGGAAGGAGCATGGCAGAGTCCTTGCTGTCAAGGAGCCCTTTTACGGAGGAAAATGGGAGGACGAGGTCAGCTGCAGAGGACTCAGAGCCCAGAGGGCAGGTTCTACTAGGAAGGGCAGACCCAGAGAGCAAAAGGAGGTGGGCGCATCATGGGGGCCACATCCCTCACCTGGAAAAGTGATGAATGAGGCCCACGTTCCGTAAGTTTCCCCCAAACCCTAACATCCTGCCATCTTCACGCCTGGTCACCGTCCTGCTCAGGAATGGGCCCCACTGGCCACATGCTGGTGATCAAGTCAGCGAGACTGTGCCAGGCTTGCAAAGCAAGATACTGGGGACAATTGGGTGCGTCCTGTGACTGCAGTTCACTGTGCTGAGTAAAAATTTAATGTACAGCCAGGGCTATGACCATGAGAAAAACAAAAGCCACCAAATGTTCCAGGTAGCAGGGACACTACCCTCCTCAGATGTGCAGACCCCTGGGGCCTGTGTTTACGGCATGGTCCACATTTATGGAACGGAACGAGGGAGCCAGATGCTTTCGTTCTCTGGAAGAGTATTTGCTGTCACCCACTCCTGACGTCGACGCTTTCTAGCTCAGAGCTTTATGGGCTGTTATCCAAGATTGCTTGTGGGCTATTATTGAAGACCGCTCTGTCGCTCTGACAACCAAGCGTGTTGCCTGGCAACTATTTTCTTGTTGATTTCATATCGCCTCTTATCATGGTTTCTATATCTTCAGCAAATCTACCCCTCTTCTGCTCCCTCTTGCTCAGGATGAAGTCTCTTTACATTCCTGAATTACCAGGCACAGAAACAGAGTGACGGATTCACCAGGCTTAATCCTAAGAGGCTGAGTGAGTTTCACTGCTATGACTGCGTCTCAACTTTGAGTTTGAAGCATTGCGGGAAAAATCCCTGCTGACTTTTAAAATGTGACCTGTGAGGCTGGTGGCGGAGCGCACAGCTGTTCTGGGGGAGACATAGGTGAAGTTCGTTCGCGTTCGGGCTCAGGGTCACGCGCTGTAAGGAATTTGGTCAGAACTGGATTTTCTTGGGGAGCCGGAGGAATGTGGTGCTTTGAGTTTTCAACACAAAGCAACCAGGCATGTTTCCTTTTTCTAGTGGTAAAAACGTTGGCAGATTCTTAAGCAGTTGTCATTCAAACTTGGTGGGCGCTGAGCACTTACTGTACCTGAACGAGGGCCGGTCTGAGCCAAGGAGACGCGCTGAACATCTGCAGCTGTTCCTGGAGGGTTCCATGTCCTCTGCCCGCACAGACCCTCTGACTAATGCCTGAGATTCTACGGCTAAGCTATATCCTGTTGCCGTAAAGAATCAGGCGTGCTTTAACATAAAAATGCTTGCTACAGGAATAACTGTCTTCAGGCACCACTGATGTCCTAGTGAAGATCAGTCATCACATCTCTGTAGGGCTGAGGATCGGAGAACAAGCTTGATGGGCGCGAGACCATGAGAACACCGGGCTCTGGGGAAAATGACAAAATAATGGGCCCTGGTGGGCCTCTGTCTGCAAGGACTGTGACAGTCTGGGGGCGACATCGCCCTCCTCTGTCGTGGTTTGAGATCTCACTCAGAATCAGCCAGGGTCGTCAGCTGCTTCTCTCCTGCGTCTGTCCTCAGTGATGTAGACACACGTCCTCATATACCTGCCTCTCCGTGTCTGTATATGTTCTCCATCAGGGGTCTTGACCGAGGCGGTCTTGCCCCCAGCCCCAGGGGCGTGTGGCAACATCTGGAGACATCTTCTCGGGGGAGGTGCCAGGGCATCTGGCGGGGAGGTGGGAACGGCCTACAGTGCACAGGACGGCCCCTCGCAGAGAATGACCTGACCCCAAATGTCAACAGTGCCGCACGCGGTTGAGAAACCCTTCTCTACATGGAAGCAGAGCTGTCTGTGCCCTTTCCTCGTTCCAGAATGTTGGTTTCTACACCCGTAACTATGGAAATACTACTCAACCTTCAAGTCCCCTGTCAACACGCCTCCTCCTCCCGAATCTTCTCCTGATACACCGATGTTCTCACCCGCACCAGATACTTCTCTGAATTATCACTGGTGACCCTGGCTTAAAGCTGCTAGTAGATTGTAAGCTCCTTGAAGGTAAAGACCCATTTCTTTCTTATTTTTGTTCCTTCTTCAGATCCTAATAATACAACTACAATACAAACCAGACCATGAACAGTACTATAATACCGAAGATGCTGTATGAGCCCTGCTGGAGTGTGAAGGAGAGAAAGATGGATTCTGATGTAGGAGATGGCACCGAACCAAGCCTGCCTATTACTAGCAGATTTACTCTCTGACATAAAGTGCCAACTCTTTCCCAGTTACATGTAGAAGTATTTTAATTATGAGTACATTTGGCCTGCCATAAACTTAGCTTGGAAGTTCTCTCACTGATTTTGATATTCCCAGAACTTACACATTCAATCTTTTAATGAATAAATGAGTGAATACAACTAGGTAACCAGGTCCAGTGATCACAAGGGGTTTAAGTCGAGACGTGGTGCCGCGAGGTCTCTGAAGGGCAGGCTGGTCCCCACTTCTTCCTTCTCCACTCTGTTCAAAGGAGGCCTTTCTGGACCTTTCTCCAGCAAACTCGGAACGCCTGTAGAAACTCGGATGGAACTAACTGGTGTTGTAGGAATTTGATTCAGTGCACAGTCAGGAGAGGGGGTAACTTTGTTAATCACACACTTACTGAGCGGAGGCCGGTCTCAGGCTAAACTCTCCATGACCATAACCTACTGTTATTTATTTTAATGCGTTTTTTTGTTTGTTTGTTCCAGGCAGCAGTATTATCAGGATGACTGAATTAGGAAATGGTGTTTGTTAGGCGTATTGATGGAGACAGTTATGATAGAACAAATGATCTATCAGAATAACTGACTTTGCTCTGTTCTTTCCCCACCACAGTTGAGCCTCTGTCACGCAGGCAGAGTGACAGTTGGTGATGCACGATTACTGCAGGAAGTGGATTAAATAACTCAGAAGGACTTCCCTCGTGGCGCAATGGTTAAGGATCTGCCTGCCAGTGCAGGGGACACGGGTTTGAGCCCTAGTCTGGGAAGATCCCACATGCCATGGAGCAACTAAGCCCGTGCACCACAACTACTGAGCCCGCGAGCCACAGCTACTGAGCCCGCGCGCCTAGAGCCTGTGCTCCGCAACGAGAGGCCACCGCAATGAGAAGCCCGCGCACTGCAACGAAGAGTAGCCCCCACTCACTGCAACTAGAGAAAGCCCGTGCACATCAACAAAGACCCAATGCAGCCAAAAATAAATACATAAATAAATAAACTTATTAAAAAAACAAAAAACAAAAAAACTCAGAAATTCCTTTCCTGTCCTACGATGCCTGTGAGATAGCACTGATTATCTACAAGTGATCTGATCTTAGGGCTGAAATAGACTGTCACCCAGCTCTACGTATTTATTTATGTTTTAACCACACAAGGAAAAGGGTCCCCAGCACTAAGTCATAAGAAGGAATGTCTGGCACACCTGGCTTCCCAGGTGGAAGCAAAAATCGCACCTGGACTGGTCCCAGAAAACAAACGACACTGGCCACTTCTGAAAATAGGCAGGATCAGAAGGAAAAATCTTTACTTTCAGTAGAAAGGGGTATTACATAGGGATCTTTCGAGAGCTATAACAAAACACCTTCCATGTGCCAGGCGTTTTAGAGTCACTATTCTCACTCCTCTCTGCCCTCTAAGTGGGAGCCCCCAGCTCAGCTTTACTGGTGAAGAGACCAAGGTGCAGAGTGTACACCTAGGGCACCTGAGTCCACACCCCAAGCTCCCCTCACCGTCCCTCTGCACCTCTGGGTGAGCGATTGGGGTGTCAGGGCTCGGGGCAGGGTTGGGCGGACAGGCCCTGGGGGAACAGGGACCGAGGCCAGAGGGGTGCGTCAGCGAACCCTGGTTGCTTCTGACTGAGATCTCGAAAAATGCCAGAGAAAGGTGTTCCCAGCAGATGTTATAGTTCTTGGAGACAAAGACCCTCTTTCTGGCTCCCATTTCAAAATAAATTTGAGCTTTTTCAATAGGAAACTGGAAATCCCAAGTTACCAAGTGAAGGATGGGTGTGAGGTCTCGAGAGCCGCCATGTCCCCTGCCCTTTGCCCCCTGCACCCTGAAGGCTTGAGTCAGGCCCGAGCCTCCATCCTGCCCACATCCCACCCGCCCGGCTCCCGGCCCTCTTTAGCCCTCCTGGCCATCGTCAGAACTCTTGCTGCAGGTTGTTGAAACCCAGCTTCACCTGGTTAAGAGGAAAGAAGGGGGCTGTCTACTGGCAGCTTGAAGAGATGGCCGGGGTGTGTCCGGGGACGCAGCTGGACCAGGAAACACCTGCGCTGCGGCCCGGAACGCGCCCAGGCTGCTGTCCTCGGGGTCAGCCATTTCCTCACCCTGCTTTCCACACTGGCACACCTGGGCGTCACGACCAGAGGGGCGCCCAGGCCTGTTCTCTCTGGGCCCAGGAGGAGCCGGGCCTGGAGGAGGGGCACCCGGCAGGCCACCGGACGGAGTCTGGCTCCCAGAAACCCTGCCATCACACGCTTAGAGCTGAGGCAGCAGGACGTTCCCACAGGGAGGGGTGGTCGGGTCGAGCACACAGAATTCTAGGTGCCCACCCAGCGTCACGACACCAGAGCGTCCCCGAATAACTCAGAACGTCGTTTCTCCATACGCAATGGGTGCAGAAACCCCGAGAGACCTTGTTACAGCCCAGATTCCTGGGCGCAGCCCTCAGAGATGCTGCTTCACTGGGCTGGATCCTTTGCTTCCTGCGCGTCTCACGGGCCCCGGGGAGGCTGTGCTGGCCCGGAGGCTCACCTGAGCGGCCCTGACGTGGAAGGCAGAGCTGGGTCTGCAGAAGCCCGGATGATGCGCCGTCCACCCCGGGGTGAGACGCCGCCTCCGGGCAGGCCTGGCTTGGGAGAAGGGCTGCAGAGTCCTGAGCCCTGTGCTGGGACGGTCTCTCCCCGGCTCTGCCTTCGCGTGGCCGTGACAGTTACCTGGCAGAGGGGCTGGAGGAGGCCCCGGGTAGGAACCGGCCTCTGGCCTTCCGCGGTTTCAACACGCTCGCAGCGTCCTATCCCAGGAGTGGGGAGGTGTGGGCAGACGGGCGAGGAGAGATCTGGCTGTGGCTGCTAAGAGGGCAGGTGACAACCAACAGCAGACCCCCATCCAGCCTGTGCCCTCAGGGCTGTCCTCCCTCCAGAAGGAAGCAGCCCGGTCTGCAGGGAGAAAGAGGCTAAGAACCGGAGGACGGTTTACCAGCTGGGGTTCCGTCCATTCCTGTGTGAATGTCCAGCAAGCGAACGAAAAACGTCTGTCTTCCAATCGTCAGGCCTCTGAAAACCTGCCGATGCTCGCTGACCCTTTCCTATATAAATGGCAAGAAGGGCCATAGTCCCTCACTTTTAGACAGCACCTACGTCACCTTACCTGATTTTCATAAGAAACTTCCAAAGTAAAAGAGGGCCCAGCGGCCTCTCTTATCCTCACTTTCAAGCTGAGAGAATTGAGGCCCAAGGGAGTGAAGTGACCTGCCACCGGCTGGACAATGGCTTTGTCTCAAAGTCTAGTTTTCCCATCATGGACGGAGGCTGGAATTGAATGGCTCACCAGCAAAATGCGGAGTTTCCTTTAGGCGGCTTTGTGGTGTGAACACAAGCCACACATCCTCAAACTGCACGTGTTTTTAGAGGTTATTGTAACCCACCCTCCTGCAAGGGATGAGGAGCCTGAGGCTTGGAGAGACTAAATGATACGCTGAGATTCCAGAAGTCGTCCAACTCTGTCTCACGATTATGACCTTGAGCATGTTCATTATATCCTTTTTATTTCACTTCATTAGAACGTGGACGGGTAAGGAAACATTGACTTTGCAATCAGTTTATTGCTTCAATAAAGATACTGCAAAAGGGACCTGGGTGGTTCTGCTTTTAGTGCAGAAGTACAAAATTCGTACCATATCCTACACGGTCATTCCCAGCCGTTCCCCAGCTCAGCGAGGCGGCCGGGAGAACGCCCCCGACACGGTGCATCCACTCCCTGAACCAGGGACACTTCGCACCTGCCCGGCTGAGACAGAACCCCGTCTCCCAAATGTCACCGTCTTCTCCAGCAAGAAAATCAGTAAACAAGCGCTTGCTGAAAACCTCCAAGGAGCCAGGCGTCGTGAGGTTACCACGATCATTCCTATGGTTGCCCTCAGGAGGCTTATTATCATCCGAAGCTGAAAGGCCAGAATCACAGGCAGCACCAGCCGCCAGGCGCGATGTCAGCGCGGGGCGGGGGCACTCTGTTCTAACTGGATGGTTCAGTGAAGCCTTCACATTTTTGCTGGGTCTTGAGGCAGGATTTCAAAAAATTGATAATGGAAGAAATGTAGGACTCCAACTCAAATACTTTCTGCTCCAGGAAACGGTTGAACAGTTGCCGGTTATGTAACTTCCCTCAGCAACGAATTACCAGCCGGGACCCTGCAGCTGCTCAAGCAGAGGCTGCCCGGACCCGGGCGCCCCAGGCACAACCCCTGGGCAGCAGCCGGGCACCTCCCTCCACGCACTAGGACTCGGGCTTCCGATGCCCATGGGCAAGCGTGCAGTCTGCCAAGCCCTCGGCCCAAGAAGAGACTTCCTGTTTTCACAATACTGGTTTCCACGGGGTGTGACAGCGAGGAAGTGGCAGGGCAGGCAGGAACTGCGGGCTGCAGGCTCCTATTCCTCCGTGAGAAGCCAAGTGAATCAAACCCGTGTTCTACAACGGGAGTGAAAATTAATCAAAGTCGGCAAGAAGCACAGAAATCGAGTTGCTTGAAAATCTCTGTCTTCCCTCGGGCCCAGCTGGCCGCTGTGGAGCCTCCGAGAGCAGCAGAAAGACGCCCTTTCCTCTGGCGTCAGCCGACCCTCCCCTGCCTGGGGAGGCCTGGCCAGCACAACACACGCGAGACCATTTCAAGGTGGATGATTTAAACCAGCCCCGCTGGGGAAAACCAGCAACCGCGGTTTGAAGGGCCCGACAGAAGGGAGGTGGGCAGGCCCAGGTGACACGGGGACTTGTCCTCCCGAGTCACCGAACGTGGTTGGAACCAGAAAGGAAAGATAAATGAGTGTCCAGGTAGGAGGCAGGAGGGGGGCAAAGGCAACTGTGCAGTTCTACCCACATCTAGAGGAGCCCGCTGGCTACTGGAAACTTCTTCCTGGGCACTGATGGCGGGTGGCACGGGGGCTCTCCAAGTGTGGTCTGCACGCATCGGCAGCACCAGCCTCACGGGGAACCTACTAGAAACACGTCCTCAGCCCCACCGCAGACAGACTGAACCAGCATTCTGGGTTCTGATGCGCACGGGAGTCCGAGAACCAGGGGCAAGGTGGCTAAGCGCCCAGGCTGCCTGGGTTTCAAGCCCGCTCTGTGGCCCCGGGACAGTCACTCAGCCTCTCTGAGTCCCACGTCCTCTTCTAGATACAACATAGACGAGGCTCAGCTGGTCATTTGGGAAACTGCGATGATAAACGTAAAACACTTCCAACAGTGCCTGACGTACAGCAGGCAGCACACACGTCAAGTGTCCCTGGAAGACTGCAACCCTCCCTATCCCCGGGCTGGCCTGCTGGGCTCAGCCCGGCCCCTCAGGGAAGCAGACGAAAGGAGCTGCAGGCCGGGCGCTGGCCTCGTACCCTGCGCGGTCCAGAGGGAGAGCAGTCAACATCCACAAGGGCACCAGCGCCCCCTGAGCTCTGAGCACGAGGGCACAGGCTGTGCGAGCACATCCGGGTGGGTGAGCAACTGGGGTGGGGCCTGACCTGGCCTGAGGGGTCACAGGCCTCCCTAAGGAAGTGATGTTTGAGGTGAGATCAGGAGAACGAGAAACGCTCATAACTCACCCTTCCTGAGCAGTCACGACGCACAGCCATCGTGCATGGTCCTCAGCAGGTCATTCCCGCTGCGATTAGGTAATATTTTGATCCCCATCCTACAGATGAGGAGAGTGAAAACAAAGATGATGACCCTGACCGAGGTCACCCAGGGGAGACGTGGCACAGACAGGACTCGCACCCAAGGAGACAGATCTGAGCGCTGGCCCTTCACCACCTGGGGGCAGGGGCTGGGGGCAGGGGCTGAGGGCAGGGAGGGAGGGAGCGAGGTGGGAACGCTGCTGCACGGGTGGTGGGGCCGGATGGGTGGGAGCGGGTGGGCGGATGCGGTCTTGTGGACTAAAGCACGGACTCCGTCTTCATACTGAGGGTGTGGGGAGGTCAGGCGGGGGGGCGGGGAAGGGTTGGTGGCATGCGACCAGACCCCTCCCCGGGTGGGCTTGAGGGCAGGGGGAGGGGCCAGGTAAGGGACGAGGCGGTGCAGTCCAGGCGCTGGAGAAAGTGGCCCGAGGTCCAGACCACAGCTTCCTGGTTCTTAGGAGCCCGCCGTCACAGCCCGTGCTCTGCGTCACACAGAACGCGTGGCCCCTGGGGGCTCTGTACGCAGCCACTGAAAGTCACCCACTGAGGCCAATTCCAGGACGTGACAAATCACAGGGTGAGGCGAGAAAAAGTAAGCAGGCTAGGAAACGGGTGATGTTGCTTCCAATTCTCTCACACACATTGGAAAAAATACCCCAAAGACGTATACTAAAAAGCTAGCGGTGGTTACTGTTGAGAAGAAAAATTAAAGTTGACTTTTATTATTGTTTTTCTGTGTGGTTTCTTCTGTTTTTGGCTGCACCTCCTCTCGTACCTTTTTGGCAACGGTCACGTTACTTTTGTAACCTGACAGGTAAATAGTAAGCTTTTTAAAAACCTGGTGATTGGCCCATGAGGTTAGCTACAAACGCTGAACCAGTCTTGGCTGAGTGGGGTCACGGGCACCAGGCGGCCGCTGTGCTGAGACCGGCTGTCGCGGCGGAGCCCGCCTTCTGGTGGACACACACGTCGAGCGAGGGCAGGCCTCCCCTGTCAGACACCGACATAAATGTCTCAGTGACAGTTTATTCACTCATTTTGTCAGTCAACAAATACACACTGACCACCTTTTAAGGGCCAAGCATGGTGGGGATATAAAACCAAATTTAAATACTGTTTATACTAATGACGTTTATAATAAAATGTTGAGGAATACGGCTTCTGCCTGCTTTTGTTCGAGGTTTTTGTCTCCACCTTGGTCCTATTCCTCGGAGACTAGTACGTTTCCCTCCACGCTGTTACTGAGAAGGGCGGATTTTTCTTGGTACATTTCCTGATTACAATTATAGGCCAGAAGCTACTGATTTTCATATACTGTTTACATCTGACCATTTTCCTGGTCCTATTATTAGTTTTCTCAAGGTCCACAATCAGGCGGAACCTTGTTTCGTCTAAGATGTGGTCGCTACACGCCTGGGCTCAGAGATCCGTCCGCTCTAGGCGTGCCCGCCCCGCCGGCCCTCCGGACCCGCGCTCCACCCCTTCCGTCCTGCTCTTCAACCAGGGGGCACCTGGCAGGTGCTGCAACGGGGGCACCAGCGGGGCACGGGGTAGGAGCGGGGGTCAGGCACTCACCTCCTTCTCCCACCCTTCCCCCACTCCTGCCAGGACGTGCAGCGGAGGCTGAGTCCCCCCTGACCCCACGCCGTCTACATAAGGCCTCCCCACTCTGGTCAAAGGCCAGGCCTTGAGTCCCTACGGTTGTGAGCTGCAAACCTTAATTATCCTGAATCCTAGTCAAGGCGATGGACTGAACCCGTGTCTCACTGCATGTCTTCCCAAGCGCCCGCCAACCGTGCAGTGAAGGGATCGTACGCCGGAGACACAGCAGCACGGCGCTGAGCCGGGGGAGAGGATGGGCGCCTGGCAACGCACTTGGCAGGTCCCAGCGGAGACAGCAAGAACCCGCCTCGTTCATGCGGCAGGCGTCTCCAGGGCTCCAACGGCAGTGGTCATCCTCTCCCACTCCAGGAGGATCTCCGAACTGGACCCCAGATAGAGCTGGGGGCCTGGGTCCCACTTCACTCGCAGAGATCAAGGGGACATACACACACACACACACAACACACACACACACACACACTGCTCGCTGGGAGACGCCTGCCCACGTGGCACCTAGAACGCAGGGAGCAGACTTTTCTCCACTTGGCGAGAGAACAGAAGAGGTTCTCTGGGGCTCTAACCAGCCCAAGAGGAAAAGCCCTGAAGACCCTGGCTTCCAGGGTTTCCAACAAATGGCTCCTTGAGGATCAAAGTCACACCCCGTGCCCCGTCCCCGCCCCATGCTCTGAGCTTCCAATCTGCTCTTGAGCTGAACGGGAGCACCTAACCCGGGGTTGCTGGACATCTGAGGAAGAGGCCAAAACGAACAGAAAAAACAACCGTGGAAGGAAAGAGAACATACAGGGAGAAAATTAAAAACAAATTTAATATCCTCAGGGAGATAAGATAAGTAATCACCAAACACACACAGGCTACAACAAAAAAAAGGACATTACCAAAAAAGTGAGCTCTCGGAAATTTATAACATGATGATGGCAAACAGGAAAAATAAAGTTGAGGAACTCTCTCAGGGAGTAGAGCAAAAAGACAAAGGATGGAAAATAAGGAGGAAAGAAACATATACAACCTCCAGAGGGCCAAGCTCCAGAGGCTATTCCAGAAAGACGGACCAGAGAAAGTGCAGGTGAGAAGAATCCACAGGTGAGAGCGGGCCTCTGCATCCGAGGCCCCCCCTTTATGAGCTGGGTGGTCCAGGGCAAGTTACCCAACCTTTCTGTGCCCCAGCCTCCTTATCCCGAAAATGTGAATAATGGTACTTAGTTTACTGGGTTATTACGAGGATTCAAATAAGTAGTCCCTGCAAAGTGCTAAGAACCAAGCTGGTACATATCATGACCTCAGTAAGCGAAAGCCATGGCCACCTCCTCTTTCACACATACACGCCACACACGACCTGTCACCAAATTTTATTGGCTCGTCCTTCAAGCGCCCTCATGACCAGACCAGCCAGCCTTACCATCTCCGCCACCACCGCTCGCGCACCAGCACCTCCCAGGCTTCGCAGATGCCGCCTGGCCCTTGGCCGCCCCTCCTCCCTTCCGTCCTGTCTCCGGGCCACAGCACAGGTGACCCTCAAGACACCTAAGTCCCACCACGTCACTCCTTTGCTAGATACCCCGAGTAAAAGCCAAGTCTCCCACGACCAAGAAGGCTCCACACCATCATCTCCTGACGACGCTCACTACCTCTGCTCCTCCACGTGCCGGATGGCCTCACCGGACACACTCCCCCTCTCGTTCTCGCGGAGGTCTGCTTGGCCACCCGAACATCTGGACCACACCCCCTCTTGTCTACATCCATCCCGGGGCAGTACTTCTTCCTTAGCACTTATCCCGTTGCCATATTGAAATGCTCTTTTCCACGCCGTTTCACGAGCACAGGATTGTTGTCTGTTGTTGTTGTTGTTTGTTCACTTATGTTCCCAACGAGAGCCCAGTGTGAGGCAGGCACTCAGTGTTTATTGAATGAAAAGAATAGAAACTTTCCCAGAACTCAAAGACCTGAGCTTCCAGATTGAAAGACTCCACCAAATGCCCAGGAAAATCATCGCAAACTTTCCGACCCCGGGAACAGAGAGAGAAGATTCGCTCAGCCTGCAGAGGTCAAACTTCTCGACAGCAACGTGGGCAAGAGGAAGGCAACTGGCAAACGCTGCCCAACCTAGAACTTATTCCCAAACCATCAGGCAAGTCTGAAGGTAGAGTAAGAGCACTTCCAGGCTCTCAAGGTCTAAAATCATCTTGCCTTCCAGGCGTCCACGCTCCTTAAAGCGACTGCAGGATCTGCACCACCGGAGCAGGGAGAGCACAGGATCCCGAGGTCAGATGTGACACCCGGATGGAGCAAAGGTGCCCAGGAGGGGTCATATTGCGGGGTAGACCACCGACAGACGAGTAGATGGTAGTGTCCTCGGGGAAATGGGTGCCAAATGGCTAGGAAGAAGTTGGAGAAGAATCAGTGAAACGGGGCAGGACCCTAGGGTCCTTCCCCCCTTGTCCTCAGCCTGCCTTTTGTCTGTGGAAAAACTTTAGGCAAAGAATAAGTTTAATCAGAGAAGTGAGAAAACGCAGAAACAGAGAAAAGCGGTCAAACAGGACAAGACAATAGTTTAGTCATTAAGCATACTCAAGGCCCTTTAGTTCCTCAAGGGCCACAGATCGTATTCTGAGCCACATCCTGGGAGCCGTCTTGTAGATACTGAAACCCCACCAGGTGGAAGGAGTGAACTGCATGACGACCAGGCTGTAGCCATGACACAAGCTGCCACAGTTCTGAGAACCGGCCTCAAGGAAACGGGAACCAACCGACCCTGGAACTGAAGACTAACTGCACTTAATCAAGACGACGCTGGTCAGAGCACCGCATGGCCGACATCAGGATGCCTGTCAGAGCTGCCTGTGCTGTTTCTGCGTGTAGCCGCCTCCCTCCACCTATAGAAGCCCTTGCCCCCTGTCAGGGGTGCGTCGGCCTCTGGACACGAGTTCACCCTCCCCCCACCCCGGCTGCCGGCATCCAAAATAAAGCAAACTTTCCTTTCCACCAACCCGGCCTCTTTACTGGCTTTTGCACAGCAGGCAGCTGGACCCCACTTCTGGTTACATCAGCAGTAGATACAAAGGAAGCGAAGCTCTGGATGTGTGTGTGTGATGTGTGTGTGTGTGTGTGCGCATGCGGGGGCATATTCAGCTTTAGCAAACACAGAGGCAAAACCGGATGTATCATTTAGAAACACGGGGCTTCAAGAGTCTGGAGAAGTGGGGAGGCCCGGGACGGGAGCTGCTGATTCTTTCAGAAGCCATTTACAATCCTTCAAAATGGTTAAAAGTTAATTTTCGGAAGATACACGGACTTCCAAACTTTCCAACGTCACCTATGAAAATTTTTCTTTCACAGTGCTTACCTATCAAAATGTGATGGTGACAGATGTTGGTACCTTGGATCCCAGGTGGAAAAACAGGCAAGAATTGAAGTACTTTGAAATAGTTTTATTGGCTTATAAGACCTTTGCATATAAAAAAAATACCCAAAACACTATGCAGTATTAAATCACAATTACATTTTTTTACCAATTGAAACTACCCAGAATATCCATTTTTTAAAGGAAAAAAACCCTACAGAACTGAATTCTGAAATGACATTATGACTTAAATACTATGACAAAATAGGTCATCCCTCGTAACGTTAATTCATTGCACAAAGCTGCCAGACCGTTTCATGAGCATAACGTCGCACAGAGTGCAAACGAACACAATTTCGACGCCACACATTCGGCTGAAGGAACCGCGCCCCCCCGCAGGAACGCTTACACCGCTGGCACGGAAGGTCGGCCTGCTGTGACTCCCGCCAGGCCGCCCACCCGGCGATCCAGGGCCTCCCCCGGCCCGGCCCAGCCTCCGAGTCAGCACCGCCGCTGCTTAAAGAAATCCACGCCCCTCAGTTCTTCGGGCAGGTAGTCCTGGTCCACGGGCTCGCTGTGCACGGGGTTGTACTTGTAGCCCTGGCCGTAGCCTAGGTCCTTCATGAGCCTGGTGGGCGCGTTGCGCAGGTGCAGGGGGACGGGGGGCAGGGGCCCCTGGTGGCTCCGCAGGCAGGCCTTGACGTTGCTGTAGGCGCTGTACACCTCGACAGACTTCGGGGCTCGGGCCAAGTAGACGACGCACTGGGCCAGGAGCACCTGGGCGAGAGGGCACCACGGTCACGGAGGCGCCGCCTCTGGTTAGTTCTGAGAAGAGCCCCCCGCCCCCATCCCCGCCCCCAGGCTTTTACTCCCCCGCTTTGCCCACAGTCTGGATCACCTAGGACAGAAAGAAGACATTCCTGCTTGAGGCGAGAGGCTGAACCAGACCACTGGTTTTCTTTTCTTTTCTTTTTTTTTTAAACTGAAAGAACTTTTTATTATATGAAATTTTTCCTGAAACCCGAATATATAAAGCTAATAAGCAGGAGCTGCTCTGTTTGTGGGTGAACTTGCAGAGATTTCCTGTTTGGCTCCTCTGACACTTCCGTCCCCAGGAAACCCTGGGCACCTCCTCGGCACTCAGGACTCCCCCAGTTTGAACACATGACCCTGCTGACACCCGAGGTCCCCTCTCTAGAGTCTTAAGCTTCTAAGATGCGAGTGAGAAAGCCAAGCAGCTTCTTCATTGGCCCAGGCACCCATGGTGAGGGACCACAAAGGGACACAGCGTGAGAGCAAGGGACCGATTTGCAAAGAACGGAGCGGGTTCCCTTACCTCGCACTCGGGCATGCCTATAAAGTGACAGCCTTGGTAGGCAGCAACTGCTTGTGTTAATGCAGATGGGTCGGCCAGACCTGCCACACACACAGAGACAAAGGCACGTGTAAGTCATAACGCACACCCCCATCCTGACCCATCACTGCCTGCAGACTTTGACCAAAAAATCCACTCAGCAAAATCTGATCTCGTTACCTTACTGGAGATATCTACTGAGTGGTTACTGCGCAGTGTCAAGAACTGTCTCCTCATGGATAAAAACTCTGCATCTGGTAGGAAAAACAGGAGACTACGTACAACCCACGTAAGGAGCAGAGGCCACGGAGACAGTCACAAGGATGGACACGTTAAAAGCAGAACATCTACCAACACTATAAAGAAAGGTAAATCTTTCTGGTCGTTTTCTTTAAATAGTGTCCAGAATCTTCCATCTCTTTCTCAGGAGCTGCCTGATGGAACCAGAACACCTGACTGCAAAGCAAATTTAAAATGTTTCTTTTATTTCAACACAGGCACCTCAGAGATATTGTGGGTTTGGTTCTAGACCACTGCAATAAAGCGAATACGGCAATAAAGCAAGTCGCATGAAATCTTTGGTTTCCCAGTGCGTACAAAGGTTATGTTTACACTCTACCGTCACCAACAGCATTATGTCTAAAAATACTTTATTGCTAAAAAAATGCTAACCATCATCTGAGCCTTCAGTGAGCCAATCTTTCTGTAGTAGTGGCATCAAAGATGACTCATCACTATCTCCATAACAAAAATATAACGGAGACGAAGAAGTGTGAAATATCATGAGAATTACCGAAGTGCGACAGAGACACCATGGGAGCAGCTGCTGTGGGAAAAAGGGTGCTGCCAGACCCGCTTGACACAGGGTTGCCGCAAACCTTCGCTTCGTAAAAAACGCACTGTCTGTGACATGCAGCAAAGTGCAGATGATATGAGGGGGCCTGTCCTCCTGCGTGGTCCCCACCGCGGAGGAAGCAGGAAACGGTGACTCTGGGAGACCAACACCCCGAGCACACCCCCCCCCCCCCACCCCAGGAACAAGCGGCTGTGCTCACCCTGACCCTCTTCCTCCTCCTCACCTGCCCCGCACGGAGCCAGGAGGTTCCCAGGCCGGAAGGCAGCAGCACCCCTGGGCCCCGGCCCCCCCGTCACTCACCCACGTCCTCGCTGGCAAACCTCACGAGCCGCCGGGCCACGTACAGCGGGTCCTCGCCCCCCTCCAGCATGCGCCCCAGCCAGTAGAGGGAGGCGCTCGGGTCCGAGCCCCGCATGGACTTGTGCAGCGCGGAGATGCAGTTGTAATGCTCCTCTCCTGGACACCAAAGGGCACCGCTCAGCCTCGGCGGGACGCGGGACCCGCCGCTCACACGCCATCCGGGCCGCGCGCTGCTCTCCCCCGGCCGACTTCAAGGAAGCCTGCACTAGTGAGGGGCCCAGGAAGGCCTGAGGAGAGCGAGGTTTGACAGCCGCCCTCCAGCTGCCCGGCGACCGGTGTGGGCCGCCGAGCCTGGATGTGGGCAGGGGGGCCGGCAGCGCAGGCTCGGCCAACCCGCGGACACGGAGGGCGCAGGAGAGCTCCCCTCCGCTCGCCTCGTCAACTGTGAGCGACGAGACGGCCCTGAGCCTCCCCCGCTGCAAAGGTCCTTGGCTCTCACGCGTTTACTAGGTCCACGATGAAGGTAACACGGTCGAGGCCACGGGCTCTGGAGCCAGGCGGCCTGGGTTTAAATGCCAAGCGCACCGGCCACGTGACCGTGGGCAAGTCTGACCGCGTCTGTGTCTTGGTCCCTCATCTGTAAAATGGGTGCAAGACCAGCTAGCTCACGGGGCTGACTAATAACGTTCGCCAGGCACAGAGCAAGCCCTGTAGGAATGTGCATGGTTAGATATTCTATGCTAGCTTCTATTTTTGCTTTTATCATACACCACTTTATAGCCTAGAATTCCACACTATTTGTGTAGAACCTCCACCTCAATGCAGGGCAGAGAACTTTTCTCATTTGGAAACCTCCTCACTCTGACACAGAAATATCTGAGCTATCTACTAAATCCCACAGGTGGGTTACTATATGCTAGATGACATGAAAAGAAATAATTAAAATCCTGGGGGTGGCGGTCTTTGTCTCAGCAGAGTTATAAAAAAGGCCAAGAGTACCAGCGAGCAGGTTCCCAGGGCGAGGCCTCTATCCTCCGTATTTATGGAACAAAGCCTGTGAGAGGACGATTCTCTGGGATCTGAAGTGCATTTGTGTCCGCCGACCCACTGTGGGTGGGGATGTGACAGCGGGGGCGGCACAAAGGGGAAGGCTCCTAGAACGTGCGGGTTCTCAAGGCCTGGCCCAGGCGGGCAGCACACAGCTGCGGAGAACAGGGGTCCCCGTCATGTGTGGCTCCCCCTGATGGAACGTGACCCCGAGAGGCCGGAACCAGCATGTGTGTGTGTGTGTGTGTGCGTGTGTGTGCGCGCGCACACATACGTGCTGCAGGGATGAGGCTGGTGACCGCGGGGTGGGCTGGCGTGCAGGCAGCACCAACACGGGGGAAGGTCCTGTCCTCGGAATCCGTCAGACTTGGATTTGAGGATGAGTTTTAGCACTTGCTTTGTGAACTTAGGCTTTGCCATCTGTAAAGTGGGGTAACATTAATAGTTACCTACCGCCTAAGGTTGTTTTGAAAATTACAAAACAAACTTCCACGTTAGCTACCATTATGTTAGATGGCAGCTCTCTGATTTTTAGCTGACGGTCTGATGACACGTGAGAGCAGTTCCAGTGGGTCCCGTCAGAATGAAGCATCACCTTAGGACAACCACAAGGGAGAAACACCAGAGCCCCCCGAAACAACGGGAGTCCAGCACGTGGGCGTTATTTCTACCTCTGGAAATTTTACATTTCGTTCACATCTCCAATCCTTGCACTTGGCCAAAGCGAAGCAATGCTCTACACCCAGAATGTTTCACTGTTCAGATTTTCTGAGCATTCATACAACTTCGGGGCACAAAGTGCTGGGGGCTGAGATGCCTGGGCTGCGTCGGGACGTGGACAGGAGCGGCCGTGACGGGCTTCCAGCATGTCCTTAGTGCCCCCAGTCGGCTGAGGCGCTTCCCAGGGGTCACACGGCCCGCTCGGTGCCCTCATCAGGAGGCCATGCCCGGAACCAGTCATTGCCAAGCTTCCCCCACGCCCCGCCCCGGCCAGTAGGAGGAGCTTCCATCACCAAGAAGCATCTGGAAACACTGCAGACACGGCACGCAGAGTGACAGCTCGAGCCATCAGCTTCCTTTCAAAGGTGTAGAAATCTACTCCAGCTCCTGCCGTGTGACTGCCGAGAATCACACAGACCCAAGTCTACCCTACAGCCTCATCTGCAGCAGACTCTCTTCAGCACCCGCGTCTTTTATAAAAAGACACAAACGTGCTGTGCTTACAACATTTAATATCGCCAGGTCAGGAATTTAATAAAAGCTGGTATCATATTTGGTACCTGTAAATACGGTTCTATGAAAACAGATACATACACACGTCAACTTTAATTTTTTAAAAAACTACTATGAAATAAAAGCACCAAGTTCGATGTAAACTTAATTTTTCGCAGAGACTCTAAGAATTAAGGATTCTACCTCTCACTGAGCTACTGAAATCAGAGGCGCACCCAACTTCCCGCAGTCTCACACCCGCTCTCATCAGGGCCGTCCTGCTCTGCACCCGAGCAATCGGGAAGCAGGCCTGCGACACGGGGCTCTGGGCGGTCACTCACCTGCTCGGTCGTACAGGATGTGAGAGCGCTGGAGGCCTTCCTTCACGTCGCTCTCGGTGACCAGCACGCGGCTGGGAGGGTAGCTCTGCCCGCTCTTCTTCCCGAACGCCTTCCTGGCGCTCAGCCTGGCCAGCACCGCCAGCTGCAGCCCGTTCAGTCCGGCCCGCGCGTCCCCGTCGCTCAGGCGGGCCAGCGTGTCCACCGCCTTGTCCTCTATGAGCACGCAGGGCCTGCAACACCACCGGGAGCGCGTCACACTCGGGGGACACGCTCACCCCGCAGCGCTCTGTGACCTTCTGTCCCCGCAAGGCCACTAACGAGCCACCCGAGGTTCCAGCCTCTGCCCTGGATCCCAAACCACTGTGTTAAAGCGGGTCCACGGTGTCACGCGGGTTGGCATCAAGACTGGGAACTGCCTCGCCCTGGAGTCGCGAGGTGATTTCACTGGACGCTCTGCCCTCTGCATCTGTGGGTTCCGCATCCACGGATTCAACCGGCCTCGGATGGAAAACGTCAGGGGGAAAGATTCCAGATAGTTCCAAAAGGCACAGCTTGAATCTGCTGCACACCAACAACTATTTACAAAGCACTCACAACATATTTACAACGATCTACGTGTCATTTACATTGTGTTAGGTATTATAAGTCCTCTAGAGATGATCTGAAGTGTACGGATGTGCTCGGGTCCTATGCAAACACTGCGCCATTTTACGGAAGGGACCTGAGCGTCCACCACCCTCGGATTTTGGTATCTGTTGGGGCAGGGGCCCTGGAACCATTCCCCCGCAGATACTGAGTGACAACTGCATAAGCACACACATGTCCCTTATTTTACAAACAACCCACCAGGTCCCCAGTCCCTCTGGGCACAGCAGGACCCAGAAGCAGGGCTCTGGGGTTTAGGCCTGGGGCACGCTGCCACGGGGGTACTAAGCCCATGCGGACCTTCGTAAAGGAGGTCTAACTGTGACTTCTGTTCGAGTCTAACTGAACTACTTTTCCTATTCCCAGTCTAGTTACACGAGATATGTGACACGTTTAGTTACATAGAGGGGTCTTATTCCTTCCGGCTAGGTGCCAGCTGCACATGTGCAAAGCAAAAAATAATCGTCCAAAGTTACGGCTCACCCATGTCATCGTCAACCTTCATCAGCTGCTTGGGAAACAACTCCTAGGCATCCACTGGGCTGGGCCAAGGCGGGGAGTGGGAGGCGGCCACAAAAGGGGCCCAGCTTGTCTACGGAGGTCCACGCAGAGTTCCTGACCACACACCCACCCCCCACCTCGCTTTGGGGAACAGCCTGAACGACCCCAATCTGCACCTCACTCCCTGACGATCCCAAACCACTGCTCTCACTCACCTCCCTGCTCCCTCACCGAAGCCAGCCAAGCCTTCCGGGGACCGCCTCCCACCCCAGGGATTAGCTGCGCTGTGAACGACTCTTCCAGGACTCCTGACAGCCGCCTGGGCCCCAGAGCTGTGGGAAGAGCCTACAGGCCCACCCTCTTCCCTTCCTGATCAGACACCACACACACCGAGGCCGCCTCACTGGCTCTTCGTAAAGCTGACGGCCCGTTTCTGAAGCAGATTTTTGATGACTTGGAAAAAACTAGACAACCCACACTAAAGAGAACGTGTTGCACGGGCCCCCATCAGAGGGGGTGTGGCAGCCCAGGTATGCCTAAGAGGAGGGCAGTCGGGGCTCGGTGACGGCACATCATCTGCGTGTGCGCGCGTGTGTGTATGCGTGTGCGCGCGTGTGCATGCGTGAACACGCGTATGTGTGTACTTGTATACATGTATGTGTACGTGTGTGTGTACACGTGTGTGTGTATAGACGTGTGTGTGTGTTTGGGGGGGGGCAGAGAGACCCAAACGGCCTGAACATCTCATCTCAGAACTACTAAAAGCAACGCTTTCCATCCCCTTGGAAGGCTTCCTAGCAACAAAGAGCCCGCAGGGCCATCTGCAGGAGGAAAGCGATGGAGCCGGAACCCTGGGTGAGCGTCACCTGGAGCGGGCCATTTGGTGGTGACACGCCGTCTCTCCATCCCCCCGCCACTGCCGGGGCCGCGAGGATTGGAATTACGTTTCATTCTTCACGCCCAGTGCCTGGCGGACGTCAGGCACTCCACATCTGCACAACGAATGGACTAACTTCAATTTCCCCACAATCTCAGAGTGAAACATGTATTTTTAAACATGGTGACATATGGAAAGTACAAAAAAAACAAAAACATAAAAACCCCTTATCTGCACCACCTAGAGAACAACAGCTGCCAGGTCATGTGCTGAATTTCCTCTATGGGCCATCCACCCACGTCACTATCAACCTCACTGAACCTGGGTGGTGTGACCTGGGGTTCCGGACATACTGGGTGGCAGGTAGAACCTTCTGAACATCTCGTGAATTTCTATCCTATAAATATCCAGTCTAGTTTTTAAAACAAAATTGGGGTCATACCATATAGCGTTTGCAACCTTACTAACAAAAAATATAATTTTGAAATACAAGCAAGTTACTCAGAACTCTGAATATTACTTTTTCACCAAATGGGATTAGAAAAAATGCAAACACTAGCGACAAAGGGGTGACGTCACCTGTTGCTCTGCCACCTGCAGGTCAGGGCTCTGGTGCACGTACCTCCCTCCTGTGTGACGGTCCACCGGAGGCACCGAGAGGCGTGAAGTGCTTGGGGGCAGAGAACAGACAGGTGGGTGCTCTCCCAGCCCAGTCCTCCCGCGCTGCCACGCCTCCTCACGGGCCTCGCTCGTGATGAGAGAAGCCGACGAGCAGACTGTGATTAGCCTTTAAAACTGGGGATGGGTTCTGCGTGGTGGAAAAGGAAATCCTTCCTTCGCTGTTTAGACTCTTAACCAAAGTCCACCCCGTTCCACTGTCATCCCGTCCGTCAGGCCTGGAGTCGGGGGGACGGGAGGGCGCCCACCCCGGCCCCCAGTGCTCCACACCCCCTGCCATGCGAGCCACACTCCAATTTCAGCCCCGTCCAAAATGAATCTCTTTAAACACAAACAAATCTGTCAGCACCTGGGCTCCACTAGCCAAGGTGCCACTCGGGACGGTCACGCGCTAAGTCTCTGTTGGGAACTTGCCGCCAGGATTGCTGCACAGGACGCGGCCGGAGGTCCCGGCCCCCGCCAGCCCATCCCGACCCCCGCTGCCACCAGCCAGCTTCCGAAGAGGAATAAACTGCGCCAAAACACCTTGAGATCTCAGGAGAGGGAACGGAGGAGGGTCACGCGAGAACAGAGGCAGGGACGCGGGCACCGCCCCTGGCAAAACTCCGCAACAAACAGCCTCTGCTGCACAGATCACGTGGACAGTACTCCGGCTCCAGAGAGTTTAAGGCTATTGTAAAACGGAAGCGTCCACTTTTACAATGTTTCTCATTTGCAAGTAACTTTCCAAAGTCATCAAAGAATTAACTGAGGCGCAAGCTACCTTGGGGATAGAGTGCCTGAAATTGCACAGCATCCCACAGAGAAATAAGCAGTAGACAGTAAATTATATCGTTATACCGTGATTTAAAAAACTGTCCCATAATAAGGGAAAAAATGGTTTAAGTGCACTGGGAAAGATCACATTCCAAAGTAATGAGACCCAGAGAGGGAGGAAGTGACAGCCTCGTCCTCTAGCTGGAGAGCAGCATGTGGTCTGAGCCGGAACCTGGGCGCGTGCAGCAAGGCCAGCTCCCTCCTTCCCTCTTTCCTTCCAAGGCCTGCATCTTTCTGCACCTTGTTTTCCTGCTATCTAGAGGATTCTACGGCTGGATGTCTAAGCTGCAGGAGGAGTGAAGTAAGTGAAAACACGCCTGTTATTTCATGCAGAACAGAAGCACATACGTGGCTCGGTTAACCGCTCCCTGAATGACAAAACAACGCTCTGTGACTCTCTCTAAGGAAAAGGAACACTCCACGGTCAGGGTAACAAGAGCGACGTGTGTCACGTTACAGAGAACTTTCCCAAAATCCAGGTGTGTGGCTCTCAGCACAGATTTACCGACTCCACAGCCTCCAGGGCCTGACCCCGGGCACGTGCCTTTTCAAACTGTATCCCTGGTAAGTGTGACACGCAGATCTGGTCAAAAGACACAGCTGCTAAATTACGGATGGAAGCCTTTGGTTCCTAATCCTTTACAAATTAATACAGTCTGCCTGGACACGAAGAAGCACAGAGAAAGGTTAGAATGTTAGTACTCACCAGTAGCACCTTCACTCAGTACCAAGGAGGTACTAAGTAACTCCTTGAACTTCAGCCTCCTTCTTCCAACTGGGTTAGAAGCACGCTTTCAAAATCCAGCTCCATCATTCAAACTGTGTGATCTGGGGCACATGACTCGGCCTTTTTGTGTCTCAGCCTCCTGAGCAAATGACCTGTGACGTCTCCCAACTTAACTTCTCGTCAGAACTGCTAACAAGCAGACCCACGAATTAAGCCTGATACTCTTCCCTCTGCCTGCTGCTCTGGTCCTCATTCCACTTAAACTACGGCACGGCAGTGATGGGGCGAGGGAACAACCTGACAGTCATCCCACGAAATACTGATGTGAATAAAATAAATAAATTACCCTAGATAAACAAAAACGTGGGATAGAAAGTTGTAGACGTATAACGACAACCAGTACATGCACGAAAAACACACACGCAAAAGTCAGGATTTTTCTCCCTCTCAATTTCCCTTGATCACGCGCTTCCGTGAGTCCGCAGTGGACGTGCTGCTTGGCGGAAAGCCGGAGTGGGCGCGCAGAGAGGGCAGCAGCCCTGCAGACCCCGGCGCACGCCCCGCACGTGGAGGCCCCTCCTGGAGCTCCCACCGCGGGTGGCGGTCCCGCCTCAGCTCTACCCTAAAGCCACACGACCTGGGGCCGATAGGGTCCTCGGCCGTGTCCAGGGCTCTCACGAGGCACCACATAGCTCCTCCTGCGTCCAAGACAGGAGTGAGCGGCGGAGGCCGGACACACGGGGAGGGGCAGCTGAAACCTAAGCCCTGAGCCTAAAATTTGGTCTGTGCTTTAATCCTCACAGAAGAGCGGCTCCAGAGCAGTGGGGGTGAGGGTGGAGGCACCAGCCTCCCAGCGGATGGGCCTCGGCCTCCGGCGTTACGGCTGCTGATGCGGGACCCTGGGGCAGCTGAGGAATACGCCCTAATACAAATACGGGAAAACCTCTGACCCAAGTAACCCAGCCAATCATCCACGATACACAGCCCGTGCATCACGCAGCTCTCACGATACAGAAAGAGATCGCCAAGAGGAAAGGGATGGCCTTTAATGCATCATTTTCAGTTAAAATTTCTTTACTTTCACGGAACTGAGTTTGACTTCTAGAGTGCTCAAAAATCATCCTAAAAAGACTAAAGGAGTTCCATGGTAATGTTTATATTAATTCTTAGTGTCTTAAAAAGAAAAAAACCTGCAGGAACAGGAAATTAGAATCTGAGCATAAACTTCAAAAGATTCGTAAGGTAAGTCTATCCTGTGAAGAAAATAATCAATAAGCCTTCTCATGGTCGGTCTTCCACGCTTCGAAAAAGAAGTGTGCTAGGAAAAGACCCACATCTGTCAGCACAAAAGCAAACACCCAAGTACTAAAGTAAGGGGCTAAGCAGTTAAAGCTGGAAGAACTACAGATAAGCCCACGATGGGCTCTAACTCGCATGTGAAAAGCCAGGAACCGGCTGCAGAGACAGAGCCAGCCTGTCTGCCTGTCTGTAACCCAGCACTTCCCTCCTCCGTCCCCGTCTCTCCTAGAAGGACCCCGTCTCTCCTAGAAGGACGTTTCTCCATCCCGCCCCTCCAGCCCCAGCCGGGGATTCTCCGGGAGGTGCTGCCCCAGGGCCCTGCCAGAGTCGGAGTCACTTACTCAGAACCGCTGTTGCTGCCGTGGCTCAGAGGGTCGGCGGGGCGGCTGGAGTCCAGGACGTGGATCCCCAGGGAGTTGATCGCCCGCATCAAGACAGTCACCACAGCCTCCACTGGAAGCTTCTCGAGAACGATAACCCGGCAGCGGCTCAGAAGAGCAGCGTTGACCTGGAAGGAGGGGTTCTCCGTGGTCGCCCCAATCAGCGTGATGGTTCCACACTCCACGTGAGGAAGGAACGTGTCCTGATCGTGGAGGAAAACAAAAGAAATTGACCCCAGTCGACAACCTGCAGGATCCTGGGTAAGTCGGCTGTTCCTTCCTTCTCCTAATTCCGAGTTCAGGATTAGGTTAGGAACTTAGACTGCTCACTGTGAGTCCTGATGTTTAAACATTTATGAAAATTGGAAGCTTGACCCAAAGTGGTTTTTCTGATATGTATGGCTCAGAGATACAGCAACAATTTCATTTAGCAGATAGAGGAAGCATTTTCTGGTCAGCAAAAAAAAAACGCTAAGAAAAAGTGAGCACACAGGCATAAAGGAGAAGGGCTGAGGGTCTAGGTTTCTGCAGACGCAGAGCTATCATCATCCCCAGCCCCGGGCATTATGCAGCGACCTCACGGGCTTTACACTCACGTCAGCGTTCACAAGGACCAAAAGAAAGTAGAAAGAAGTGCACGTACCTGCTGAGACTTATTGAACCGATGAATCTCGTCAATAAAAAGGATGGTTTTCCTCTTGAAAAAGCGCTTCTCGTTCTGAGCTTGTTTGATGGCGTCGCGCACGTCGGTTGTCTTGGCGCTGGTGGCCGACAGCGTCACGAACCTCACGCTGTGTTTCTTGCTGTTGTTAGCTATGATGTGGGCCAGCGTGGTCTGCGACAGAGGGCAGAGCGTGGAAGCGGATGAGATGGAGAGACGCGCGCCCAGGCTGGCAGAGCAGCTGCGGCGGCGGCTCCGCGCAGCCTGAACGCAGAGGCGCGCTCGGCAGCAGACACGATCGGAGACGGCGCAGCGCGCTTCCAAACGTGCGGAAGAGTGTTACGAAGGAAACGGGAAAGCAGCTGAAAGTTCGGCCGATCCTGATCTCCTCTCCTTCGTGTCTAACCCCATCCGATGCCTTCCTGGGCACGCTAAGATCTCTAGAATCCCCGGAAAGAGCGGCCACCTTGCGGCAGCAGAGCCTGGCGACAGCCGTGACCTCTCCCAGCCAAGAAAACAGCACCACCGACGGGTGAGGCGCAGACCCACGGGGCTGGCTGGGCCACTTCTGGAAGCTCCGCAGGGCAGCTCGGAAGAGGAGAGCCAGCGCTTGAACTGAGAGACCAAGGACGACCCCCACCCCGTGGGACTGTCCACTGGGGACAGAGATGGAACAGCAGCACCGCGACCTGTCAGCGCTTCCCGGGAAGCGACGGAGAGACGCAGGGAAAGCGGTGCTCAGCGCCTGGCGCTTAACGGATGCTTGATAAACACACACACGCTATTATTAACTTTATTATTACTGCCAGCAGTGAAGTATAGCAGTTACGGATGGAGGTAAAGACAAACGGAAGACTGTGTCACGAGAGAGGCAAACCTGCTCCTGAATGAGTGGGCTGGGGGCGTTTGACTTTCTGAGAGTCACACAGCACCGTCAGGTACCGCGGCTGCCCCTCAGCGATCCCAGCCTACAGGCCACATCTGCTTGGCTCGTGGCCGCTGACCACCCACCACCCTGAGCAGCTCGGCCCACTGGCTCTCTTGCCAGGCATCTGCTGTGAGCTCCCCGCCACAGGGGCGTTTTTCTTGCCATCTGCCCCTACGTCCTCCACCTGATTAGCTGTCCTGACCGTCTTAAGAGCTCTAGGGAATCGCTAAGAACGCTACCGCGCGGTGCCATGCTTCCTGAGTCAACTCTGATTGTTCCTGGCTGAAGAAAAGCTCCAGTGCAAACAAGAAGGCACACCACGAGCAGGACACACGCTAGGAACTGGAATAAACGGAGATGCGATTAAGCTGTGGGAGACGAAGCTGGAAAGAAAAACTGGAGAAAAATCGTAAAAGCCCTTGTGCGCTGACGAGTCTGAACCCCACAGCTCTGAGCCCCTTCGCACCGCACCCTGGGCTTTGCTTTTCGCTCACTGGCGCTCCTTCTCCCCCCTTTCCCTGAAGATAAAAAAATATGTATTTCAGCACCTCCTCGCTTTCTCTTTTATCCGTCCTAGCTCCTGTCTCCTTAGGGCTCCTTCCCAGTCTCCCCAGCGCTCTTCCAGTGACGCCAACATCCTAAGTGCCCTCCTCTGGGCTTGTGCCAGCCCCTAAGAAAGCACTGGCCACCGAGATGCACCGATGTTGCTTCTTTAAAGGACAAGCCATCCTAAGGACAGTTATGGAAACGGTGGATGAAGGCGGCTCGCCGGGGGAAGGAGTTCTCCCGTCAGTCCTGTTAAGCGAGCGCAGTCTCAAGTTTTGAGGAAGACCCGTCTGTTGAAAAAACCACCGGCTACAAGGAGTCGGAAGCAGCACAACAGAAATTCTACAATTCCTGACTGCAGGCTGCACACCTGACTCCACCCGCCCCCGGAACAGGACGGACCACGGCCCTGGGCGGCCCGCCGCGGGGGTCCCCCGATTCCCGCGCACCCCCCGCATTCAGACACCTTCACCCTGGAAACGCCCGGAGAACGCGCCTGCGGCCCGGGGGGCGCTGCGGGGCGAGCGGACGCGCTCACCTTGCCGCAGCCCGGCGGCCCCCACAGGATGATCGAGGGCACCTCGTTGGCCTCGAGCAGCGAGCGCAGCAGCGTCTCGGGCCCCACGGCGCGGCCCTGCCCCACGAAGTCCTGCAGCGCGTCGGGCCGCATCGTGTCGGCCAGCGGCTTCCCCTCCAGCAGCTGCCGCACCTCCTCGGCCGCGGGGGCCCGGGCGTGCGGGCGGCCCCCCGGGGCCTCAAAGGCGGCGGCGGCGTCCGCGTCCCAGCGGCCCGCGTCGTCCTCGCCGTCCGCGTCGCCCGCCGCCTCCTCCTCCTCCGGCGCCTCCGCCTCGTCCCAGCTCCGCGGGGACGCGCTGCCCGCCGCCGCCGCCGGCCGCTGCCCCGCGCCCTTCCCGCCGGGGCTACCGGGCCGCGCCACCGGGAAGTCGGGGATGAGCCGCGCGCCGCTGGGTGTGGGCGGCGCGTCGTAGCTCTCTCGGCTCTCGGTCTCGCCGCCGTCGTCCGGCTCCTCGGCCTCGCCCTCGCTGCTCTCGGCCGCCGTCGGCGTGGCCGGCTGCTTGAGCGCCGAGCTCTCGGACGGCCGGCGCCGCTTGGGGCGGGGCGGCGCGGGCTCCGCGTGGCCCGCCGGGTGCAGCAGCAGACAGCGGTCCAGGTGCGAGTTGATGTGCGCGGCGGGCATGGTCTGCTGGCACACAGGGCACTGCACCCGGTGCAGCTGCGCCAGGAACGGGTCGTCCTCGGGCCCGCTCACCTCCATGGCGGCCGCCGCGCTAGGCCCCGCGCCGCGCGACCCTCGCTCGGGGAGGCGGCAGGACGCGAGCGGGCCGGCGGAGGGCGCCGCTCATGCCTCACGTCCGGGCTGCCCGCATCGGCCCGCCCTCGGCCGGCGGCCCCGGCGCCTCGCGCGGCGCGCCGGGAAGCGGAGTCCGCGGCCCCTCGCCCGGCAGCCGCTGGCAACGGCCCGCGCGGCCTGACGGGAAACGTAGTCCGCGGCCGCTCGCAACGGTTCGCGCGGCCTGTCGGGAAATGTAGTCCACGGAGGTTCGCCTGGCCGCCGTGGGCAACGGCTCGCGCGGCCTGTCGGGAAGTGTAGTCCGTGGACGTTCTCCCGGCTGCAGTGCGTTCCCTTCCGGCCGGGCTCGCGAGAGGCCAGCGGGTTGCGCGTGCGCAGGCCTATCCTCCGTGGACGGGGCGCCGGCGGAGCCGTGGAAACGCGCCGCGGCTGCGCGAGGGGAGTGGCTTTCCGCGCGTGGCGGAGGGCAGGGGGCGGAGGGCAGGGGGCGGAGGGCAGGGGGCGAAGGGCAGGGGGCGGAGAAATGGGAGAGACGCGGGACGCGCTGGCGGGGAGCTGGGTGGGGACGGAGCAAAGGGAAGACGAAGATCCTTCCGAGTGGGAGTGTTCGCCTGGGCGGCGGCGGCGGCGGCCAGAAATACGGAAAGAGAACCGCCCGTCCCAGATTGTTGGCCTTTTACCCCAAACGCGCGGTCACACACGTGGCGTCTCACGGCCGTTTTGTAGTTAAACGTTAGAAATGCGCGGGCATCTCGAGGCGGCGTTAGGCTCTGCCGCGCGCGCCGCCCCCGGGCCGAGGGACGTCGGGTTGAGACTCGCGAGGGGTCTGGCCTGGGGCGACGGGATGACCGTCTCTGGCACGCGTTCCTGCTTTTCTCTAAACTTCTTCAGAAATGTGACACAAACCTGCATTTTTGGTATTTAGAAGAAGAAAATAGAAGGGGAATGAAAACGAAAGTGAGACAATTTTAGAAAAGAAGGGACTTTCCTAAATGTTGACGAAACTGGGATGTTTATTTAATCTGCACAAGAACATCTCCTTGGAACTTACCCAAACGCAAACCCCTAAGGGTTAAATGAGCCTCTTCATATGAGATGATTTTACAAAAAGGAATGCCTCACAAAGAACTAGAATTAGGTAAAAGATGGTATAAAAGGAAAGGGCAAAGGAAGTGTTTTTGCAGTTGATACTGGTTGTGAAGCATGTGTCCCAACCTGCTGGCAAGTGTTGAGAGGACTGAAATCTGACTTTCTGATAGTTTTTCCAACTACGTATGTTAGGCTCAAAAGTAGCATTAGTAGAAAAGGTAAGTAAGAATGAGTTATGGAGTCTTTTATTGTTTGGCCATCATACAATTTGAAATGTAGGATCATGAGCTTTTATATAGCCTTTTACTTATCGCCCAGAGCATCCAGCCCCCGAACTTCACAAAAGCAAGTACTTTTGAGAAGAGGTTTGCGGGCGGGGAAAGAAATCTTCTCTCCTTGTCTTAGGGTTATTAGCTCGGGCCCTGTGAATTTACCTGACAAAAGACAGATTAAAAAGAAAAACAGACTGTTAACATTTGCAGCGCCCCTACACACGGAGTACCTGGTGATGGGCGGGGTTACGTAGCAATTTATCAAAAGAACAAAACATTTGTAGAGAAGCGACAAGACAAAGGAAAAGGACCTTGAGTTTTTAGGGCGGCAAATTGGGGGAAGGCAAATATATGGGAAACTGATGGGAGACAAGAACTAGTTAGTAAAGTTGGTTATGCAGATTCCTTCAGTGCCACCTCTGGGCTGATGAGGGTCTAGAGTTTTCTCCAGTGATTAACTTCTGCCCTTCCTGGTAGATGGGAGGGGGGGACACACCTTTGCAAATTTATGTCCTGCTCTTAGGAAGTAGGGAGAGAGCAGAGAGCTTTTCTTGTATCAGCTTAATTGCCTTCAGCTCAGTATAATCCTCAGGCCAAACTGGCACGGTTTGGTGCAGCGTATTCTGCTGCCCGTCAGGTTCTAGGGCCGTCCTCAAAATGAGTTGTGAAGGAAAGTACTAAATATGGAAATATAATACACTACGTTAATTTTAAACACGTATAGAAATAGATGGACATGTGGTCTCCTCTAACACAAGCAAAATATTTTAAAATAATGACAACAAACTGGGCAACAACTCTGAAGCTTCCTGAGTCTTTTAATAAATGTAAAGCTTAAAACTTATTTTTTTTTAAGAAATAATATATGCTTATTATGGAAAATCTACTCAGAGATTCTCATTGTTGATATTTCAGCACCCTATTCCAGTCTTTTAAAATGCATTTCAAAAAGAAAAATATATCTTAAGACTACACTGTGTATTTGCATATAAATGTAATTCTATATCTGTCTTTATTGTTACCTAATATATATTTTCAAAAGTTTTTACTGTAATGGGAAAATATTCATTGCGTAATATGGAGTAAAAGAAGATACAAAACTATATAGTATAGTCCCATTTTATTTTTATGCAAGTGTTCTGCTCGTATATATAATATATAAAAGAAAAAATAAGAAAAAGGAAACATCATACGAAAAGACAAAACTCTCCATATACGTATATGTACTTTACTCCTATGGTCTCATACATGAATAAAATCGCACCATTTGGATGGCCTGTGAGGTGAAAGTGCACTGGACCTGCCCTAGAATCTGGGCTTGAGTTGGACATGGTGTGGCCTTGGGTGAGCTCCTTCCCCTCCCAGACTCAGCTTCCAAATCTAAGAGGGGAACAGTAATGCCTCCCTCTCAATCTGTTGTAAGAATTAAGTGATCTTATGAATGTAAAGGTGTTTAGTACCGTGCTGAGCACAGAGTAAGCCCTCTATTACTCTGTTTTCCTGAACCCCAGCTCATTCTGCCTGAAGTTCAAAGTTTTCTCCGCTAGATGGTGATGGTAGAAAAATAAAATGAGTAAACCATACCAGCCTCTAACCAGATTTAAACTTTCTTTTTAAATCAGCATAAATACAAGTAAGTGTAAACTCTATCATAAGGTTGCAGTCAATGAGCTCAACGTAAAGCAGTAAAACCCTCGGCTTGAATGTCCTCCGTTAATCCCTCACTGCTTTCTTGTCTTCAGCCGGACTTGGCGTTCACTCTGAGCAGCGTAGCCGTCTCTGTCCTCCGCCCCAGAGTCACAGTGGGGATGACGGAGTCCGTGTGTGGCTCAGCTCTCAGATCAGCCATCTATTCAGTGGCCACAAGGCAAGTCTCAGCCTGGTGCAGGTCCCGAGTGCTGCCGCATAATAAGCCTCCTAGTATTATCGGACCTCAGGCGTCATCTTGCCCCTCGTAATCATACCCAAGGTATGTTGGACATTTTGAGTTCAGTTAATCCCACCATGACGCACATCCCTGCCATCTTTAGTCACCATCCCAAAAGTCAGCCCCACGGTCGTCTGTTCCCCTTCCTGCTTTGGGAGTCCTCTTGCCTAACCCAACCTCATATGCCTTTCTTTTCCTGACTTTCCCTTGTGTCCCCTGGAATCTATGCCACGTTTCTTATTAACTTTAGTAAATTGTATACATTTTCTTGCTACTGTAATAAGACCGCCGGATTGTTCTATTTTATTACTGGTCTTACTGGTATAAAAGAAGTGCTTTGACTTTTATAATTTATTTCATATTTGGCTTTTTTGGGGGAAACTCTTCTATTAGTTTTAAGTGATTTTCAATTGATACTTGTAGTACAAAAAGAATGCATCTGAACTTTGTCATCAGTTCTTGGCACCCAGCTTCAAAAATCCTTGGAATTTCCTGAGTGACAGGAGGGCCAATGAGGCGACTCCTGGTGGGTCCCCAGAGAGCTTCAGGATGGGAACTGGTCACCAGAAACACCAACCACACAATTAGAGGTTGGAACTTCAGGCCAGCCATCGCTGGGGAGGGGAGGGATGTTGGAGATTGCCTTCAAGCACACGACCGGTGATTTAATCAGTCGTGCCTACATAGTAGAACCCCAATAAAACCTCCGGACACCAGCGCTGGTGGAGCTTCCAGGTTGGTGAATATAGCGATGGGGGTGGGATGAGCCCTGTCGCCATGCAGAGGGCGTGGAAGCTGCGTCCGGGATCCTCCAGACCTCGTGTTATGTGCATCCTTTGTTAAAAAACTGAAATTTTTTTCAGTGAGTTCTGTGATTTGTTCCAGGGAATTATCAGACCTGAGGGCGGGGGTTGTGGGACCCCCATGTTTGTAGCTGGTTGGTAGGAGTGCTGGTCCCTGAGCCTTGAGGCTGGAGTCTGAAATGGGTCATTATTGTGAGGACTCTGCCCTGATCCATGGGTTCTGATACTAACTCTGGTGGGTGGGCGTCAGAGCAGAATTGAATTGCAGGACACCCAATTGGTGTCGGAGAGTTGGTATCAGAACAATACTTTTCCTCTTTCCAACACATTTATCTATTATTTTGTTTTCTTTCTGAATTGCATTGGCCAGTACTAGTTATCATTACATTGTTGGAGAAAGCAGGTCTCTTTACCTTATAAAGTGAACAGTGAAGTGACAGAGCCAAAATCCTACTTCAATCCCTGATTTTAAAAAACTTCTAGTAAAATAGAGAAAGATACCTCCTTAACATGATGGTTTTTGTTTTGTTTTGTTTTTCCTCAAACTGGCAGCCACCATTATGTTTAATGATGAAAACACTAAAGATATTCGTCGTTTCTTCCCACACTTCTCGCCCTGGAGACCTTTCCAGTCCTTTGCTGCGTCTGGGTTACTACTTACTCTTCGGTTTAGAGAAGTCCTGTTAATTGTCCCTGACCCTCCAGGCTGGTTTGGTCCCTTTGCTTATTCGACGCCTTGTCTGTCCCTTATGACAGATGCCTCAGTATTATAACTGCCCATTTGCATGTCTGTTTCCACTCCTGCCCAACTTCCATTATAGGACAGTGCAGGCCCCATGCCTGACACATAGGGAGCGCTGGGCTGTGCTTGAATGGGACCAGTAAGTGAAAGCCGTCAGGCAGGCGTCAAGTGCAGGCTTGGCCCTTTCCCCTGAGGTTCACAGCAGGAACATTCTGTTTCTTCCAGAAAGACCACCTGAGTGGGGCTTTTAGTTATGGAAAGATTAGATGAAGACTTTCTGCCGACATGGAGATATTCAGAGAACCCTTCCATAAAGAGAAAGGGCACTTTTTGGGAGGTGAGACTAAGATGGTCTCCTAGGAACAGTGCAGAATTGCCACTGGGAGGAAAGACTGGGTTGCTTTGGGGAGGGACGGATTTTTCACGGAAGGAAGAAGAGCAAGTGAAGGGTGAGCCATGACACCCGTTTCCTTCTTGTCCATCAAACTGAATTTGAAAGCCTACGGCGAGAGGGCTGAAGACCAGAAGACGAGCTGACGTCTGGGCAGGGATCTAGATCTGGAGGACCCAGCAGCGCTGCGCTGGAGGGGAGGCGACATCCCCTAGCTCTGCCCTGCCCCGCTCAGACCCTGGTGCTCACACCGAGGCCCCATCAGCAGGGCCGACGCCCAGGCTTCTTCCAGGAGGGTCTTGACCATGGTCTTCGCCTGGCAGGGCAGGAGGACCCTGCAGACACACGTGAGGACTGCAGCCCACAGAACAGCTTGCAGCACATTTCAGCAACTCTTCGAGGAGTTTCCAGCAATGAGTAGGGGATACACTGGGAGCTGCTAAGCGACTGGTTGGTAGAATGAGGCGAGGGTAAAGAGGATCTCAGAGATGTTGTTAAAGAAGCGTATTAAAAGTTAACGTGGAGTTCAACAGGTGATCCCGTCCGACCTGAGTAAGTGAAAGAGAAAAAGTGAACCTTGGTTTCTACCTTGCACCACAGGCAAAAATTAATTCAAGATGGCTCATAGGCCTTGATGTAAAAGCTAAAAGTATGAAGCTTCTACAGGGAAACGTGGAAGAATATCTTCACGGCTTTGGGGTACATGAAGATTTCTTAGTGAGGGCATAAACAGCACTGGTCATTAAAAATACACACATGAATATATATATATATATATATATATATATATATATATATATATATATATATATCAATTGAACTTAATTAAAGTTTAAAAAACATCTGCTCTTCAGGAGACATCTGTGGGAATGGAATATTACTCAGCCATAAAAAGAAACGAAACTGAGTTATTTGTAGTGAGGTGGATGGACCTAGGGTCTGTCATACAGAGTGAAGTAAGTCAGAAAGAGAAAAACAAGTACTGTATGCTTACACATATACATGGAATCTAAAAAAAAAAAAAGGTTATGAAGAACTTAGGGGCAGGACAGGAATAAGGATGCCGACGTAGAGAATAGACTTGAGGACACGGGGAGGGGGAAGGGTAAGCTGGGAGGAAGTGAGAGAGTGGCATGGACATATATACACTACCAAACGTAAAATAGATAGCTAGTGGGAAGCAGCTGCATAGCACAGGGAGATCAGCTTGGTGCTTTGTGTCCACCTAGAGGGGTGGGATAGGGAGGGTGGGATGGAGACGCCAGAGGGAAGAGATATGGGGATATATGTATGTGTATAACTGATACACTTTGTTATACAGCAGAAACTAACACAACATTGTAAAGCAATTATACTCCAATAAAGATGTTAAAAAAAAAAAAAAGACATCTGTGGGAAAATGAAAACACAAGCCATAGCCTGAGAGAAAATATTTGTAATACATATATCCTCACTGGACTTATTTCCAGAGTATATAAAGAATTATTGCAACTCAATAAGAAGACAAAATACCTCCATTTTAAATCTTTTTTTTTAAACATCTTTATTGGAGTATAATTGCTTTACAATGGTGTGTTTGTTTCTGCTTTATAACAAAGTGAATCAGCTATACATATACATATATCCCCATATCCCCTCCCTTTTGCGTCTCCCTCCCACCCTCCCTATCCCACCCCTCTAGGTGGACACAAAGCACCGAGCTGATCTCCCTGTGCTATGCAGCTGCTTCCCACTAGCTATCTATTTTACGTTTGGTAGTGTATATATGTCCATGCCACTCTCTCACTTCCTCCCAGCTTACCCTTCCCCCTCCCAACACCTCCATTTTTAAGTGGGCAAAAGGTATAAAAGAATACTTCACAAAAGAAGATACATGGATAGAAAAACACATGAAACAGGTACAGTGAAATGCACATTAAAACCACAGTGAGATGCCACTACGCTCCCTCTGGAATGACTGAAAATAAAAAGACTGACAACATTACATGTTGGCAAAGACAAGGCACAGTTGGAAGTCAAAGCATTGCTTGTGAGAACATAAAATGGTAAAATCATTTTGGAAAATCATTTGGCAGTTTTCTTAAAAAGGGAAACACACCCTTGCCATGTCATCCAGTAATTCTGTTCCCAGAGAATTTACCCAGGAGAGATGAAAACATGTTCAAAGTGTGTCCACAAAACGGGTTGTACGCAAATGGTTAGCGCAGCCTCATTCATAATAACCCCAGACTGGAAACACTGCAAACGCCCATCAACAGTGGAATGGAAAAACAAAGTTTGGTTTACTCATGCAATGGAATTCTACTTGGTAAAAAAATAAACTGCCAACACACAGCAATGATAAATCTTAGAAACACTGTGCTGAATAAAAGAAGTCAGACACAAAACAGTATATATATTGTATGATTCCAATTACGTGAAATTCTAGACCAGGCAAAACTAATCTGTAGTGTAGAAATTATATCAGTGGGTGAAGGGATGGGGATTATTGGTGGCCAGGGCATGAGGGATTTTTTGGCTAGTGATAGAAATATGGTATATATTAATTGAGATGGTTACACCATCATATGCATTTATCAAAACTCATCAAACTGTACCTTTAAAATGGGTGCAGTTTATTTACATAAGTTATATCTCAATAAGGTTGATTTTAAAAACCACAGCAAGATCCTATTTCCTGCCCATAAGGATGACCAAAATTCACATGACTGTCAATACCAAATGTTAACGAGGATACAGAGCGGCTGGAACGCTCACACATTGCTGGTGCGTTGCTGGTGCATTGCTGGTGCATTGCTGGTGCAAGCCTAAAATGGGCTCTTTGAAAAACTTGTTGATTTCTTATAAAATTAAACATACACCTGCCCTATGACCCATCAATTGTACTCTGAGGTATTTACCCGAAAGAGATGAGAACATATGTATAAAAAGTCTTGTAGAAGAATGTTTATAGAAGCTTTATTTGTAATAGCAAAACAAACAAACAAAAAAACCCCCTGGAAACAATGTAAATCTGCAGGTGATGTATAAACAGATTGTGGTGTGTGAAATGCTACGTTGAATTAGAAGAGGATGAACTGGTGATACATGCAAAACCGCACGTGATTCTCATAAATATTATGTTGAGTGAATGAAACCAGACACAAAGGGCACAGATGGTGAGTCCGTTGGAAGGAAGTTCAAGAACAGGCGCGTCTAAGGAAGCTGGAGTGTTAGAAATCGGTGTTGCTGAGACAAGGGCATTGACTGAAAGGGGGCAAAACGGAAATGTTCTGTATCCTGGTTGGGATATTGGTTAATTAGGAACACACATTTCTCAAAACCCATCGAACTGTAGATCCAAGCTCTGTGCATTTCACTGTTAGCAAATTTCACCTCAATTAAAGAAAAAAATTAATTCAAGGGGTTTCCATTTCCAATAATGGCAGCTAGGAACTTCAGATCAACACAAGTAACTGCTGAAAACAAGTAAAAATGCTGAATCAAATGGTTTAGAAATCTTCTTAAAAGTATCAAAAACCTGATAAAATAGGAACTACCTGGCAAAAATCCAAGGGAATCCAAATCCAAACAGACCAGAGGGACCTGAGCACAAGAGTTCCTTTTGCCCCGAGGGCTTTTGCTAATTCTGCCCACCGTGGGCCTGGCCTTGGGTGGCCTCTGCAGGCGAGGGTGACGGTCATGAGCCCAGGGTCTACCTGAGCCAGGGGTCTAACCTCAAGCGGAGGGGCCTAATAGACGTCCCTTCGTGAAGCTGGCCCCCGGAGGGCGGCGCCTCCTGGCAAGTCTACCCAGAAGTAAATCTACCCCAACAACTACTTCCCCGAACCGCCACACTCATTTTGTTCTGACATTGTTAAGTATTCTTCTGCACACGACTTAATGGAAGCATAATGTTCTTTCTTATGGGAGAACCACAACTATTCAGTCAACTTGTACTTAGGTTTTATTTCAATGTTTTAAATGTAGTAAATAATGTCATCGTGTATTGCTTCAAAGATAATATTTTACAATTCTATTTCTTTGGGGCAAAAATCTTACGAATGCAAATGGGGTCAAAGAGAATGGCCAAATTGCCCTCCCTAAAGATGAGGGCAGTTTACATTCCAACCAAAAGTGTTAGGAGCGTGCCACGCTGTGCCCTCCCAGGCTTCATTTATGCTGAAAGTGTTTCCCATGTAAGAGCTGGGACTTACAATGCCCTTTTACCATTTTACCAGCTGCCATGGTCCTTTTGCACCAAGAAACGTCAATACTTTTGAATATGTAGGATAAAACCTAAAAACCTATTATGAACCATTACATAATAGCCAAATTTATCTTCTACCTGAAGATACAACTTTTACCTTTAATAAGAAATAACCCAAACCTGAGAGTATGCGGAGTTTTCACCCACCTCCCCTTCAGCCACTATTACCCTCTCTGCTGTAGCATTTCCCCATGGAAAATTTCTCTACTGAACCTTACCAAGCTCTTGGGAAAAGCAGGCCAACATTTGGTCAGAAGAGCATGTCTTGGGCTTTGCACTTCTGTAATTTCATGCCTTGTTCCTGTCATAAGCTTCTTCCAGCTCCTAAAATTCACTTCCAGTTTAGAAGGTAGAAAAGCATTCTCAAGAATGGAAACATAAATATACCCTTCTTCAAATTCCAACTGGAAAAAAAAATGATGATTCATGCTGTAGAATGGAATTTTTAAAATTTGGGCATGAATACTCTCACTTTTCCCAATTGTTTAGAATAATCTCAACAGAAGCATGAATTTTACCTTACAGCAGGCATTTTATTTTGTTCTTTCATTTTCAGGCTTAATGAATTAATGGGAGGGAGGTACATTTGTGTAATGGGGGAAGGATCAGAGAGAATCCTGTGGTGCTGGGTTGGAATTAGAAAACTATAAGAATGAACTCAGGATTTAAAAAAAATTATATTTCCAGCTCTGTCCACTGAAAGGACTAGAAGCAATGACACCCCAGTAGCAAAGAGCACCCCCATTGCCCTGGTCTTGGTTTCTAAATACCCTTCTTCCCTGAAAGGAGCCAGGGCTTCTCTGGGAGATGGCAGATTCTAGAAACAGGGCAGGAAAATGACATGGTGAGCTTTGAACATCTCATTACGCCAGAAAGTAAGGAAGTGCCCCCCAAAACAGTAGTGATATGTCAGAAGTACAGAGGTGCTCCCATTGACCAAATCTGGGACAATTTGAGCATCAACATGACTAACACAGGGAATGTGTATCATGTTTAGAAATGACACTAAATAGGGACGGGGATCAGGCTGGGGATGGAGGACTCTTCTTAGTAGAAGAACAACCAAGTAATAAATGCAGAAAATCATAGAATTAGAAAATCACCGCTTAACAATCACTGTGGTAACAACTGATTCATGCAAGAATGGATACTAAAGTCATGGAGTGATAGATTGTTGTGGAAGAGGATACCCATAAAAATCTCATAAGTTACTTATTAATTACAAAAGAAATAAGGGTAACTTTACTGTGGAGAAATCTGGCAGACACCACCTGAATCAGGATACCAAATTATATGAATCATGACACAAGCTACATCACGTACCACCTATTGAGACATTCCTAGAAAGATGCACCATCACTGATGTGGTTTTCATGATCAGAGGTTTGCCTGGTTCCAAATGTGAAGAAACAATCAGGCAATTCAAATTGAGCGATATTTTCTGAAGAAATTGGTCTGAAGTCTTCAAAAATATCAATGTCATGAAAGGTTAAAGAAAAAAAGAAAGACTGGGTTATTGTTCCTTGAATAGATAAAAAGAGACTAAAAAGACATCTCAACTAAATGTGCTGTGTGATTTTTGGTTGGATCCTGTCTTTGTTCTCAAGGAGACATATGCCAATGTATTTAGGGATAGAGTTTCACAAGGTCTGTAACTTACTCTCAGAAAAGAGAGAGAGACAGCAAATACCGAAAACATAACCATTTGGTGAGTCCACGTGCAGGGTGTATCGATATTCACTCTACTGTTCATGCAAATTCTCTGCAGGTTTTAAGTTCTAAAAAAAATAATTCAGAGTAAAGGAAACATGTCTAACAAAAATTATGTAAAAGTCGTATGAGCTTTGGAAATGTATTTATGAATTTATGAATAGGATTGCACCGTGTACTCTGTTCCTGTTGAATATCACACATGTTTTCTAGGCAGTATATTAACTCAGTGACATGTATTTATATTTTACAAGAAAGTAAAAAAGGCTATAATTAGATGAACAAATTGTGCAACCATTATAGAAGTAATGAACAGAAAACACTGTTTAGTACTTCCGAGGAGACTAATTTTTAAATGGCCCCAGCTATATTTTTATCTAATTGTTTTCAATCCTCCCATCTTATTTTCATTTTTTATGACACAAAATTTAGCTACTTACTCACTGTCACTTGGACATTTTAAGGGTCTAATATCAACTGGGTTGTAAACAAGTCTGAATGTTCCATAACATGACTGTCCTCCTGCCTCGGAGTTTCCTGTCTCCAAGTAGAAAGTGAGATAGAAATGAGTTTTAAATTTCTGTTCATTTTCTACTAATTACAAAATCATACACTATGTGGTATTCCTACCCGGAGAAGAGAAGAGTGAGAGTCTTAACTCTTTCCCACTCACCGTTTCCTCTTCCTTTTCTCTGGCCCCAGGTGACCCGGCAAGCGTCGGGTATGATTTATGACTCCTTGGATCCAACCTGGGTCACCTGAAACAGCCAGCCACAAACTATTCACTGGTGCTTTTCTTTCTTCTTTTAACAAGTTTACCTTTCATTATTCATATTATTGGGTTTTCTGCTTTCTTAATTACTTTATTGAAGTGTAATTTACGTATCATAAAATTCACCCATTGTAAGTGTACGATTCAACTACGTGTTTGGAAACTTAATGAGTTGTTCAAAATGTTTTTGAACCTTTCCATCACCCCAATATGATTCTGTTTACAGTTAATCCCTGTTCCTGCTCTCAGCCTCAGGCAACCTAAATCTACTTCCTGTGTCTATAGATGTGCCTTTTCTGGACATTGCATGCAAATGGAACTTTACAGTATACAGTCTTTGTTTCTGGCTTTTTTCTCTTAGCACAATGTTTTTGTTTATCCAGCTTGTAGCAGGGATTAGTGCTTCATTCCTTTTCATTGTTGAGTAGTATTGCATTTGAATGGATGTATCAGTTACCTTCCTCCATTCACTGAATCCATCGCTGGACACTCGGGTTGTTTCCAGTTTTGGGCTGTTGTGAATAATGCGGCTGTGAACGTTTGCATGCGAGGCTTTGTGTGTTCAAATGTTTTCATTTCTCTTGGGAAGATACCTGGGAGAAGAATTGTTAGGTCATATGGGGAATAACCTTTTAAGGAACTAACTATTTCCCAAGGCACCTGCACCGTTTTACACTCCCTCCGACATGTGTGCTGAGGGTTCCCGTGACGCCACATCCTTACCAACATTTGCCTTCTTCTGTCTTTTTATTATAGCTCTTCCGGCGGGTGTGAAATGTTATTTCATTGTGATTTTAACTTTCATCTCTCTAATGACAGATTTCGGAGCATTTTTTATGTGCATATTAACTATTCTTTTATCTATCTTCTTTGGTAAGATAGCCTTCAAATCTCTTGTCCATTTTAAAAATTGGGTTGTCATCATATTGTTGATTTGTAAGAGTTTGTTTCAGGATATGAGTCGTTTATCAAATATCAAATATCAAAGTCGTTTATCAAAATGATTCCACAGTATTTTCTCTGAGTCTGTAGCTTGTCTTTCCATTTTCCTATGGTGTCTTGTGAAGAGCAGATTTTGAATTTTGGTGAAGTGCAGCGTATCAGTTTTTGCTCTTACCAATCATACTCAGTGGTGCTTGTTGAAAGGAAGAAAATTCAGTAGCTATGTGCATAACAGGGATGCCTTTCACCTGCATTTTGGTGTTTGTGAAGATTGCTCCACTTGTGTGTGTAGACGTTTAAGAGCCCTTGTTCTGAGACATTCCGAACGCTGTGCACACGCAGAAACCATTAGCATTGTCCAGGCTGCTTTGGACGCCGACCAGCACACAGAGTCACTGGCAGTGCCTGTCTCGCCCGCTCCTATGACAGCACGGTCTCTTGCTGGCCAATGTCCCTTGAAAGCAGCACAATTTCTATGGCTCTGTGGAATGCTGTTTTCCTAAGGTTAGTATTTTTAAAAAAGGTTTGCAACTCCAAAATATGAGGGCAATCCAGCAAAAGTACCACTGGGGCTGCTTCTAGCCTCACTGTGAATTTTTCCACGCCTTAGAGCAGGGGTCCCTGTTAGGAACGGGGCCGCACAGCAGGAGGTGAGCGGTGGGCAAGCGATTGAAGCTTCATCTGCCGCTCCCCATCGCTCCCCATTGCTCCCCATCGCTCGCATTTCTGCCTGAACCATCCCCCCCACCCCGTCCCTGGAAAAATTGTCTTCCACGAAACCCATCCCTGGTGCCAAAAAAGGTTGGGGACCGCTGCCTTAGAGCATCTTTAAAGACGTTCCAGTGATTTTATGGGTATGGACTTAGGGTGCTGAGGCTAGGTGGGTAGACCACAGTGGGTATGCATGCATTACCTGTTTTTCTTGGTGGTCAGTATTGTACCAGGCTGCTTGTCCTCTGTGCTGCCAGCAGCTAGAAATAGTGCGACACAGCAGAACTGCACTACTGTCGTTTAATTTTAGAAGACAAATAGCATGGGTTCTTTTAATTGACTTTTCCTTTAGGACAGATAGACATAATTAAAAACCTTCTCTCTAGTAATCAATTGACAGATGCTTATTGAATACATATTGTGCATGAAACTTATCTGCGTGTGACGACTTCCAAATTTATATCTCCAACCTGGACCTCTCCCCTGAAGCCTAGATTTCTATATCACAACCTGTTCAACTCAGATGTCTAATAGACCTGTCAAACACTGAGGGCCTGACTTTTTCCCCCAGAGTTACTCCTCCCATGACCTTCTCCATCCCAGTCAATGTCAACTCTCTCCTTCACGTGCTCAGGAAAAAATATAGAAAGTCATCCTTGCCTACCATCTTTCCTTCACTCCCTGTATCCAATCCATCATAAATCCTAGAGTTTCTAAATGGAATATGAAATCCTGGATGAGATTCCAACATAGAAAAGGGGCATTAGGGAAGAACTCATTAAGTCTGAATAAAGTATGGAGTTTAGTTCATAATAATGTATCAGCACTGATTCATTCATTGTGACAAGTGTACTATACCCATGTAAGCGGTTAAAAGTCCGGGAAATTGGGTGCAGAGCATAGGGGGACTCTCTGCTACCCTTTCACTTTTTACATTTTCTGTAGATCTTAAACTACTAATATGAAAAAAAAATATTAAGGAAATATGCAAAGGAGCAGTTTCTGCTGACCTCTGGCTGATTAGAGCCTGCGGCTGGTTTGCTGGAGCTGAGGGGACAGAAAGTCTGCTTCCACTGATTGGATGGTCTGGGTAGAGGGTACTGTCAAATTAGCCGAAGGCCATACACATGGTTTTCACTGGGTGTGGGGATTGGTCACCTTATCAGTACTTTTTCACAGTTTAATTACTCCAAGGAAAATTGATAACATCAAATCAGTTCAGTCTTTTCATAACAGTTGTGTCACATAATTTATCTTTCACAATACATAATATTGTTTGGGTATTCTTGCTGAAGAGCAAACTTCTCTAATCCTAGAAAAATACCCAACGTTTGGCTTTTTAAAGATCTTGCTATAATTCTTTATATGCTACTCAAAATGAAAACGTATTTTTATTTTATATGGAATACATTGATCTGAATTAAAAATAAGAAACTTTTTTTTGGAAAAGCAGGAGGGCACTAGAGACTGGTGTTGGGTTGGGGAGTGGAGGGGTTGGCAAAGGCTCTGAAGAGGCGAAAGTTAAAGAATTGCAGGATCGTCTGCATTATTAGTTTGATTTTCTGGGGAATCAAGGCTTTATGCAACTTCAGTAAATCTAGGCATCCACTGCTGTTGGGATCAGGCAGGTGGTTTGCCGGCACTGGATTCTCTTTTCTTGGCCTGTGATGGAAGGCAGGGGAAGGCAGAGTGTCGCTTGTAGGGAGAGTTTATTACTGTTCTTGTAACTCCCCTTCATGCCTGTGCCTTTGAACTTTCCCTGCAGCTGTAAACAGCTGGAGATGTTGCAAATAATTTTAAGGACTTGCGGAGTGCTTTGGCCATCAGAAGCTCACTCCTACTGTAGTTGGATGTGTTCAAAGTGTAAGGTGGGCAAAAAAGGTGGCTGTGTGGTTCCCACAGCTAAACCCTCTGGCTGGAAGCGTGCCCTAAATGCCGAGTCTGAAACGGGCAGGAGAGCGGAGCGTCTGATGGCAAAAGACAAACGCAGCGCTGTAGTCCTGAGAGTGTTGGCACCCTGACGGGACAAGAAGGTGAAGGTGATACTTCATCCACTGTTACGGTCTGTCCTCTCCTTACCTGACCTCTGAAATGGAGCCATCGGCTTTGAAAAGCCTAGTGTCTAAAATTAATATTCTTCCCTGTCTGACTAAGAAGGCAACAGCTGAGCAACATGAGATCAAGGACCATCTGAGTTTAAACAGGGGCTCAAAGTGGCATTTGAGAGAGCGGATACTTCCTCTCAGAGTGGACACTTGTCTTTTCAGAAGACTTGCTCTGACAGTGAGTCAAGACTTTTACCAGGGAATTGCGTAGTTGTTTTGAACTCTGCAAACTCCCTTTTATCTGCTGGAACTTATACTCTGCACTTGGAATGGTCTGGACCCCAGCATGTCCTCCTATAAATGGTAATTACTCTTATTTTCTGTCTTTCTACATCACCTTAAACAACAAGTTGTACCAAACTCCAGGTAGAGCTTAGCATTTATTATTTTCTCTGCAAAATTTTTATATCTTGGACCCAAGCTTTTGTTTTAATATGTTAATTTTTATGTGGCTTCCTGAGCCAACTTGAGTACCATCTACAATTACATATTAGATTTTAGTTGTAGTTTGTCTTAGACGTAGCCATGAAATCCTTATTTTAATAATAATTGTTTTCAGGGCAACTTGTAAGAACACTGATGTTGGTCTATAGTATATTTTACAGAGCTCTGGTTGATCCTGCTTACAGTTTAGTGTGTTTAAATGTAAGGTCTTTGTGTGGTTCAGTAGAATTTTGTAGAGCATTGGATTTTAAATAATTTGTAACTCAAGGTATTATTTTTACTAGTTGAGTGGAGAAAATGAAAGATGACATTTTGTGGAGCTAATTACAGATGATTTCAAACTGAGCAAAAGCTGGAAGAAGCAATTTCCAGAAAACCTCCAGCAGGGGGCCTCAGGAGGGAACCGGCCACAAGTTCTCATCAGTCTCCCCTAATGATCAGGAGATGCATAGGCACATACATACGCGTGGATCTTCAGTATCAGAGCAGTAGAACGTGTATTACTTACATTTGTAAGGGAAGTATTTCAAGGAAAGCACAAGGATGTGAAATCTTTGGTACTTAGCTGCTGCTGAGGATGCAAAAAGAAAGGTCTCTGGGAATCTTAATCTATGTGAGAGGATTGTTAGGAGACAAAGTTCTTTTTAAAGTAAACACCAAACCTTTTAAGACGTAGGCAGAGAGGGGCTCTGGAAATGGCTCCTCTGGTGGCGAGCACTCCTCCGAGGGTACAGAATTCCCATGGGGGAGCGCTAGAGAGCCCCTTCCTTACGCAGCAAGCCCTTCCCATCGGGGCCAGGAGGGGCAAAACCAGCAATCCACTTAAACCCAGAGAAACTGTGTCTCCCATACTTATACCAGCCACTTGACGTAAACTTAACGTAAACACTTATTTTAGGTAATGAGGGAAAATTTTAGTTGCCCAGTGACACTTAAGGTGGCTTCTGACTGTTTGCGTTTGTAGAAGAAAGTGGGGAAGAAACCTTCTTCCTTCCAGAGTTCCAGCGTTGGAAACTCAGTATTGATACTTGCATTTCTCTTCCTAATTGTGGGTCCCTTCTGTTCGAATAGAAGCGACTTCTAAATTCCCAGTGGTCATTTTCCCACAGAGTCCAATGTGCGAGTCGGTGATGAGGACTCTTGTTTCTCCTCCTCGCGGTCAAGAGGGGGGCAGACTCAGAAGCCACGCCTGCGCCCTGATTTACAAGTCAGAGACAGAGGGGGACGAAAACCACACACCAGACAGGAACTTAGTCGGACTCACCACCACGATGCTAAAAGTGAAGAGGCTGGAAGAAATCAACACGTGTTACCACGGTGACCAGCTGGAGAAAATGGCCTTTTTTCAGTGCATGGAAGAGGTGGAGGAAGTGAAGTGTATTCTGGAAGAAAGTTCTAGTGAGCAGGATTCGAGATCTGGGAAGAGTGAGGTAACTGTGCTAATTTAGTCTCCTGAAAAGTGTCAGTTCTACTTTATCTTTTCTCACACAAAGCAATACCTGTCGCCATTTATACGGCCGTTTTCCGAGTCTGTTTGGTCACTTGTGTAGAGTTAAGGAAACTTCATGAACAGGCAAACTTCCATTCTGTTTCACGGAGGTGTACATACAGGTGGGTGCAGTGTCATTAGGGAGCCTTTGAACGTGCACCTCTCCCCTGCAGGCAGCTCCTCAGCCTGGTGGCTGGTTTACAGGTTACGAGGGTGAACGTATGGAAACACACATTTCTTAGGAAGGATGGTTTAAAAGGATGGGTTTGGGCATGAAATCCAGAGAAGCACTGCGAGGGCCACAATTGCCCTGCAGAAGTTTCTAACTTCCTCAAGACCCTGAGGTCCTCGCTGTTGACAGTGGCGGTCAGAGTCAGGGACAAGCCCTTGCTGATGGCACACCTCGTGCAGAGCCCCATTCTGGCCACTAGCTCTTTGGCCGTTACTAAACCAACCCGGGGGCTGCCTGTCTGAATAGTGGGGCCGTAGCTGTTGGAACATTGAATGTATGTAAAGCACTCAGCACAGGCTCTGTCACCAGGGTAGGCGTTTAGTGGGTGTCGGCCAGCCGCACCCTGTCCCCTGTCTGAGCTCGCTGGGTCTCCCTCACCATCCACGGAGCTCCCTTCCTGCCCGCCCGGTGTGGGCCTCGCTCTAGCACCTGCAATTGTTTGGAACTTGTTTGTCACCCTTCTCTGGATGCCCTCCTGAACGTCAGGACTTCACATCACTCCACCTTGCATTCTTGGCTGCTTTCCTGGTCACGGCACTGAATAGGCACCAAGAATGTTTGCGGAACAAACAGGTCTATTTAAGTGAGTCCTGCATTCTGGTTGAGGGCTGGGGATCATTATTTTTAATAATCAGAGCAAGTGATTCTTAGGTAGGTTTGGGATACATCCCTCTTTGTCTGGCTACTGTTCTGAGAACCCCTGTCCAGGTAGGAAGGGCATTTCTAACGATGCAATAGACAATGAACTAAAGCTGTTAGATGTAAAGGGCGGAGGAGTCTTTTCATCGTGAGTGTGTAAAATGTACTGGATAGAAGAAACGAGTCAGGTTGAAACGTGGGTGTTTTGAGACCTCCACTTTCCTGATGAGCTAACGTCTTGTTCAGCAAACACCAAGAAGAAACTTCCACGGGCAAAATTTAAGTCAGATACGAGGGCTTCCTCATTAGAGCTGCTTTACAGTACAAATGAATGAACAGAAGAGTTTCCTCTTCTGTTCACTAATTTCTGTAGAACAGAGGAGACACAATATTCCTACAGGACGACTGTGAAATAACCAACTATTTGCAATAGTTTCTATGAATTTGATTATGTTTCCAGGACTGTTTTTCTCCAGGTTCTGTGATATAATTTTTGTAAGTAGGCCATATCTTTAAAGAGCGAAATGGTGCTAAGCAGAAACATGAACATTTTTAGGACGAATTGTTTTTGTGGTGAACCGTTCCAGAATATTAGAAATCAAATGACTGGGAAGTTAAATGTTTTAGGATATTTTTGAGGGAAGCACTGAGAATGTTGTTCCTGAGACCCTAGAAGAACGTCCTTTGCGATTGGTCTGATGTCCCCTGTGTCACCTGGGCCCTGGCGTGGGCCCTGTGGTCACTGCTGTGTGGAAGGTGGGGAGGAATGGCCATGTGTCCCATTCAGTTTCTTCTTGGTAAATGGCTCAGGGCCCAGAGATGTCAGCAGTCTCCCCGGCTCTCTGTCTCGCCTTGTGGAGGACGGACGGGCACACGGTCGGGAGGCGTGGAGCTCTTCTCTCTGTGTCTGCCAAGGCCCCGGCCCCGGGGGCCCTCGCTCACCCAGTGGGTGGGTGCACGGGCGGCCAGCAGGACTGGCAGGGGTGGGCGAGGAGGGCCTTCCAGCGGCTCGGATGTCCTCCGGAATGCAGACGGAGCTGGACTGACTTGGCTCAGCCTCCTGCCGGGCCACGGGAGATCCTCACCACCCCACACCCTCCTCTCCAGGAACCATAAAAATGCTCGCATCGTTTTCCCACCTGGCTCCCTCTCTCTTTACCCCTCCTCTCCTTGAGAAGCTTAGCTCAGCTAACCGTAGTCGAGACCCTCCCTGCAGTACACCAACAAGAGTTTACACTGAACTTCAGACACTCAAGTGACACGCAAACTGTTCTGAAGGCTTGAGGCTCAATTTCTTTCTAGAAGAGTCTTTCCTCTCCTAAGAGGAAAAAATTATCTATGCATTCAACAACTTATGTTTGTTAACATAGTTTGGTGAAGCTCAGATTCTTCTTCTTTTCCTGCTCTTAACCAGGTTTTTCTATTTCACTCATTTTTCCTCCTCTGGATTTATTTTGAACTCTCTTCCTTCTTTTCCTCCGCTTTATTTTTTGTTGAATTGATTAAATTCCACACACTCTACTTTTCTACTATGTTTTGTTCCTTTTGTTTTCCAACTTTCCTTTTAATTCTGTTTTCAGATGACTTTTCTCATTCTTTTATATTCCAAAGGCTGTTCAAAATCACCTAAATAGTATAGCATTTTAAAGGCTTTTAGCAGATACACTATAATAAACTAGATCTAAAGCCACATAATATGGTGTTGAATAAAGTAAAACTTAAATAACTAATGTGGCACATATGAGTGATGAGTTTAATAGCTACTGTATATGTACCATTAACTTGTAAATGATAACGGCTCTCATAACTGTAATTAGTATTACTTTTACACAATCAAATCCAGGTTTTCCTCTTTTGTTCATTCTCTATTACCTATCTAAATAAGCCCTGTGCTGCATTTCCCTCAGATCTAATTTGCTGTTTTGATACACACACACAAACACACACACACTTTCTGTTTGCTTAATGGAAGACCAAGGAGCTTCCGTTCTCAGACAACCGGAGGCCAAATCCCCGCGGTTGCGTCCGCCTTCCTCGGCCCGCCCCCATTTGCTGTATGCATCCCTGCTTTTTGTGCCCGGCTTTCGTTATCTGTGCTCATCTCCTGTCCTCTGGTTTCCCCCGCCTTCCTGAGACCCCTAGCCTCCTACCCTCCACCCCCAGGCGTGGTCCCCAGGGGAGGAAGGGAAGCTATCGGGCAGAAGTGAGGACGGCCCCAAGGGGGTGGGATCACAGCCCCTGGAATGTTTAACCGCTCCAAATGCTCCAGAGACCAAACAGGACAAGACAGTCAGTCATCAACAGGATGGGAACAGGCTAGAGTGGGTTGGGGCAAAGCGTGGTGGCAGTTGGCACATTGAATAGCAGGTGGCCTTTCCTGCCTAACCGCCATGAAATTGGACCATCAGCGGCAGTCACAGTGACTCTAACTTAGATCTCAAAATAGCGGAGCTGCGGGTGGAGGGGTTGTGATGTTTAGGGCTGCGTGTCCCCACCCCGTCTCTGTGCTCCTCGCCGGACCGCGCGGGCAGGAGGAAGCTCCCTGGCGGCGGCCCAGTTTCCGTGGTGCTAATTGTCCTTGAACTGGAGACGAGCGCATTCTCGGGGGTGTCACTTGTCGCCAGCCCGTCTCCCTCTGCCGCCGCACCTGTTTCAGATCTGTCACACGGGCCATCCTATTTTCTCCTTTTAAAGAGGCAGATTACTCGCTGATGGTGTAACTGGAAGCGTCTCCCTTGGGGTCCTGCAGAGCCCTGCGGGCTGGGCAACGCTCCTGCTCAGAGCAGAGTTTTGCTTGGGAAGGTGCTCGCGCTGGGCCAGGGGAGGGAAGGCGGGGATGGACTTGTCACTTAGAAGAAAAGGCGTCTGGATCGTAGGCAGCGTGTGCCTTTTCTCGTCTCCCATCCTCTGGCGTGTGCTCCGGTCCGTGATGACACGGGGAGGCCGCAGACAGGCGCCTGCCCTTGAGGACACGCAGGTAGTAACTTCGTCACTTTGAACTGTGGCGGATCTGTGTTACTGTCCTATTTGAGTGTTTCCAGCCAGGGAGTGGGCTTGCCCTGCAGAGGGGAGGCATGTCCCGTCTCAATCCTCGCCCAGGACGGCCGCCTTGGGGGTTGGGACCAGGAGAGGCAGGTGGCACACTTCATATGTCAACCTCTCCACCAACTTTCGGGGAATCTGGAGACAGCCATTCCTGACATGCACTATTTTTGTCGGTGAGAGCTAAGAATAATGTCAGCCTCTCTTCTTCTCTTACCTCTTACATGACTTAGGAAAACAAAATGGCACAAAAGCAAAGCATCCTTTCCACTTATAGAGAAGTCTCTGCAAAAGCAGTGTCTGAAGAGTGATCACCTCTTCTGACAAAGCTACCGAGCACGGCCTTCCGTGCTTTTTCCTTTGAACCGTTGCCCCATGATGCCTTTCCTGTGATGCCGTAGCTGTTCTAGGAGTGGAATTCTGTCAGGAAAACAGTGGAATTCTGTAAGAAGAGAAAGAATTCAGATTCTAAGGATTTTAGCTCTTCCCAACAGAGGGTATTCATATCTGGGAAATCAGTTCTTTCCACATTTTTAATTCTTTTATCAATTAGCATAGATGAATTATTTTTAAGACAATATAAGGCAGTTTAGCAAACACTACAGGGAGCGTTTTGGATCCTTGTTCCCACAGGAAGTGGATTGACAACGGTACTCCGCATCTTTCTCATCACCATCTCCCCATCCCAGGGACCCCTCCCATGAAACCTTAATACCACAGACGCACTGTATTCATGTTCATGTATTATAGGTGTATCTGTGCTTTGCACATAAAAAGAGTAAGATTTTTTCACCCCTCCTAAGGAGTTAATTTTTACCTCCTTGGATATTGCCTGTGTTGAAAATGCGTTAATTTGTGGTTAAAAAATTTCTGCAGGGGAGTTGGGTGATATATCCCTATACCTGCATATAAACGCCTGATTTGTATCTTATTCAACAAGAAACCACCATGGGGACTTCCCTGGCGGTCCAGTGGTTAAGCCTTCGTGCTTCCAACGCAGGGGGCCCAGGTTCGATCCCTGGTCAGGGAACTAGGATGCCACATGCCACGTGGCATGGCCAAAAACAAAACAAAACAAAACAAAAACAAACTACCAGCTGTTCGTCCTGGTGGTGCTCAGAGGACCCAGAACTCAAGGAGTTAGGCTTTCGTGGTAGCCCTGCTCCTGTCCATGCACCTGACACAATAACTGTCGCTGTTGCCCGAGCATCAATCATTTTTGGCTGTTGAGCACACCTCCAGTGGGAAACACTGTGCGCTTTCATCTTGCACAGGGAAAAGAATGGGTTACTCCCCTGGCTATGAGACATGGCCTCCAAGTGTTTCCCAGAGGAGAGGCTGACAGATAGCTGGGCTAATTAGGAGTGCTTTGGGTGTGTTTTTTTAAAAAAATAAATTTATTTATTTATTTATTTATTTTTGGCGGCATTGGGTCTTCGTTGCTCTGCGCAGGCTTTCTCTAGTTGCGGCGAGCGGGGGCTACTCTTCGTTGCGGTGCGCAGGCTTCTCATTGTGGTGGCTTCTCTTGTTGCGGAGCATGGACTCTAGGCGCGTGGGCTTCAGTAGTTGTGGCATGCGGGCTCAGTAGTTGTGGCACACGGGCTCAGTAGTTGTGGCTCACGGGCTCTAGAGCACAGGCTCAGTAGTTGTGGTGCACGGGCTTCGTTGCTCCGTGGCATGTGGGATCTTCGCAGACCAGGGCTCAAACCCGTGTCCCCTGCATTGGCAGGTGGATTCCCAACCACTGAACCACCAGGGAAGTCCCCTAAAAAAAGTTTTTGTAACTTTTTTTTTTTTTTTTTTTTAAAGAAATTCATGTTCTTTTATTTATTTATTTATTTATTTTTGGTTGTGTTGGGTCTTCGTTTCTGCGCGAGGGCTTTCTCTAGTTGTGGCAAGTGGGGACCACTCTTCATCGCGGTGCGCGGGCCTCTCACCATCGCGGCCTCTCTTGTTGCGGAGCACACGCTCCAGACACGCAGGCTCAGTAATTGTGGCTCACGGGCCCAGTTGCTCCGTGGCATGTGGGATCTTCCCAGACCAGGGCTCGAACCCGTGTCCCCTGCATTGGCAGGCAGATTCTCAACCACTGCGCCACCAGGGAAGCCCCTGTAACTTTTTAACTGTAAAGAAAATGTCTCTTAAATCAGGTTGTACAACACATCCTCTTGTTTTTTTCCATTGCTAATGATTATTTAGAAATGTGTGCAACCTCTTGTCTTAGAAGTTTCTACAAGTGCGTAGTTTTAGGAGCTGCCTTTTCAGGGCATCAGAGAATCCTATCTGGATGTCGGTCTCCATTCAGGACATAGAACAATTGAAAGGCTTCCCAATATCCTGGGGGCAGCTCCCTGCCCGTGTGAGATTCTGGGAGTCCCAGTTTATGTTTGTGTCATTTCAGGTTCTCAGAATAATTAAAGTTGTGATAGTTTCATATCATTTGGTGTACTATGAAAAAAATATCTTATTTTCTCTCTCTAAAAGTTAAAGCAGGGTAGCAAAATATATAAATATTGCAAATCAAGTCTGTGTTCCTAAGTAAGAAAATGATTAGCATATTGATAATGAAATTCCTAAATACAGTTGACCAAACTGTGTCCTGATCCACTTACCCAAGACATTATGGTTGTAAAAAGCACATTTATCTATCAGTGTTTCCCGGACTTCAGTTTTTCTCACACCCCTTTCATGATTTTTGCTACATCTACATACTACTTTTACTCTTATTAGTTAATATTTTCACAAACCAAGTCATTAAAAATTTTTAGCAAAAGCAAGAATAGAGTGGAATCATGTTTTTTTAAAAAATAAATTTATTTATTTATTTATTTATTTATTTTGGCTGCATTTGGGTCTTTGTTGCTGTGCGGGCTTTCTCTAGTTGCAGCGAGCGGGGGCTACTCTTCGTTGTGGTGCATGGGCTTTTCATTGTGGTGGCTTCTCTTGTTGCGGAGCACGGGCTCTAGGCATGCAGGCTTCAGTAGTTGCGGCACGTGGGCTCAGTAGTTGTGGCTCGCGGGCTCTAGAGCACAGGCTCAGTAGTTGTGGCTCACGGGCTTTGTTGCTCCGTGGCATGTGGGATCTTCCCGGCCCAGGGCTCAAACCCGTGTCCCCTGCATTGGCAGGAGGATTCTTAACCACTGCGCCACCAGGGAAGTCCCTGGAATCATGTTTTAGATGTGCTTATTCTAGATTTTCAAATACACAATAACACACATATAAATTTTAAAAATGGTTTATTAGTTCACAACCGAAAGTCACCCCAAACCCCTAGTAAGGAGGTGATGCCACGTCAGCCGCTGGACACTGGTCTCGGGGCGCTGTGTCCAGGGCTTTGTCCTGGGCCACTGGGCACTTTGGGCTTTATTTCTGACTTTCCGCCCCAAACATAGAGATGATAACAAAGATGGGCGGGGGTGATAAGCAGACAGCAGTGGAGAGAAGAGAGGCCCAAAGTCTCCGCTCTGGACACAGACACATAGAAAACCCCTAACAGGTCAAATTCAGCCAGTGCCCCTCGCATGCTGGCCCCGGTTCTCCCTGCCATCGCTCCTGAGGTCCCAGCAGAAAGCGGCGCCGAGTCGGGAGCTCGAGTGCAGATGCTGGGATTGTCCTGGGAATCGACTTCAGGGAGTGGGAGTGGGAGCGGGAGTGGGGTCCGGGGGTGTGAAACAAGGGAGCCCCGAAGGCCGCATCGCCCCCTGCCATTCCAAGGGCCGTCCGCAGGGTGACAAACCCCCAGCATTTTCAGTTGCGTGTGGGTGAACCGCACCCGTCATTTACAACTTTTGATCAGGGAAAGACGTCTGATTGGCTAGTCCATTGACTGTGTGCAAACGACAGGCTGGCAGCCCAGACCTGCGGTGTGAGAGTGGCTCCTGGCTTCGTGTACCCGGGATCCCAAGGAGCGCAGGCCACTGTGGCGTTTCCGCGATGGATGGGATGTTAAAGGAGGTCGGGGGCCTGGGAAGCATAGCTCCCGAGAGACCTTGGAGGTCAGCTGACCCAGGTCCTTCTCTGAGGGAACTCAAAGCCCAGGAGAGGTAAAGGGGGCCTGTCCCAGGGTCGCTGCATCGAGGGACTGTCCTTTCCCCATGTCCAGCCACGTCCAGATCAGAGGCCGCCTTCTTCACAGGGGGCTGGGCCACCCTAGGTGAGGCCGCTGTCACGTTCCTGCTGGCCGTTCCCACGCGGACCCGGCACGGCAGCCGTGGGGCAGCCCCTGGATCAGCGGGCACAGGCCCTGCGGGCCCCTCGCAGGGTGGCCGAGCGTCAGGCGGGCCTGGCCTCGGCCTTGGTGCCACCTCTTCCTGACTCCCCTGCTCGCCGGCTGCTGCCCTGGGAACAACACCCCAGGCCTCAAGCTGGGAGCTGGGCTCTGTGTGACAAGGAGCCCGTTAGAGGGCTCAGGTCGTGACGGGGCAGACTGATGCCCGGTCCGCGGTCAGGAGTCAGGAGGTTCTGAAAAGAGGCAGAGACCAGGCTGGAAGTGAGGGGGTGTGAGCCCAACCTGGTTTGTCTAGTGGACCTTCAGCTTGTAGGGTTTGCACTCCAAATGTGAGCAGTGAACACGGATGCCACCTTTCCTTTCCTGATGTTTTTTATACCGTTCAGGGCTTATCCAAACTAAATTAGGATAGGAGTAAGTGTAGAAATGAATTATAAAGACAAGATTTTAATTCATAAATGTTTTTTTTTCTGTGTCCCAAAGAAAGGTCTCTACCTTCTGTACAACGTAGACGCTTTATGATGGTGCATCCCCTTCCAGCCATACGATTCTGAGTTGAGTTGTGCTCTGTTTGGGGTATGGCAGGGCACAGGCGGAGCCCTGGGATATTGACTGCGGAGATCTGACAGGCAGACTGTCCACCCCTGGCAGGTGCTGCTCTACCCTGGGCCTGTCCCAGGGCACCTGTCAGTTCCGGGGCCCACGTCCAGCTTGGGTGTCTTGGAGTCCAGTGTATATATGGTTTGCAGGATGGCTCCCCAACCTGAAAGGGGTCTGAGCTCCCTCGGATGCCAGGGGGCAGGAGGGGAGGTGGCAGGACGTGAAGAGTTTACGTGGAGCTTCCAAGCCTCCCAGCATCTGCCGAAGGCCCTGGCCCTCCCCTGAATCTCTCAGGCCTCTACAGTTCTCGGGAGAGAGCTTCAGAAAGCACCACGGTGTGGCCTCAGAAGACGCTTATCACGCTGTCCAGCCTGAACCCTAAGGAGGGTCCCAACAGCCCCGGGGGTTTTCACAAATGGTCCAGAGAAGGAGAGGCTGGACCAGCCAAGGGGAACACGTGATGACTCTACGCTGTCCAGCTCTGTCTTTCCCTGGGACCAGCAGTTCTCAAAGTGAGGTCCCTGAACCCACCAGGGGACCCTAAGACTCTTTTAGAGGTCTGCACGGTCAAAACTCTTTTCTGTTCTATTCTAATATTTTTGCTTTTTTTCACTGCCTTGACATCTGCGCTAGTGACAAAAAGGCAGTGGTGGGTAAAACTGTTGACACCTCCACACAAAATCAGGCCGTGGCACCAGAGTGTACTAGTAACCACAGCACTTTTCACCGCCAGACACTCAAAGCTTTAGTTTTCGTTTTTTAAAGAGCCAGGTTTCCTTAAGAATGTACTCGGGGAAGCAGGAATATAAATGCATTTAATCAGCCTGTATCGGAGTCTAAGAATTCACGTAAATCTTTGTGCCTAGATTCTATATTAATTTACTCAGTGAAGAATCACTGAGCTCCCACTGAATGAAGAATTTCCAGTAATCGTTGCCGAATGCATCTCCATTTGGAGGGCAGACACTTGAGACCCAAGGACCAGAGCAGTTTCCCTTACTGGTGGTCACTGATGATCTGAAAAAGAGGCAGAATCTGATGAAACGAGATCATTTATTTAAAGGGTACACATGGTCTGCAGCTCAACACGCCTACACAGAGATGTTTATGTTAGGGTCTTCCTTTAGACTACTTGGCGATCTCTACTTATTTCGAAATTTAAAAATGGATGACGACGAGCGTAAGGTCTCATTTCTTCCTAACCTTCCGGAATGAGCATGCTTAATTGATAGGATAATATAGGTAAGTTTCTATATTCTTAAGGCTTTGTTTGCATTTTACCTACTTAGGATTTATGCTTCAAACTAGGGTCTATGTATTTACCTGTTTTATTTAACAAACATGTAAATGGCCCTCACTGTGTGCCAGATCCTGTTTTAGGCACTTTACGGATATGAACTCATGTAAACCTTGTGGGCACTACTTTGATCAGCTCTAAGGATGATAGTGAGGGTCACTAGCCCTTATGTTGTGTTTGTCACGCTCCCGGCGCTGCCCTGGGCACTTCTCATCCCCGTTAATCCTCACAATGATCCCATGAATTTGGTATAATTATCATCTCTGTTTTGCAGATGAGTAAACTGAGGTCAGGAACTTGCCCAAAGTTATGCAACTATATACCACGATACCTCTTTTTGAATGGATTAGTTAGCCCAACACATGAAGCAGAGAACTAGGGTTATTTGTAGACCATTTAACTGGAATTTATTTTTCAGAAATTAAACATTAAGTATTTGAAAACCACCTCTGATGAATTTTCTAAGGACAGTTTGTATTATCTTCACATTATCTGAAATACATTTCACCTTTGGTGATTGTTTTGTTTGGTTGTTCTGTTCCGTAAGGCAGGGGTCCCCAACCCCCGGGCCACGGCCCAGTACCAGTCAGTGGCCTGTTAGGAACCGGGCCGCACAGGAGGAGGTGGGGGGAGGGGCGGGCGAGCGAAGCTCCATCTGTATTTACAGCCGCTCCTCATCGCTCGCGTTGCCGCCTGAGCTCCACCTCCTGTCAGCATTATGGTGAGTTGTATAATTATTTCATTATATATTACAATGCAATAGCAATAGAAATAAAGTGCACAGTAAATGTAATGCGCTTGAATCATCCCAAAACCATCCCCCCTCCCCGCCCCCTCGTCTGTGGAAAAATTGTCTTCCACGAAACTGGTCCCTGGTGCCAAGGAGGTTGGAGACCACTGCCTTAATGCCAACGCAGCCAGACTGGGTAGATAGATAAACACGGGCTAGTTTCTTTTTCTCAGCAAATTGAGTCTCTTCTCTGGAACCAATGTAACAGTGACCTCCAGTGGGAAGAAGTTACAAAAGTTACTGCAGCCCTGCCATGAGGCCAGAGCAGCTCTGGGTAACCCAGTTGGTTTTTAAAAATTGTTTAAGTAATTATTTAATTGAAGTATAGTTTGATTTACAATATTAACTTCAGATGTACAACATAGTGATTCAATGTTTTTATAGACTATACTCCATTTAAAGTTATTACAAAATAGTGGCTATATTTCTCTGTGCTGTACAATATATCCTTGTTGCTTATCTGTTTTATCCATAGTAGTTTGTTAATTCCATACCCCTTATTTGCCCCTCCCCCTTCTCCCTCCCCTTTCATAACCACTAGTTTGTTTTCTATGTCTGAGAGTCTGTTTCTGTTTTGCATATCCATTCATTTGTATTATTTTTTTAGATTCCACATATAAGTGATATCATACAGCATTTGTCATTCTCTGACTTATTTCACTAAGCATAATACCCTCTAGGTCCATCCACGTTGTTTCAAATGGCATTATTTCATTCTTTTTTAAAGCTGAGTGATACTCCATTGCATATATATACTACATCCTCTTTACCCATTCATCTCTTAAGGGACACTTGGGTTGCTTCCATATCTTGGCTATTGTAAAAATAATGCAATTATGAACATTGGGGTGCATGTATCTTTTCGAATTAGTGTTTTTGTTTTCTTTGGCTATATACCCAGGAGTGGGATTACAGGATCATATGGTAGCTATATTTTTAGCTTTTTGAGGAATCTCCATACTGTTTCCCACAGTGACTGCACCAGTTTACATTCTCACCCTTCCAATTGTTGAAACCAATGTCTTGAGGCTGCCATCAGCCTGTTCTCAGCCTGTGATTCCTGGACAGAGGAGAAGCCAGGAAACAAAACATTGGAACTAATGATTTTCTCAAACATATAATAAGGCTGCAAAATTATAAACTAAATGCTGTTTGTCAGCATGCCATAAGATACTTAATTTGTTTGTTATACAATACACGACAGTTTCTATATTCTCTGTACTTTATTAATCATAGTTGAGTCCTGCCTATTGATTGGAATTGAGTTTCCACTAAAGATAGTGGACGATGGATCAGGAAGGTGGATAATCCAGGACTATCTTGTTCAGCTTTTACAGTAGAATTGATACGTGGTATTTTTGCAGGTGCTTGTACTTAATAGTGAGGAGCTACAAGGTGAGCCGTTTTTACTGTGCACATAGTTTAGTGTAAGACCACAAGCTTGGATTTCATTTCTGCCTTTTGCTGCCTTTATGACACCGAGCATATTATTCGGCCTCTCTCACCTACTTCCTCATCTGGGGTTAACCATACCGACCCCACAGGGTTGTTGTGTGAAGTAGTTAATGCGGTGCTTGGCATAGAGAGAGGGCACCACAGACAAAGCAGTAAACGTTTATTCTTAGCAGCAGCTGAGCCTTTACGCAGCAGTGGCGTCTCTTCTGTGGCCTGACCTCTTTTCTACTGAGAGCCCCGCACTCCAGTTCCCGAGGGACATTTCCCCTCTCCTGTCTTTCCACCCAGAATTTCCTTCCAGGTTTCCTGGTGACTGGGTTGGAAACCTCAGTGATCTTGACCTCACTGTCTTGTACTATTGACCCTTCCTTCCACTGTCACATCCTGTCAAACACCAAATTCTGGATGTGACTTCTTGAAAGGTTTCTGACATCTGGGATGATGGCAAAATGGGTTAGTATTTCTCTCACTGTCATCCAAGGATGTGTACAGATAAGATGCGTGATCTTCAGAGATCCCAAGGCAGAGAACAGCACTCCATCCAGGCCGCACGAATCCCCTCTCAAGAGGCCCAGCTATTCACAGGACCGTAATGGGAACATGACTTGGAAAATCACCAAATGCTTAATGGTGGGGTTGTGTTATTTGAAAAACACAGAAAGATTTAGCAACGTGGGCTTAATAGAACATGAGAGAAAGCAGGACTATTTATTTTATTGAACATGGTTTCCACCATGACATGGGAGCGGGGCAGTGCACAGTAGTTCAAGCCTGACGTAGTTAGAGTTTACAAAGATTTACAAACCCTCAGATTAGAACAGTTATGGTCACCGGTGTGATAAAAGGGCAGGAGGGGTTCCACTGGTGTCCCGTCAGGAACCTTCGTCTCTCTTTTTTTTTTTTTTTTAACAGTTTATTTAAGACGGAAGCAAGGCAGAAATACACGGAGAGAAAGGATATGGGTGTCCTCTCTAATGAGGAGTACCGTGAAAGGGTGATTTAAATCACATGTAGGACGGGTCTTCCGGGTCTTTGTTTACCTTTAGCCAATTATCTTGTTTCTTTTTTCACAGCTGACCAGTCCTAGACCCTCCCCAAGATGCGAGTGCAGCTTTTTTTTTTTTTTTTTTTAGAAATTCACGTTCTTTTATTTATTTATTTATTTATTTATGACTGTGTTCAGTCTTCATTTCTGTGTGAGGGCTTTCTCTAGTTGCGGCAAGTGGGGACCACTCTTCATCGCGGTGCGCGGGCCTCTCACCATCGCGGCCTCTCTTGTTGCGGAGCACAGGCTCCAGACGCGCAGGCTCAGTAATTGTGGCTCACGGGCCCAGTTGCTCCGTGGCATGTGGGATCTTCCCATACCAGGGCTCGAACCCGTGTCCCCTGCATTGGCAGGCAGATTCTCAACCACTGCGCCACCAGGGAAGCCCAACCTTCGTCTCTTGATATTTCAAATGGTGATTGACCAGACCCCACTGAGCCAGCTGTTGAACACCCTGCGGGAAGCTGCATTCTCCACCTCCCCACCCTCTGTCCCTGGTCCCAAGCTCAGTGGGCCACACAGAGTTTATTACAGAGCTGTGTATTCTGATGCAGTTATCTGGGGATTAAAGGGAAGAGGGGACAGTCACCTGTCATGATGTCTGAAGCGTCAGCTTGTCTCAGCAGATGATGACCTAAGCTGAAGCCCATCAGCCCATTTCCCGTTATTCTATTTTAATATTATGTGTTTGCACAATCAACATCATCTTACGTGGGATTATTAATATTATTCCCCAACACATAATATTGGAAATTCTCAATGCACGTTAGAACATTAAAGGCTCTGAGAGGTTCCGCTGCTAAAACAACAACAACAAAGCCGTTTTTAACCAGGCACATGGGAAGCATTCAATAAATGTTAACTCATATCTGAAATGTTATTAGTATTATTTATCCTAAGAGCTTTCAGAGTTTATTTGACCACTGAAGTCTCTGTTTCCTGACTCATATCCATATCGCAGGGTGCCGCCAGGTGCACCTGCGGGAAGGCTGGTTTAGAGAAAACCGATTATTGACTTGGGTATCAGAGACCCAGATTCAAGTTCCCGTGGGAGCCCTTACCAGCTGTGTGACCTGAGTCTCCATCCGTGGTTCACCAAAGTGGTGTAATGATGCCAACCTCGCAGGAGAAGTTTAGGATGAAATGAGCTAATCCACCTGTTAGCAAGTGGTTTGGTGCCTGGTGCAGAGATGTGACCCAAATGTAACTTCTGTTCCCACTTTTTTACATTTCACCACACCTTTCCTCATTCTCTCTCCTCTCCTGTGCCTTTTGGGATCCTTCTGTCCTTCAAGGTCAGATTCAAATCCCAGCACAGTTGATTCTAATCCGACTTCCCCAGTTTGCACTGACTACGTCATCCTTTAAGTACACTGTTTAAATACCCTGTGCCATGTGTGTGGGTAGTTTTGATGCCCTTTCTGGTAGTTACTCAGGTTTGGCCTCTGCTCCTAAAAAGCTGGGGCTCCTTCCCCATGGGGATCGTTCCCTGTATTTCTTTGTATCCTTCACAGCACCTATATTACGCGTGTCCATTTTCATTTGTGTTCTAGTTATTACCAGCACAGTTTAGGGACAGTTTCGTATTTTAAGCCTTTGAAGTGAGGATAATTATTAGTATACTTATTTCAAATATTCAAACAAAGTAATGAGTAGGGCGAAGCTCCAAATAGCAGAATATTTGGAATAATATTGGTGTTGGAATTTTCCCCACGAGTTCCAAGAGGATGTGCTTGAATGAAATTTTCATCATTTCTAGACTGTCGGAGTCGACTTTGAGAGGTCAGTGTGATCTGATATACCCGGGCTTTCTTCATTTACCCAGGGATCAGAGTGTCCGTAGTAACAGGACACCTGTAGCTCTGGCTGCCTTCTGCCTCTTTCTCTCAAGTCAAAATTTGTCTATCAGCTTGTTCTCTGAAATGGCTCTCATAAAATTGAGTGAAACGTGTTTACAATTATGGCCAAGAGGCATTGTATAGATTCTGCAGTCCATTCTGAGATTATCCAAGAAAGAGTAAGTTAATCTGAACATAGTTTTCATTTGTTTGTTTCTTTTATGTATTCTAATCTTTGACAGTTGCTGTTTTACGTGTGATGAAGATGGTCATTCACCACAAACTGGACTTTTTTTTTACTCAAAGAGTGGTCCATGGCTCTCCAGCATCACCTGGGAGCTGGTTAGAGATGCAGACTATCAGGTCCCACCCAGACCTGCTGGGTAGGAATCTGCATCTGAACAAGGTTCCTGCTTATGTGCGCATTAAAGCGTAAGAAACAGTAGAATGTTTGTTATCTTCTGCAATTGAAAAATGAAGGGTTAATTAAAGTTTAGTGTAAAAAAATGCTGAAAGAAAAACATTTACTACCACAGTTGTGAATAATGCTTACATATTATATACATACAAACATATCCAGAATGCCAGTGTACATGTGTGTATATATGTGTGTGTGTGTGTGTGTGTGTATAGTGTATATATTCTTCCAGGAGTCTGTCAGGCTGTTTCTTGGGAACCAGGCAAAATCCTTTCTTGAACATTTTAAGAGCATATTTTCCTTGATAAAATAAATATGTCTAATAATAGTTCTTTCCATTAGATTTCCCAGCAGACAAAATACAAAACTTGTACTGTGGCCAGTTAGATAAGCTGGGGTGAGGGACGTGTGAGGTGCTGGGCGTGGCCTGTCTCCCTGTGAAGGTCACTGGGCCTCTCAGATGGGTCTGGACCCCGAGCTCCTCGCCCATTTGAAAGGTGGGGGCCCGTGATGAGCCACTGCGTCATGGAAAGTCCTTGGTCTGCCCTTGTCTGTGAAGCAGCAGGTGGTCTAATTGAAAGTGTGCTGAGTAAAGGGGTAATCCGTGAGATTCATCTTGTGACTGAGTCCCTCTTGCAGGCTTTCTAGTGTGTAGACATGAGCACGTGTGTGCGGAGCGGCTGGATCCATTGCGTCTACTTAGGACGGCACTGCTTGCGAAGCTCCCGGGGTCAAGAGGAAAGGTCACTGTGTCTGGAGCTCGTGGGTCCATCCGGGCTGGGCTCCTCACTTTGGATGAGTGACCTTGACTTTGAGCGAGCTGGGTGGCCCTCTGATATTTGTTTATCCAGGACAGCATCTCTCAAACTCTCCTGCGGGTGAGCACCAGCTGGATGCTTGGCAAACGCAGATCCCAGGTCCCTAAAGCCACTGCAGTGGAGTCCCCATGAGGGAATGTGTGCTTCTAACGGCCGTCCCGGGGATTCTTGGGAGAAGTGCGGTCGGCTGGGCCCCTTCTAGGGACTCCATCTGACTCCTGCCCGGCTCACTCTCCTCTCTCGGAACTTGTTATAACTGGCAACTAAAAAGATGATAATGTGTCTTTGCTGGGGGTTGGTTAGGCCATAAAAAATATATTAAACTTGAAATATTTGATCTCTCTGTGCGATGAGTACTCATCACCCACCTCTTCTAACTAAGTTAGTCTTGTGACCACTCGGGTTTCCTCATCTGTGGAATAAGGCTGATCACAACACACGTGTTAGAAGGTTCTCGGTTCTGAGAGTTACATGAATGTTGGCTGATGTCACCGAGTTTCTTGCCCCTCCAGTGCTCGTTTGGTCTCTGGGGATTATGAATTCATGGGAAACTGTGGCAACGCTAGTTTAGGTATATATTTCCGTTCCCACCATAACTCTTTTATCTTTGCGTCAGTTGTATCAATAAATGTTTTGTGGGATTAGTTGGGGTAGCAAAAGAGGTTTCACGAGGGTAAAACCAACAGATTAAAAATCATCTTAACAGAAGGAAGATGTTACACAAGGTTTGAAGAAGAAATGACAGTCCTGTTGCCATGCGTCCCAGCAGGAAGGGCCCGTTTCTGTGAAGAATTGCAATAAAGTGGACCTTCCTTGAATCGACTTGAGAACCTGAATGAAATCCAACCCGAGAGTTCTTACTAAACGAGTCCACAAATAGATGGAGAGAGCACATGGGGACAGGGTTGGTCAAGGGAGGGTGTGAGTGAAGGAATGTTTGGGAGGAACAGCCAAGCGTAGATGGAGAGAAGGCCAAGCTTTCTGCAGCCCGAGGTCACTTTGAGCAGCAATGAAGCACCAGTGCAGTCCCTTTGGCCATTCTTGCAAAACCCGCTCAATTTCCAGTTTTAGGGCCTTAGCTAGCAGCAGAGTCAGTTCCCCTCCCAGAATGCTGGCCCACACCTGCCCTAGGTGCTGGTGGCCTAGGGGTTCCCTCAGCACGGCTGGCACAGAACAGCAGTCCTAGGGCGCTTTGGAGCTGGCAGCAAACTCTGTCAAGGCCAGGGCCCAGCTCAGATGGTTGCTCAGAATGTGGGACCCAGGTGGGAACATCTGTGACCAGAAATGCAAGGACTTGTACCGTGCTGCTCAGGCGAAGTGGAAGAATTTACTAAATGCCTCCCGAGTGCCCAGATACCCCCTAGGATCCACAGAGGAGGACAAAGAAACGCCCGTCATGTTAGCTGTCGGACCTACAGCGATTGCCGCGGCTTGCTGAGCGGGTGGCACGGGGGTTAGTGACGTGGCTCTCCTGAGGGCTGCTGGGCAGATACACCCAGACTGTGTAGAAAACGCTTAGCGCTGTGCCCGGTACACAGCGAGTGCTCAGCAAACGGCGATGTCACTCCTGTTCCTATCACTCTAGAAGCTCATCATCTAGTTGAGGGTGAAATGTTGGCTTGTATGAATCTGGAAGAAAACAAGATGGGCAGTTCAAGCGTGGTTCTTGCGGACAGTAATTCTCCAAGAATGGGAATTCTGGCTGACTTCCTGGGACAGTCCTGCAGATGGGCCCATTTAGGGCTTTCTCTGCTGTCACTTAGGTGAGCAGAGTGGGTCACTCCAGGCTGTCAGGTGGGTGCCTGCTGACCCCTCACTGCTGTAGGAGGGTCATATCACGGCCAGCTATCTCGATGGTCACCCTGTCTTTGCTGCCACTTTTCTTGGCCGATCCCCTTAAAAGGCTAACTTCAGAGCCGCATCTCCAGGTCCTTTTGGAATAAAAGATAAAATAGGTACATAGAACTGAACTCACAGAGTCTGGCATTCATCCATCTCACTGATATTCCCTGAGCACCCAGTGGGTGTGTGTGTGGGGGGGGCGGTGAGGCCGGACACCGTGGTGAGAAGCACGGGGCTCCCCTCTCCCCCGCAGTCTTACAGAGAAGCCAGGCAATGGAAGGGGTGCCGAGGGCTGAGAGCAGGGCAGATGCAGGGGGTTTCCCTAATCTGTGGGAGTAGGGAAGGCCTCTTAAGCTCACACCTGAAGCGTGGGCAGGAACAGAGCCAGGGCAGCATACAGGAGGAGCCCAATAAAGGCTCAGAGTGAAGGAGGGAGGAAGGCAGTGGGAGATGGAAAAGATGCCCTTGCAGACTGACCGGCCAGAGCCGAGACAGGGGTACCTCTGGGCTGGCTGCAGAGCCGATACCAAGGGGGGCCCGTTTCCACCCCTTGGTCAGGCCCACTTCCTGCTAATACCCCTGCCATTATTTTATCACCCCCGAAAGCTAATTCTGGTAGTTCTCGGCCTCGTTCCTAGGACTTCTTAGAAATGAGATTATACTTGGTGCCATTTCCCTTCCTTCTGAAGTTACTATTGCTATATTTTTAGCATGTTTTAGGGGAGTAAAAAGAATTACTTACCTCTAGTTTTCCATATAACCACTTCTGATGACTACCCCTTAAATACTCTTTTTCCAGGCTGTCCAGACTGAATTAGCTTTTCTGTGAGAAAAGGTCTTTCGTGGTTTATAAATTTTAATGCAGGACGCTAACTGCCAGGATATTTTTGGACCACGACCAGGGCTTTAACCAACCTCCCTTAACGATGAAACGAGTCAGGCCTGCGCGGCACCTGGACACAGTGGCTCTTTCATCATCCACGTTCAAAGTCATGACACCTCCTGGCTTAACCTCAGGATGTCAAGAATTTTCTTTTAAAACCTGTTTCCTGGAAATAGGTCTTTGCTGTGCCAATGGATAATTTTTCACTTCATATTTTTTTAAGGTGCATAAATTCTATTTTTTTCCCCTTGCAAAAAAAAAAAACCAAAACCAAAAAAAAAAGCAGCGTATGTGGGGGGCACAGTAAGAGTCTCCTTTGTATGAAATAGTACAGGCCATCCCTGTCCTGGATTTTTAAATATTTCATTAGCAGCTAGGGACTCTTACACTGCCCCATTCATTCCCTGCTCCTCCTCAGACACTGGACTGATTATTTTGATTAAAAGTGCTGAGTAAGAGAATGTGGCCTGAGAATTAGCCTCTTAAGTAAATGCCAGAGCCTTTAACCACGGAGGGACCTGCTTCTGTGGCTATTTAGAGTTCTTTAGTCGATGTGCAGTTAAGGAAAGCTGGGTGTTTGAGACTTGACCCCTTCCTCTGTTTTCTCGCCCTTTCTCCGCCTGTCCTCCTGGGCTAGAGGGTCACACCAGGCTGGCAAAGTCCTGTGGTACAAAGTTTTCCAAACTGCTCCCCCCAGGGCAGTAGATTTGTGGGGACATCCTTCCATGTGCCCGGTGGCCTGACATCCTGGCCAGCCGACGACGCTTACGGGAGAAGAAGTCCCTTTCGTGGGCTCAGCCCCGAGGTGGAGAGCTCAACCACAACTGGCTCTCAGCCCACCTTCCTCCTCCCCCAACCCCGGCAGCTTTGCTCAGCGTGTGAAGCACACACCGTGGATGTCTCGCTGGCACGACGAGCTTTGTTCTTAGCCAGCTGACCACTCATTCCTGTTGAACTGCTGAGAGTTTATTCCTAAGACTCCAAATAAAATAACGCATTTGCGAAAGACTGTGGTGGGTTTCCTGGGAAGGCGGTGCTCGAGAGGGGAGGAGAGGAGGCATCTGAAGGTTGCCGACCGTGTCCCCACCTGGACACCTGGACGAGGTAAAGCTGCTTGGCCCGGAGCTCCTGCTGGGAGCAGTTGCTCCAGTGACCCTTCTCGGTTACGTCAATGAAAAATCACAGAGACCACTGCCCCGGGGTAGGTTTTAATAGGCTCCTTTGTAGTTTGTCAAAAACTGCTTTCCCAGGGGTCTTGGTACTAAACGCTCAAAAATGCCCCGGAGGAGGGAACAAAATGAGGCCTTCAGCGTCTGCCCAGGAGGTTCAGAGTCACTAAGACACATCCGATGAACTGAGCCCACAGTCCAGACAGGGTCCCAAGAGGCCTAACGAGGGCGTCTGGCCCAGGGCTGCAGGCAGGGGCTCGGGCAGGGCTGCCAAATAAAGTTCAGGACCTCAGTGAAATTTGAATTTCAGAGAAATAATGCATCATTTTTAGCGTAAGTATGTCCATGTAATATTTGGGACATACTTATACTCAGAAGTTACTCGTTGCTTCTCTGAAATCCACATTTCACGGGCCTCCTGTCTTTTCAGTTACATTGTAGCAGTGCACAGCCTGTGAACAGGCTGCCCACGAGGTGCTTTGTGACGGTGGCCGTGAGCTGACCCTGGAACCCGGGAGCCGGGTGTGGGCCCAGCTGGTGGGCTGGAAACGGAGGGAGTGGAGGCGCCCGTGCCCACTGCTGGGGCACCGGTGTCCTTACAGATCTGGGTGCTGTCACAGCCCAGCAGAAGGCAGGGACAGAGGCGGAGCTCAGACACCGGGGGCCTGCGGGCACCATGGGTGGTCTCTCGCCTGGGTTGCGGGGTTGCAGAGAGTGGCTGACTGGGAGGCGGGGGCTTGACAGATTGATTTGAAAGTCAAGAAGAAGGAGATGTGACTGTCCTGGGTTTCCACGCTGGTGAAGAGAAGCCGGCCGTGTACAGAGGACTTTTGGTCACCGTGATAACCAGAATGGAAGAGAAATGCATTGGAGGGCCCCCCGCTTGGTTCTGGAGTCCCCCCCGCTTGGTTCTGGAGTCCCAGCCTAACCTGGTGGGAAAGTCACAGGTAGAAGAAGGGGCCCAGCAGGCTGGGTAAGACGGGAGGTGGCAGGAGGTGAGGATGGAAAGGCAGGCGGGCTCAAGGCCCCGAGGTCCTGATAAAGGGCTTAAATCTCCTCAAGGCTGCGATTGCCAAACTTTCTTATTTTTAAGCTCTTTCTTCAAACAATACAGGATGAGTTAAATTAAAGAGATACAAGTGGCCCCTCCAGACTGGTGGGGTGCAAACCTCCCTTCTGCAGAGAGCAGTAAGGTTTCACTGACTCCCCACGCCCTACGTACGAAGACCGCCTTCCCACAGCCTAGGACCACTGCCTGGTGTCCGATGCCCCTTGTGGGGACCTTGTTGTTCAAACTGCGGTACCTGGTTACCTTTAGAAGCAGAGATCTGGGCTCTGCTACTCACTACCCAAGTGACATTGGAGTCACCGCAGAACCTTTCTGAGCCTCAGTTTACCTGTGTAGAAGGGAGGGGACATGAGCACTTAGCGGACTAAACAAGGGCAGCCAGGCCGTGGTGAGTCCTCAGAAAGTGGTTGCTATTAATGATAATAACGATGAGATGCGACCCAATCACTCCAGACCTATGAAATCAAATTTCTAATAGTCCTGCTTAAGTGATTCTTAGGATTCTAACATTTTGGGAACACAGACTTTGTTTTCAGTGAAAGAATGCCTGACCTCTGGAGGTTTCCTGCCCACCGGTGCGGAGGGCTGTGCTCTGAGGCTCTGGGGGAGAAGGGGGAGCTCTCCAGTGGCCCCGCCCCCCGACCTTGGGCAGCCCCTTTCCTGGCATGTCCCCCTTCTTAGTTTCCATTTTTACCCCAAAATCCTTGTAGGGTTTCCAGTGTCTTGCTTCTTCCTTGGGGCCAGAATCGTAGGGAAACAGAATCCAAACGCCTGTGTTTGAGGTTGTGTTGGACCCATTTCGTTTTAAAGGGCAGCGGCCTTTGACTTTGAGTTAGTTAATGGAGCCAGTTCTTCAAGATTGATGAAGGTCGACCAGAAAGAGCAAATTCTCCAAGCTCTGGGGCTGCCACCCATCTGCCCACATCTATGTTCTCTGAAGCCCCACAGGGACTCTACAAGGACCCCATTTCAGAGGACAACAGCCTGTGACATGTTTACAACTCAAAGTATCATGAAAGTGGTCTCTCCTGCCACAAGGTAAAAATATCCAGTTTTAAGATGTGTACATAGAAGTCTGTTTTAGCCTGAATTACCATTTGGTTAATTACATAGTAATTACATGGTAAGGTCTGAGTCTCTTCTGAGCCTCTCCTGCATTTCACTGTGTCTCCTGTAGTCACCTAACAACCCCAGGCATGGCGTTTGTCTCCTCTGAGTTGGTGTGAACGGCCACAGGGAGAGCACATCAAGGATGGAATTTACTTAAGCGGAACCCCTAACTCTGAGACCTGGTTTCACACAAAGCACTTAAACCATTTCCTGGCAAATGGCTACGGCTTTGTGTGCCCGGACCCCCTTCCTCTTTCTCACCTACTACATCTGCTCTGCTTTTTATTACATCTGTCTGTAACCTGAAACATTTTACTTTTTTTTTTTGCAATTCTGCAGCTACAGTGTCTCAGTACCATTTTTGGACTTTCACAAGCGGTGTACGTTTCCTAAGTACATTGGAGATGCTGATTTCTTCCTAGCCTTTTCAGAAATGTCCCAGTGCCCTTAACTCCGGGTTAATGTGTGCAGCTGACAGTGAGAGAAGCCCTACTTGCTCCTGGGTGGATCCTTGAGGCCGGTGTCTTGAAGATAAGACACCAGGAGTTCTGACCTTGGTGGACAAGAAGGGCCTTCCAAATCCTGAGGTCCTGCCCTCCCAGAACAGGCTGGGGAAGTCGTGGGCTTGAAGCTGGAACCATGTGTCAGGATGTTGTAAAAGGAGCTTGGATGAGACACACTTAATGCCACTCCCAGCCGTAGGAGTCTTTTATTTTGTTTTAATACTGAATCCTGATGTATGTGGAGTTCTGATGTATATTCCCTCAGTACACATGAGGTTAGCAACTGACCATAGAGGTCTAAAGGATGAGTTTCTGTAGTGTGATTTTTTTTATACTTGCCACCCCCCCCGCCCCCCAAAACGCTATCTTCTTTCCTCCACGATTTCTCAGAAGGCTCTCACTGACCCTTTGCATTTTTGTTCCTCAGCCAGGGTCTCTAAATGCCGTTCTGCTTGAGGTAGGGATTTGTTTCTCCTCAGCTGGATCAAAGTCGAAGCACCTTTTTCAGAGCCCCTTTGGATGTGAATGCTCTGGGATTCCTGTTGTTTTTCCTTAATATGCCCCTGCCCAGAGCAAGCCCCTGCTGGACCCTGAGGAGCAGGAACGCCAGGATCCATGGCTTTGGTGGTGGTGACTAGGAAGTCGCCGCAATGGCCCTTGTGAGTCTAGCCCATTGGCACAGGTGCTGGGCGAGGAGTAGAAATGCCGTTCTTGGCTGCAGGGCACTGAAGGAGGGCAAGGCCGTCTTCAAAGTGATCCACCAGAGAGCCAGGGTGACGGGTATGGAAACAGACAAAATCCCTTTGTGGAGAAGAGCCCAGAAATAGCAAAGCTCCTACGAGTGCTAGCAGCCTCATGAAGGGCATCTGTCTAGCCCGGGATGGCTGGAGCCAGAGGCACCCACAGCCCGACCACTTCCACCTGAGCTCTTACTGAAGATGTGAAAAGCCAAAACCCTAACTTTATGAGGTGCTTTGGATGGGCCACGCTGAAGAGGAAATATGGAAAATTGATTCTAAATGAAAGAGCAAACGCAGCCCCTGGGGTGCCAGTGAGGGCAGGAGAACCTCAGGAGCGCCCAGGCCGAGGGCGCCCCCCAGCGTTTCTGAGCATCTTCTGTGCCCCCCAGCGTTTGCGTGTGGGATTGCTTGAGCACATCTGCTCCAACTTCAAGCTTTAAAATAGACTCTTTCCGATGCTCTGCAGGGGTGGGCCCTACCTGATCAGCTTGATAATTATCAGAGCTCGCATAACTTTCCTTTTTTTAAAAAAATTTATTTATTTATTTATTTATTTTTGGCTGTGTTGGGTCTTCGTTTCTGTGCGAGGGCTTTCTCTAGTTGCGGCGAGCGGGGGCCACTCTTCATCGCGGTGCGCGGGCCTCTCACCATCGCGGCCTCTCTTGTTGCGGAGCACAGGCTCCAGACGCGCAGGCTCAGTAGTTGTGGCTCACGGGCCCAGTTGCTCCACGGCATGTGGGATCTTCCCAGACCAGGGCTCGAACCCGTGTCCCCTGCATTGGCAGGCAGATTCTCAACCACTGCGCCACCAGGGAAGCCCCAACTTTCCGTTTTTTAATTAAAGAAGTGAAAATATGAGAGGTTGGTGTATCATTGAAAAAAATGTGAATTATTCAGTGTAAAAACAAATTATTAAGGTGATATAATAGGATTTCAATTGTCATGCTAAAAATTGGGACAGCCCACTCATAAGTAAACATTTTTTATATAAAATACATAAAAATATTTTTACATAAAAATCTTTAGATTTTTCATATAATTTTTTTGGTATTCATTATACATTCACTTACTCTAAAGATCCATAAAGTTCCTCAAAGCTGGGCTTCCCTGGTGGCGCAGTGGTTGAGAATCTGCCTGCTGATGTGCTCTGCAACAAGAGAGGCTGCGATAATGAGAGGCCCGCGCACCGCGATGAAGAGTGGCCCCCGCTTGCCACAACTAGAGAAAGCCCTCGCACAGAGACGAAGACCCAACACAGCCATAAATAAATAAATAAATAAACACAAAGTTTAAAAAAAAAAAAAAAAAGAAAGAGCAACCATTTGAGAAGATAACATACCCAGATTTAGGGGTTTGGAACACAAGATTTAAAAAAAAAAAAAAAAAAGTTCCTCAAAGCTTTTCATGAGACATAGTATTTCTACTACTTTTGTCCCTATGTTCCCCCTCACCAGAGGTAAATATTTTCATTTGTTTTAGCTAATTCTTTCAATTATCTCCATATATCTAAATAATGTGTATGTTCTTTTTCCTTTTCATATTTAAGCTTTTCAAATCAAATGGTATTGAGAGAAAGGTAAGGATTGGGTCTCTTTCATCTCTACCTTCACCCCCCTCACACACACCTTTTATGTTTTGCTCCTTTTCCCCATTCTCCCAACATAGTTATATTATAATTTTTGGTTAAATAAAAATTCAGTGTTTCAGTTATTGTGAGAGCAATGACTGAGAGCAATGTAGAGCATTATTATGAATTTTCATTTTTTGCTCAGCCCTTTCTTTTCCCTGGAGTTATTGGTCGCCTTGATTTTTAAAATTTGCTTAGCTTTTAAAAGTACGTATCATGAATTCAAAACCAAACCATCTATTAATTGTCCAAATCTTTTCTACATACCTTCAGATACATTAGGTATCCTATCAAATTTATCTTCTTGAAGAAATTCCTCCCAGAGACTTCTGACCAATCTGAATTTTATTCTACTGTACAGTGGTTGCCCTCTAAGCCTGAAGCACAGCTGATGTCCTAGCATTTCTACTGGAGAAACCCTGTCTCCTATCCTCTGTTGGATAGGGCATCCTCTGTTGTGTATCCTTTGCTTCTCTTTCTTGTTTTACTCCTTTGTTTAGATGGAATACACCTTCCAGTAGTTTCCTAATGTGATATTTTTGAGATCTTACACGTCTGAAAATGTCTTTAGTTTACACATGCACTTGGATAATAGTTTATCTGGCTGGGTTCAAAATAGTTTCTTTTCAGAATTTGGTAGGCATTGTACCGTCATTTTCTAGCTTCCATGTTGCTGTTGAGAAGTCCAAATGAGTTCAGAATCCTGACCCTTTGTAAGTGGCAGATATTCTTCTCTCTAGCAGCTTGTGACACCCTCTATTTGTCCCTGATATTGTGAAATTTCACAATGACAGACCTTGTATGGGTGTTTTGTCCACTGTGCAGGATGTTTACTGGGCTCTCACATCCTTCCATCTGGGAAACTCTTGGTCAATTTCATGTTCTCTTGTTTTTGTTCTGGAACTCCTAGTATTTGAGTGTTGGATCTCCTCACCTGGTCTCGAAATTTCTTATCCCTTCACTTCTATTTTCCTCCTCTGCTCTGCTTTAAGGGAGATTTCTTTATTGTGGAAGCTCCTTTAAGTTCTCTTGTCAACTATCAGAGTCAATTCCAGGAACTCTTTCCTATTCTCTGAGTGTTTCTTTTATGGGAATCCTGTTCTTGTAACAGAGATTTAATATGTTTTATGAGGATATTGATGAGTTTTTAAAAAAGTTTTTTTTTTTTCTGCATCACCTCTGCTTCCTCCAGCTTGCTTTGCTTCATTAGTTTTAGCCTCTGTTTTTCATATTAGGGCAGAAGTCCCAAAATTTGTCTGCATATTACAATCACGTAGGAAATCTTTAAAAATGCCAACATCCAGACCACATGGCAGACCAATTAAATTGTAATCTCAGGGACTAAGATAAAGGGATTAGTATTTTTTGAAGTTTCCAGTGTTTTGCGGGACAATTCAAGTTGCTTTTCAGTGTTCCTCCTCTGCTGTCTTAAGATTCAGCTTTCCTGGCTGTACCCAGTTGATGACCACTTACCCATCTGCCTCCAGTTTCCAAAATTCTATTACTGCCATGTCTTCTCTTGTTATTTTTTGACCTTGTGTGTGTGTGTGTGTGTGTGTGTGTGTGCGTGTGTGTGTGTTTGCCGTTTCACAGGTCCCTTTACTGCTATTTTAATAGGGTCTGAAGAAGGAGCAGAGCATAGAGTAAGATAGGGAGGAAAGGACACTTTGCGGAGGTCAGTTTTAAACCGGAGGGGGCCTTCTAGTTCAGTTCTAGTGTATATTGACATTTGTACAAATATATCAGCAGTAATTTTAATTTCACTTCATTTATTCAGAAGGGGCTACTACCTTAAAATCAACCCAAATTTTCTTTAAATATGAGAGCACTGGTACCACAGTCAGCTGTATAGTTAAAACCTCACGTGGTCAAACTTGACTAATTTATAATTAGTGATGATGGACTCGGCTGAAGTTTGCCTTTCTCCATTTTTTTTTAATTAAAAAAATTAGTGTAAACGACACTGCAGATTGGTAAACTGGTTAAGAGAAAAAATATTCAAGGATATTATTAGAACTTATATGCAGAAAGACAAAAAGTTCCTCTGATTACAAATGCTGCTACTGATGTGAATCTGATTTGCTATGCCCTGAACTGCACTTTATTAGCTATTAATCTGTATTACTGAATTAACAGAACTGAAATAAAATTCTTGCTTCTCTTTAAGCAAATTTCATAAATTTTTCTTTTTACAGACTTTTCATCTACCTGAACTTGGAATTGTGGAGGGTTTACTCTAATGAAAATAACAGAAAGGCAAACTGAACTGTAACATGTCATCTACAATTAATAAACCGCTAAACACAGGCAAGGAATTCAAGGGCTATAAAATGCCATGCATTTTCACAGTCAATGAATACAAAATTATTTGGCACATTCAATTCTGTCGCTAGATGGGAAGTTACTGTATTTAATGGCTTTCAAACTCACAAACGTACCTGTGAGACAGTGGCCCTCTCTTCGTGCTCTCAGGGGGAAATGGTGCCTCAGCCTTCCGGTCTCCGGAAATGCCATTGGTTTGTCTCTTTTTACTATGGCCCATTGCTCTGTCCTCCCTCCCACCCTCCCTCCCTCTTTCCTTCTTTCCTTCCATCCTTCCTTCCTTCCTTCCTCACTGATAAACATCCAATGTGCTGGTCTTTATGCCTGGAGCGGACTGGAGTGCTTTCTCCCATGCGTGGGTGGATGCGACTCAAGGATGTAAGCCCAGATTTAGCTGCACATCCTGCCCTTTGAAGAACGTGTGTGTGTGTGTGTGTGTGTGTGTAGAGTCCTGGCTTTCCCTTAGAAGCCCCGGGACTCTGCTCACGCCTTGCTGGCCTGTCTACAACAGCAGTCCTAAGTGATGTCAGTGGAGTAAAAGAGAATGCAGAGAACTGGCCTTCAAAAGTCACTTTAAGGCTCCAATGAGACTAGTGACATTCAGCCTTATGAATGTAAAATTTGAAAATTCACAGACTCCCTAATAATAGCAGCTATACCTCTGTTATTTTCTGTTGAGAAAATACATGACTAAAAGCTATTTTTATTCACTGATTCTTTCAAACAGGTTTGACTTTTACTAACCACACCAGTGTAAACAAACATTTGAACAATGGTAAGAGTTAGTACGTGCCCATGTTTAGTCAGTGTATCACTCAGGAATTGTATGTGACTTCTAGAAACAGAATTCTAATTCTGGTGAATTAAATACCTGAAGGTTTAGACCCTGACAGTCAAGAGGTCCAGGGGTGTTGGTTTACAGCCAAGGTCTCTGAAATCCTCTGGCCTTTTCTTCATGGTCTCAAGGAGGTTGCTGGAGCTCCTGCCACACACGACAAATGCTTTTGTTGCAACTTGAGGACTGAAGGGCAAAAAGTTTTCCTTTGAAAGCCTTTTGCTCTTTCATGCTTATGTCTCAGTGGTCACCCCCTCTGCAATGGAGGCTGAAGAATGTAGTTTTTCAGCCGAGCACATTATCCAGGGGTCTCTTAGAAGGGAAGATGGGAGAAGGACATTGGATAGGCCGCTAGCAACCTATGACATGGTCAGTCCAGACACAAGGCTGAGAGTGAGTCTGGAACCATGGGCAGCGAGGGGCTTCTCAGTGTGTGGACTGGAGACCACAGGTCAGACGTCCCTAACACTCTATTCTACGGGTATGGCATCTTGGTGTGCTGGGTTTAAGCATTTCTCAGAGGAGGCAACTCGTAGCAGTCAAAAGAGCACTGAATGTGGAGGCAGAAGAGGTGGACACAGTCCTGAGCTATGGGTCAGGAACTTGGACAAATGGCTTTACTTCTCAGAAGTGCAGCTTTCCCTCTACAAGGAGGAAATAGTAATATCTGCTTCTGGGAAGGGGATGGAGATGAGGTCTGTGAAAGCTTCTCGGCGTGGAGACTCCCACACAGAGGTACTTACTCAACGTGGCTTTAAACTGAGGAGCCCAGGGTCACAGGCCAGCCTCGGACTTGGGGACAAGCAGGCAGATGTGAGGTGCTGGACCTTCATCTGGAGTCCCACGTGGTGGATGCTGGGGTGAACGTTTCCAGTGCCAAACGGCATCTTGTAAACTGCTCGACCCCAGAAGCAGGTGCAAATTGGATTTCGAAAAGTACAAGTTCACTCCCCGCTGCACATCCGCTCTGGAGGTCTGCGTGCGTGTCTGCTTTGTATTTCAGGATTTTCATTTTTTATACTGGCTCATTTACAGATGTTTGATCAGGTGTGAACTTCTACCAAGAAAACTATAAAAAAGCAATTTAACAAGTGAGTCTGAAATGCCATACCAAGGGTGAGACTTTACACAAATTACGTACTGGACTTTAAAAATGAACAAAGTTGCTCTTTCTTTTTTATTTCCTTGAGAAGCTCCTGGAAGGAAAGTTCAGGAGTTCACTTTGCCTGTTTGGGGCGGCTGTCCAGACGCCCACATCGCCCTGCGTTTCCTCAGACTGTTCTCTTTCCCTGAGATGGCCTTTCCCTCCTATTCACCTGGCAAAAACCTATTTATCTTTTCAGGCCCGGCTCAAGCAGCAACTCTACTTCAAAGCCTTGATAACCCAGGACCCAGGCAGGAGGAATCCCTCTTTCCCCTGTGCTGGTGTAATTCCTGTCTGTATCTTCACTGTAATAGCATCAGGCGTTTGTTGAGAGCTTACTGTGTGCCAGGCACTGGTCTAAGTGCTTTATATATGTTCTCTTAATGCTCATGAAAACTCTGTAAGGTAAGAACTGTTATTATCCTCATTTTACAGATGAAGATTACAGATGAAAGGTTAAGTGGCTTGCCCAAGATCATACAGCTAGGAAACGGCCAAGTCAGGATGTGAATCCAGTTTCTTAAGCAACTATAACACATACATGATAATTATTTTAATAATGTACTTATCAGTTTTTCTCACTAGATTATAAGAATTTTCTGTCAGGGGCTCTGTCTTATTCCTCCGAGCATACCCAGCATTCTATCCTGAATGAATGAATGAATGAATGAATGAATATGTATACACACACCATGGGGTAACAAATTTGAACTGTACAGGAAACTCTAAAATGATGAGAAATTACTCTATGGCCCCAATTCAAGTTTCTTTTCACAGTGAACACTGTTAATCATTTCCTGTGATTTCTTTTAGAAATACCAGCATATATGTATGTGATTTAAAGAATTTATCCAAAAGGATCACTCTTAAACATTCTGCTCATTGCTTAGTACATACAGGGCTATTTTCAACTTATCAAAAATGAAAAGTGATTATGATATTTTGATTAACTGTGATACCTTGAAAATTCTGTCAATTTTGTGTCCATAAAAATTGTTGATCATTTAAAAGTATTGATCATAGCCCCAAGTCCAATTTTTAAAATGTTCTAACCACATAGTAGTAACCTCAACTACTTTGGGGAACAGAGGAAGAAATGAGATAATTATGTCTCTTAGCCAGTGTGCTCTCAGCAGTGCTCACTCAGCATCCTTTCATTTCTGTTATTCTTCTACATTTACAAAGAAGCATTCACTGGAGTGTTTTTCTAAAGGAGCAGAGGACGGGTGGTGATGGGAGGGCGTGGGGGGCTTCGAGCAGAGCACAAAGGCTCTAAAGCCCATGGCGGCCTCGGTCTTGGGAGCCTGGGAGGTGGGTGTAACAAACCATGGACCCCGGGCTAGCACAGAAGAGGGTCCATAAATCTTGGACTTTCCAAGGGACTTGAGTGTGCTGAGTTCTTCTACTGTGTGGACATTTCATCTCCTCCTCGGGCAGGGAAAATGCCTTTATTTTCTATATGGTACAAAGATGTACCTCTTTCCGAAGCAGAGTTGAACCTGAGCAGAACATGTTTGTTTGTGATTTCAATCCTACAGGCTGGACACTGGAAGCAGGCCTAGTTCACTCTTGGAAGTCAGCAGAAACCCTTGATTCAGATGCCTTTGAGGATATGCTCTTTCCCCTTGGTCAATACAAGCTCCTGTGCTCAGACCTTTGATGCTGCAGGAAAACCGTAACCCGGTACTTTTCTCAGCCCACAATTGTCTGGATCAGCCTACTTTCTCCTAAGAAAGTTCTCTAACAGTGAAACATATGAAATTAGCTTATATTACTTTTTTAAAAATCGCAGTAAAATATACATGACATAAAACATAAAAATATACATAACATAAAAAAAGAGGCTCCAGGTTTCAGCCTGTATCAGAATTTCCTTCCTTTCTAAGGCTGAACAATACTCCATTGTATGGATGGACCACATCAACAGACACTTGGGTTGCTTCCACATCTTGGCCATTGTGCATAATGCTGCTATGAACATGGGTGTGCAAATATCTCTTTGAATCCTTGCTTTTAATTCTTTTGGGTGTATACCCAGAAGAGGGATTGCTGGGTCATATGGCAACTCCACGTTAAAGTTTTGGAGAAACTGCCACACTATCTTCCCCAGTGGCTGCGCCATTTTACGTTTCCGCCAGCAGAGCGCAGGGTTCCAATTTCTCCACATCCTCACCGACACTTACTTGTTGTTTTTTTGCTAGGCTCCGTGGTGCGATGGGTGTGGGGTGGTGTCTCGCTGTGGTTTTGGCTTATGTTACTTTTCACTCAAGAAAAAGCATTCTTCATTCTGGGTTTGGTGGGAGTGTTTCGAGGAGGAACCATGAAAGCAAAGTTCTCCACCAAATGGTAGCTCAGGGTACATTCATCCACCTACGCCTGGGCCCAAATACGGGATCCGACCTTTAGAAGGAGCTGGCTGGGAAACCCTGCATCGCCCGCCTGTGGTGATCCCCAGAGACCTCTCCAGGGATTCTTGACCATTAAATCATGCCCTGACTCTGGGGTGGGAACGGCCCTCTCTAACGTAATACTGGTGACAGCTTTGTGCTAGCCCTTATGCAAATGGGAGAGTGCTCTTCCAAGTGTCAGGGTCAGGCACGGACACTCCTCCTATTTCAGCGTTGGAGGTGGACTTGACCGAGGCAGCGGAGGAGTCGGAGCAGACACCGTTTGTGCAGACAGCTGAACAGGCTTGTTCCAGGGAGACCACACCAACTTAGTGTCTGTGTTGCTTTTCATTTTCCAAAAACACTTGCACATTTGTCACTGTATCTTAGCCTCTCAATAATCTTTGGAACTAGCGGAGATAAGCCCATTTGACTGAGAGAACCATAGTCTTTGAGATATGAAGTGGCTTCTGCAGGGGACGCAGTTGGTTAACAGAAACGTTACTAGAACCCCGCATCCTGGCTGTGGACCAGTGGTCCATTTGACAGAGATGATCCCCGCTGAGAGTTAAGATTTCATGCATCTGAATAGCCTGCTTTCTTCAGGACTTTGTATGGCTTGAAGCAAAGTATTCTGTGGAGCAGCGGCAGAGGTGTAGCTTGCGTCCGGCCCCTTCTCCATCAATCCTGGTGGTAAAGCCCAGCTCCATGAAGACGGGCACGCCGCCCCTGCCCCCGGGCCTCCCTAACCTCGGTGGGTACCACCAGTGCTCCTCACGAGACTTTGAGACTCAGGCTGGTTAACTCTGCTTGGCTTAAGCTTAGGCACCACTGCCGATGGCTCTCATGATCATTAAAGCCAACTTCTCAAAACATGAACGTCGTAGACTAAAGAATTTCCTGGGTCTCTTGTTGTTGTCCTGCTTGGCTCAAGTCAGAGATCATGTGAAGTTCTATGTCACTGGCAATGGTCTTTGAGTGACTGGTGCTTTCCTGCTGGATTTTAAGTGGCCTGAAGTAGACACACAGGTCTGGGCAGCCCTCACCAGGCTATTTGCAAATATGCAAGCCCACGCATAAATGGTCCATCTTCTGGAATTACTAGCTGGAGACCTGAGTGGCCAAGAACACAGGGGCTCTCGGACACAGCATGTGGACGCCACTGATAGACAAAGGCAACCAGCTGACTTTTGTGGCTTCTCTCCACGGAGGTCATTCCTCAACTCAGGTGGCCTCTGCCGAGCATGTGCCCCAGAGCATGACGAAGCTGTTGTTACAGGGACAGCAGGATCAGCGCCTGAGGGTTTTAGGTTGCGGTGAGCATTAGTGGGAACATGGAGATGGTTTCCTTAAATAAACCAGTGAACAGCAGGCCCTTTTCTGCTTTAAAACAAAAGATGAGAAAAACCTACCTCACGTGCCAACTCTGATATGTATTCTATTGTATATTTACCTGCAAAATGTATAACTTTGATTTATTATTTATATCTTTACAGAAGCACCTTTTGTCAAGGATGCCATGACTGGAGGAAAGAGCTTTTGTTATCATGAAAAACAATCACCAGTCTTATGTTGCTCTTTGGAACGAAATCCTCAGAGCCTACTTTAAAATTATAGACCTTAAAAGTTGCCTATGTCTTTTAAACCAAAGATACCCAACGTTAGCATTACTTAAAAATAGTTTTTAACTAGTGGATAATGTTACGTGTGAGATGCCCTTCCAAAGCATCTTTGCACTTTACAGCTTCTCAGATGATACCACCCTGTTAAAGCTTGTTCGTGAACCAGGGCTGACACCCCACAGAAAAGCTCATGCAGGATAGCCAGAAATTTCCTTCCCGTGTCATACTCAAACAAAGTTTGAAAGTAAAAAGTCTTTCCCTCATTTCATTCCATCTCTACTGAGCCATAGGTAAGAGAATTTAATGAGAAAATTTGGAAGTAACTGGTGGCTAAGAGTATTTAGGATATGGACCATCTGGGGGTAAAGATAGGGGCTGCTATTGCCAAAAATTTTGTAACTTGCATTCATCAAGGAAATGTCGTGCTAAATTCATCTTATTCCTTTTTCTCCTGGGTTACTAAACTGGCTGATGTGAGAGTGCCATGATTTAGATTAATTTCTGCAATTAAGTTTCTTACCATGTCTTGTGGGAAATTCAGAGGCATGTAAACTGGATAACAGAAGAGCCGGGTGAAGTTGTGGTTAATTAGAGAACCATCCTCAATACACGTTAATTGTGGATTGATATGAACCTGGAGCCATGGTCCTCAGTTGCTTTCTGTTGTGGCACATGTGGAGGATGGCTGTTCCCCTCCTGGACTTGTGTCCACGGTTGTGTGCGGGGTACGTACAGTCCAGCAGACTGGCCACAGGTCCACGCTGTCCCTCCCACTCAAGAAAACGCACCTGGAAACTGGTCAGTGCAAGAGACATTATTCTGAGAATAAACTTACCACTCTGATCTGGAAAATGAAAGGCTGGCAGATTTCAGTACCTGGGACGTTATTAGTAACAAAGTATTTGTGCTACTATGAGATATTGTAAGACAGTCTGTGCTATGACTTGGCCCCTTGTCCCTTGCGTCATCCTGTTCAACATTTCAAACTCCATCTTTAAAGAACACTAAAAGGTGTGCTTCGAATCTCCTAAGGAACCCCAGGGCTTGGGAGCTTCCACCTCCACAGCTGAGAGCAGCCTGCAGGAGTGAGGCATCCTCCGAACCTGGAGGTGGCTTTCGGTGCCAGAAAACCTATAGACGGCAGAAGCTTTAAATCAGTATTTCAAAGTGGTTAATTTTTAAGAATGAAGTTTTGATATTCCATCTAAAAGGTTTTATTTCTGCAAGTCTTGCTCCAAATAGACTTCTCTCATAAACAGAGATGTCAACATGATCAGTTACTAATTGGGTAAATATTTTAAAGAAATTATTTCTTATTTTAATAGGAAATAATGTATTATTTTATTTCACCTCTGGACGGCTAGTCCCTGGAGGACAGCGACACTGTCTTGCTTACGTCCCTGCTGTCGACCCTGGCTGTCTCCTGCACACACCATTGAAGTCTGTTGAATTAAACCCTAGTTCATAAACCTCGCAGGAGAGTCTCGGCTGTGACAGAACTCACTTTCCACGTAAGACAAACTTTGCAAATTAGAGGGCTAAGACCTTGGCAGGCTAACCCCAGGGCAGCTGTCCCCAAGCCTTGACTGTACATTACTCACATGAGTTGCCCCAGAAAATATACAGGGCACCACTTAAAATGGAATTTCAGATAAACAATGAATGATTTTTTTAGTAAGGGACATAACGTATATTAAAAAATTATTTGTTGTTCATCTGAATTTGAATTTAACTGGGCATCCTATGTTTTCATTTGCTAAGTCTGACAAGTCTAAGCCTTTAGAAAATGTTGAAGTGAGGGTCCCACTCCAGAGACTTGGGTACAGTTGGCCTGGAATGGGACACCAGGGCTGGTATTTTTCAGAGGCTCTCCAGGTGATTCTATGGTGCAGCTGGGGTCGCAGGTCGCTGCCCTGTAATGTGCATTTCGACCTTGAACCTGTTCTCAGGACCTTCAGTTGTAAGCATCCGCCTCCTTTCCAAGGTGTCCTGGCCCTCAGCTCCCCACAGGCTGGCCTCAGGGATCAGTGGACCCACAGGCTTGGGGCGAGGCAGGAAACGCTAAGCAGCCTTGACCTCTCTGCCCTTCCTTAGACAGAGGAGCTTTAGTCTAGGAGATTCTCCCTAGCAGAATTCTTGGGAAATGAAGTGTCTCTGCCCAGCCCCTGGGCTCCTTTCTGTACATCAGGCCATTGCGTGAAGCTGATCCTGACCTCTCCATGGCTCTCAGATGTGTAGCTCCCCCGTGGGCACCCTGAGTTCTCATGTGAGCCTCCTAGACCCAAGTCCCCAGGCTAGAGCGCCCCGTCTCCCAAGGAGACCCCAGACATTAGGACCAGGCTTCGCTGGTCCCCATTTCAAGTTTTGCTGTGTGTGTCAGAGCCGAGTCTAGATCTTGACCTTGTTGGGCTCCTCCCTAGAGACTATTGCTGCACCCTGGGACCCAGGCTTAGCATCGGGGCCCTATTCACCACGAGCAGACCTTTCAGGGTTTGTTCTCCCATTTGGAACTCACAGCAGTGTTCCTCTGGATTCCCATTTGTTTTTCTGTGCTCACTTGTTGGAGTCCTGGTACTAGTCGCATGCCTACACGGTGGAGCTTGCCATGGCCTTGGGTCTAAGGTCGGTGAGCCTCCTCTGAGGGCTGTACCGGTGGGAGGATGGGGGACTTTAGTGCAAGGCTCAGGCCTGGCCCTGGCTTGTTTTCAGCCGGACCCTGGGGCTCCCTGGCAGATCTACACTTAAGATCGTCACAGCGCTGTTGACAGAGCCTGGAATCACCGAAGGCAAGCCGATGCAGGCATAAGATGTTGGGTTTTATTTTAGATTTGTACCGTTTGAAAGCCTTATAGCATGGCAAAATGTTGAGATCTAGCAATCATTGGGATTATGGGATTAAAGACAGAATTCTGAGATCATTTGTATAGAGTTTAGCTGAAAGTGTCGGTGAGTTCTCCAAGGAGAATAAACCAGGGCTCAATGCTCATAGATGTCAAATACACTAGTGGACGGAGAAGCCTGGTAGATGAAGGCCAAAGCAGGAAGAAATGCCAAACAGCTCTCAGTTCCTGATCACGCGTAAATCATGAGGACCACTAATGGGATGAGGTGAAAGCATCGTCTAAGAGAATGGGCATCATCTGAAACCTGAGAGGCACATGGCTTACAAAGGGAGGTTTTAGATTTTAACTTTTAGATATTTTTACAAGTGCCCTACCAGAGGTGCTCATTTAGAAAGAAACCAGATAGTGTTTTCAAGGATGTGAGCTGTGTAGGGAAAATACTGAGGTGTCGCAGCCAGAAGACAAACCCGGTCTTAATAAAGACTTCTGCACTGAGGGAGCCGGGTGGGGAGGAGACCAGAACTTTTCACTGGAGTTGGAGTACAAAGTAAGAAGCCAAAATATTAAGTGGAAGGAACATATAGTCCTGGATATAAACAAGACACAGCCCTGTGAGAAGCTGAGAGCTGGCAGAATCCCTGAGCATCTTAGTACCTAATTAACTCCTGGGCTACCTGAGGCTAATGAGACTGATGGCTTAGGTCACAGCACATCTGAGAGTGGACAACTCCTTCTGTGCTGTCACTGGAGGGAATGGGAAGGTGAGATGTGATTTTTTTTCCTTTTTTCACAGCCAAAAGTCATGGTGACAAAGGCTACATTGTATGGCAAATCTGTGATGTTAAACTTTGATTAAGAAAAGATCAACTCTTTGGTAACCTCTGAAAAAATGATTTGAAAAACTATTGAAAGAGAAGGTAACAAAATGTAATGCTTGAAGGCAAATTTAAAAAACAGAGTTGTCATCAAAGAATATCACTCCTAAGAACACATTTCTATTATTTCTAAGCACAAGTATGTTTATAGATTCAGTCAACTTTCCCAAGTTTTTTTTTAGTTTGGAGCTGGTGTTCTTTGATTAGTACTTGAATTTAGTAAGGAAACTTATTTTAACATTATTAATTATTAAAATAAAACATTGTTTAGAGGAAGTATATTTACATATAGGGTTAGGATAATTCTATCAAAATTCTTATTTTTAAATTTTAATAATGATATTAGATCATCTAGGGGGAAAAGGTTATGTACACTTTGCAGACGTAAATTTGGTTAAATCAGTATTGATGGGACCAAGATTTAATAAAAATATGGATGATTATGAAATGCATATAAATGGTATGCTATTCCATTAAAAATTATATATCCGTATTATAATATAAACTAGTCTTAGTTATTTAATCACTTGAAAAAACCCCTAGATTTTAGGATTTTGAGTTGAGGATTTTTTTGCAGCTGGAGTCCTCGTTTTATAGAATGTGGATTTTTATAGGAGTTGTAATCCTCATCTGGTTCATTTTCTTTAAAATTAAAAAGAAAAAAACCCTGCATTTGACTTTGACATTAATTGTCATAACTTTTAGTAGAGAAGAAATTTTGAGGTGATACTAACTAAGACTAGAAGTCATAAAAAGTACTTAATATTTTTTTATAACATCTACCTGGAAACTGAACTTATTTATTTTTAAATAATGCTACTTCTCTATTGAATAGGCAAAGTTGGTGCCAATATGAGTAATTCTGTGGGAGTGAATAGAAAATGAACAACAGCAAAGTAATAGCATGTAAAGAAACGAAACTTTCATGTTCAGATTTGACTGATGTTGCTATTGTAAGTTATATACTTGTGTAAATGTACTCCACCAATAATGAGGTCAGTTTGAAAAATATATTGCTTATAACTGAATTAAATCAAAATGAAAAATTTTACAGTGATTGTTAAATGCCAAATTGAACTGGTCTCGTTAAATGTGAAATTCAAGTATATTTAGACTATTGCCTAAATTCTAATACATGAAAATAATGAGATGTGACCAGAAGAGTTGGAAAAAGTTACTTCTATTTTTTTTTTTTTTCTTTTAGCAGCTTCTCATTTCACAGTTTAGATGTATTTTCTGGAATTTGACGAGATAGCCTAGCCTGTGAGCATGAAGCACGCCGTGCCTCTCAGTTAACAGAGGAAAAGAGCAAACAGGTATCGGCCCCCGTGGTTTTATATGAGCATTTTGCTCGTGACTTTTACCTAAGGGGGTTACCTTTGTGTGTCAGTCAGGATCACAGAGAAGAAAGAGTTCATTAGTCACGTTGAGGGGGGCACAGCTGAATGGAGGGAATGTAGATGGAGTACGGTTTTATACGAGGTCCGTAACTGAAAACGGACTGCAGTCCTGCTCTTGGAATACCCACGACTGCACCTTGCAGCCGTGATTGTGCAGTGCTGCGGCCGAGGCCGCCCGTCACCCCATCGGAGGCACTTAGTTATTGACTGCTGTTCTGGGCGTAGTCTAGCAAACGGTCTCCAGGAAGGTGGGCGAGCACGTGTGCGCCGTTTGTGCTTCCTATGGCAGTACACGACACAGGATTTTGCTCTCCTGAAACCCACAGGGAATTCCAGGCGGGGCCCCAACAAGCCAAGGAAAGCAGACCAGCCCCTCCTCGTCCTCAGGCCCTGTCCAGTGCAAGCCTAGAGACTCTCTTTAGATACCTCCTGCAGGTGCTAATCGAGTTTCCTTAATCCTGTCCATTATCGTGTCTTATTTGAGAGGCTTTTCCTCCAAACAAAAATAGGCACTTTAAAGTTTACTTGACCTATGCCCTTCTCACTCTGGCAAACCGATACCATAACACAGGTTAATGCTTATGCTTATACCAATTCCTAACATAAATTCATCTATAGTTGCCTATTCTTCTAAAAGTCACAGAAAACTACTGTGTAATAACAAATGGGATATTGAGAACTGTGTGTACATTTGGAATATGTACTGTGGTGGGTAGATGTTTAGTGAGAGAAAACGAGGACAGAGTCTGTACTCCATGAGGCCCTGTTAACACTTTTAAGGATGAAGGTGTTGTAGGAAGAACCACCAGTATTATCCAGAGCCACCCCTTTTAGCAGAAACGTTTCAAATATTATTAAAATCTCCTATAATTGGGTGGAATTGGGAAGAATCTCGTTTTTCTCATTTTCGGTTGAGCTGATTGGGCTACATGCCCTTGAAAGTCTCTTCAAATTCTAAATAGATTTTATGATTTAGTAAGTTTTCTATTTCTTTGTCTTATTTTGAACTGTTAAAATACTGGGTTCTTTTGTGGTAAATTGTGTGGTTGGGAATACAAAACAGTTATGTATCTAACCCACCTGACTGTGCAGAAAACTACTTCCATTATCTTAATTTCTTTTTAAAATCTAATTTAAACCTGTGATGTTTCGTCTAAGCTGATTTTTCCTATTTCTCCTGGTTCTGCCTTCAGCTATTGTAGAAGATAAAGAGCTGATTTCCATAATGAAAAATGCTACCTTTTCGCTTGTATTGGTTTTGTTCATTGACGCAGCAGTCTCTCACCTTGGCAAACAAGAGACTGTTATTCTTATTTGAATCAGTGAATGAAGCTCCCTGTTTAAAGAAGGAGGACAGGCTCATTGCCAAGGCTGCCCGAGACTACAAATTTGCAAAGGAGCTGACGTGCGCGTCATACAAGCCTATCCCCACGTCACTGCCTCTGAGCGATGCTGGGGAAGAAACAGGACTAACCCACCACACTCCCTTCCCCTCGGAGAGGGGGAAACGGGCCTCCGTTGATAAAGTTCCCAAGAGACCGCCCCCTCCCCGTGTCGACAGGGCCTAATGCAGTGGGGAGAAGCCAACACCATTGAAGCAACGCCCCGCCAGCTGAGAAATGGAAAATTAATATCACGCAGCCAAACAAACAAGCACACTACTTTCTACGATCTGCCCTAAAGACATTTCCACGCAGGCATCTGGTTACTACTAAACCATCATCGCAACAGGAGATAGATTCCAAGGGTGAAGGTACTTGAAAAAGCCCCCAAGAAGTGGTTTCGTGCCAGCAGACAAAGATTTGGAGTGTGCCCTTTAACTCTACCAAGTTGTAGTCTAGATCCTGTGGCATCGTAGACTTGGAGAGCTGAAGGAGCATTAGAATAACGTATAGGCTGGCTCCTTAATCCCAGGGCAAACACAGTGAAGGACTTCAGTGGCAAAGGCAAAGGCATTGACTTAGCACCTATTCCAGTGTTGAGCTAGGTGATGTACAAAGAACTTTAATCAGACATTTCAAAGGAAATAGCTGCTGCTCACTCTTGCCTTCAGGCAAAACTGTTTCATAATCCTAATGAAGTAAAACGTAGCAGTGCTGATACTCTAACCTCTTCTCCTTTCCATCATCGGAAGTGTTCATTAAGTGTCTCTGAAGCATGTTAAGGGAGTTACGGTCAATACAGAGGTATGAATAATAGATCTGAAATATATACATTAAGCAAATGATTTTTATTAGGTATGAGACATTTGTTGAGAAAGTGGTAAAATGATACATAACTGGTGACACAACGATCTGAGCAGAGCATGGGCTTTCTCTCAGAGTTACAGACCCACAAAGCCCACTATGTGAGCGTGGGGACTTCTAGGTGGCCCAGGAGCCTGGGAGCTGGACGTCTAGCCTCATACTGAGGAGGATGTAATAAAGGATATAATAAATAGGTCATCCCTCAAGATAACATTTTATACAGGTGACTGAGGTGCTCAGCAAATACCGTCTGGCATCAGCATCCCCCCGCTTACTAATCGATCGATTGATCAATTAATCAATTGATCAAGCACAGAGTTAGACGCTAAGGATACCGAGGTGTCTAGGCAGGGTCGCTATGATAAATGCATGATAGATGCACAGCCAACACACATGGAAGAAGGACTGATTCCTCTTTCAGTATAAGGCTAAGGGAAGGAGTGTTTCAAGGGAGAATTCACAACGGGAAACCTTCTTGGGTACGGTGTTGAATAACGAGTAGGAATCCCCTATGGTTCCTCAAAGTGTGGCCCCTGGACCACTTACATCAGAATCACAGAGTTCGTGAAAAGTGTTCTCGGGCTCCAACCCAGAGCTACTAGTTAAGGCTCTCTGGGGCAGGAGCTTAGTAAACTGCAGAACCACTGCCCCAAGGCCTAAGGCAGCAAAGGGGGTGCTGGCAGAAACACCCGCGTCCTCTTCACTCATGGCCCACGGCTCTCCCCTTGACTGTCAAGGCACACTTTCCAATTTCCCACTAATGATAACTCGTAGGGGTAGCAAAAATAAAATTACAAGCCTTTATTCAAATATTGAAAATTGTGTAGCCAGGAGTCTGCTCTTGTGGCCAGGAGCACTCATATTTTATCCCTGTTCCCTGTACAGGACTGAGTTGAAAAACTGGGAGTTCAGTCACTCGCCCATCGGAGCAGGGACTCAGAGGTTCCCGCCCCGCCAGGTACGGACTCCCGAGTTGTTGGGTCTTAGGAAGGTCCAGAGGCTGGCAGGGCAGCTGGGTCAGGAGCTGGGGGGGACCCCTGGAGGTCGCAAGACATCCACTATTTACCAACCAGTATTGAAGCATTTCCCTATTTTAATAACTGGTATAAGTGCCCGCTGAATAGTTTCCCATACGTCCACAATAAGACAAAAGACAGTGAGATAAAAACACCAAGAGTTCAGTAAGGTATTTATGTTCTCCGTAAATTGAGGGTTTAAGGCTACCTTAGGAGTAAAAGCACAGGCGGCTAGACCGTATCAGAGGCCATGTACTGTCTGTGTACTTCTAAACTTTTGTTTCATAAGAACTGGGCTAAATAAAATTACTTTTGTTCCTTTTAAAGTTGATAGCTTGCTATAACCAAGTTATAGCACTTGTGTTAATAATCCTAACCGTGTTCTTTGCAGGTTGGAGCTGATCAGAACATATCCCTAATTCTCTAGAGTTTCCACTGTGACAGTTTTCATTGTCCCTGTCTTAGCTGGGGTGGCTGTAACAAAATGCCGTGGCCTGGACGGCCTGAACAACTGACGTTTGTCTCTCACAGTTCTGGAAGCTGAAGGCCTGAGGTTGGGGGCCAGCACGGTCGGGCTCCGATGAGGGCCCTCTCTCGGGCTGCAGACGGCCGCCTTCTCCCTGTGTCCCCACGGGGCAGAGGGACAGAGGAAGACCCTGATACCTTCCTCTTCTTATAAAAACACTAATCTCATTGTCCGATCCCACCCGCAGGACCTCATCTAAACCTGATCACTTCCCAAAGCCCCTGCCTCCTAATACATTCATCCTGGGAGTTAGGGCTTCAGTATATGAATTTTGTAGGGACGCAGACGTTCAGTCTGTAGCAGGACCTTCACACCTCAATGCTGCTTTTCTCTGTGGCCAGAACTCCCGCCATCAGTGGAGACCCCAGAGGTGAGTGGACTGTTCTCGGCACGTGGTATCAAGGCTGGCATTCTCTTCTGAGTCCCTGTGAGGACCCCTGGGTCGGTGTCAAGATTCTGGACATTCTGCAAAGGTCACTAGTATTCAGCACGGTGCTGGATTCCCCCGCCTACGCCCCTCAAGGCCACTGGTTTCCAGACCAGCCGAGCTGTGTCTTGGCTCCGCCGCTTTCCCTCCTGCCCCCCTCTGAGCTTCCGCAAGTGTGACATTCGCTCTTCGTGGATGGAGGCAAGATTCAAATCAATGCAAGAGGCCGTGATGAATATTCTGTGAGAAGTCTCTCTACACCAGGTCGTTACGTGTGTTGCCTAGGCCATCTCTACACCAGGTCGTTACGTGTGTTGCCTAGGCCATCTCTACACCAGGTCGTTACGTGTGTTGCCTAGGCCATCTCTACACCAGGTCGTTACGTGTGTTGCCTAGGCCATCTCTACACCAGGTCGTTACGTGTGTTGCCTAGGCCATCTCTACACCAGGTCGTTACGTGTGTTGCCTAGGCCATCTCTACACCAGGTCGTTATGTGTGTTGCCTAGGCCATTGCTTGGCCAGCGCTTCTCAATGTTAGCATTCACGGGAGCCTTGCGGGCTTGGTGAAAGCACAGATTCTGAGCCGGTGGGTGTGGTGGGGCTGACAGTCTGCATTTCTAACAAGCTCCCTGGTGGTGCTGGCCACGGACCTACTTTGAGTAGAAGGGACCAGGCAACTAAATGTTTGGGGATAGTCATAACAGATGGGTTTATATCTACAGAGTTTGTATTACATTCCACATTCAGAGACTTTCTAAGAGCTTTGCAGCTTCTCACTGTTTTTCAGAGATAGCCTTTGAAAGCCACTTTGCTTTGTAACGTGCTTTCAAAATTTGCTGCCCTGGGGAAGCTGTGGAAAGGCGAAACGTGAGGTTAAATATTTCGTTTAGTGAATCTAAGTTCAGACCTCTGAACTTCCCTTACCACCAAGGGACCACACAGCCCCTCCCTTGGGGAACACTGGGCCCCCGGGAGGTGCCCGCCTCCAAGAAGGCCCATGCGGGGTGGGGGGCTTGGGCTGAACCGCCCACCGCTTACTCGGAGCAGGAGACAGGGGACGGAGTGATAAAAGCGAACCTAAAATAAAAATTAAAAAACAGACTGAGAACACCGTGTGAAACGAATCCTTACAAAACTGTCTGCAGCGGGGAGAAATCAAAGAGTTTTATTAGGTGATGATAAAACGTAGTAAACTTCATGTGAAAACATTCCAAGGTCGGGTCTTGTGTGGTATAAGAGAGGAATTTTACGAAGTAAGGCTCATTTTAATCAAATGCACCTCAAGGAGCTCTAATCCCATTTATACCTGCGTTTGAAACTGGTTACACACACACGCACACCCGCCGCCGTTCCTCAGTGACTTTGCCGCCCGGTCTGAAGTGCCAGGTTCTATTCTGGGGACAGAATCCCAAGAAGGCAGAGGCCTGCAATGATTCGGGGTGTCAGACACACTTCTGTGTGGAGTGTGTAAATACTTCTGTGCCCTGGAAGGTAGTGTTCTTCCACTTCAGCCTGAGTCTCCCCTCCTCTGCTCACCTCCATTTTGGTGGAGGAATTAAATCACTGGCCATGACTACATTTTGACCAGCAGGCCGGGCGGAGGGTCCCGGGCGGAGGGTCCAGGCGGAAGATCCGGGCGGAGGGTCCGGGCGGAGGTTCCAGGCGGAGGGTCCCGAGGGGTGCTTGGCAGCGCGGGCTTTTTCTTGGCTCCCCCCACCCCGATGCCCCCCGAGGTCAGCCCGGGGGCTGTGGTCTTCGGGGCTGTGCCCCAGACCCATTTCCACACGTGCCCCTGGGAGGCAGTGGTCTGCTGGGTAATCGTGCACCCTGGGGAGGGTCAGACCCTTGAAGGTGGGTGGGAGGCTGCAGGGATAAAGGGAAACACGAGAAACCGGCCTCCCCGGGGTCTTCCTGGCCTCCACACTCTGGTGGGGCCGCCCGGGCCGGGAGGGACCAAAGCGCCTCCAAAGCCAGAGGGGCGGGGCTGGCGAGCCGCGGCCCCCAAACCCGGCAGAGCCTGACGGTCCGTGCGGGCCCCACAGCCTCCGTGTCCAGGCTCCACCAGGGCAGGGTCGTGAGACTCCCCGGTGGGCCCCGGGCGCTGGTCGCTGCCGGCCGTCCCGCCACCCCGGGTGGCTGGGAAGCACCAGGTCAGAGCGCGGGGGAGTCTGGGCAGGTGGGGAAGGGGGGTGGCACGGGGCTGCCAGGCAGAGTCTCGTGGGCAGCTTGTGGGAAAAGAGCAGGTACGAGTCGGAGGGCTGAGCATTCCCTGTTCGGGGCAGACAGAAGAGATGGCGGTGGGTAGGAAATCAGAAAATACGAATCTGGTATGAGATGTCTCAGGTGAGCTCATCCATCAGCAGTGAGACGAGGGAAAATAAAACCCTTATGATCCAAGTACCCAACGTGACTGGATCTTTAGGAGAAGACTTTTCCTTTGCTCCAGGTTAAATCTAACCAGTCCTTTCGAATCGACAAAGCCAGGCTGGAGAGGAGAGCGGAGGAGGCCTATGTTGCCAGTAGCCTGCGGCTCTGGTCCACAGCCTGGCCCCCGAGGGGGCAGGGCAGACCAAGGGCCGGCCTCTCCCGTAACCCTGGGTCTGCACAGCCCCGCTCAGCACCCACCTATGGCCACGGGGCCTCGGCCGCAGCAGGGCTTGTGGAGATAAGAAGACTCAAAAGTGTGTTCACATTAAGTGAAATCTGTGGCCAGGGGGGAGTAACCTGCCAGGACCTCTGAGCGGTGCTGGTCCCCATCCATCTTCTCTGGCTGGAGGCGCTCCCCCCTGTGCAGTGTGCTGCCTTTTTATGGAACTGTCCACGCAGCTTATGATCCAATGAAAGCAAAACTGCCCGCGTCTCTTCCCTTGACAGAGCCTCCGATTAGACTTTCCTGAACCAATGCCTTTGAGTCCGGGCCCTTTCTTGACATACACCCGTGAGGAGTCCTATTTCCTTGGTTTCTGGATGAAGCCTGTCCCTGGAATTGTGGACACACCAAGAGGCTTTAGTCTTCCATCTGATTATCCCCGATGTTTTCCGCAGCCTGGGGAGGGTGCACCCGCTGGGCTCTGAGGTCAGGGTCAGCACTTGCCTTCCTGCCTCCGTCAGATCCTGTCCTACCAGGCCCTGCACATCACAAAGGGGGTTGTATCAGCCAGGGACTTTAGGGAGCTTTCTCCTTAATGCCCAGGGAATCTGAGTGTGCCCTGAGGATGAAGAGAAATAGATTTCTCTCACAAGTGATCTCTACAGTCATCTTCTATGCTCAGGCGAGGAAACACGGTTTTAATGTTTCTTCTGAAAATTCCTCTCTTTGTCTTCTTTTAGCCTCTGTTTTTCTCTCTTCCCCACGAGGATTCTAATCAGAGTTTAACAAGGTCATTACAGTTGTTATAATTTTGCTTTTGTATTTCTAAGGCATAATGTTAAAATTACCAAACGTGTTCATCTTGGCATCTCCATAAGCAGTAATATACCCTCAGCTCAGGATTTATGCGGTTAGTTTAGTCGTGTCCCATTGTGATGTTAAGAAAACAGTTTTCTGAAGCAACTGTAGTCCCCAAATGCAGGGCTGTGGATGTCACTTAACATCAGCTAAGTGACGCAAAGAATGTGAATTAGTGGCAGGGTGCGCGTCAGGTGGTGCCTGGGGCCGTCCGGCTTTTCAGAGATGCAGCCTGACACACGGATGTTCTCGCCATGAGACCACCAGTCCGGAAAGCACTTCTTCCTTCGTGCACACGGGTTCACCAGGCACTTCTAGAACCCTGACCCTTCGTGTGGTGCTGGGGAAGAAGAGGTGCAGGGAAAGGTCTGTACCCCTGGGCTGGGGACAGTGCCATAACCCAGGAAAGGACCGTCCAGAGAAGGTAGCAACCATCTCAGTCTTTCTGTTATTTCAAAGCCATTTCAGGCTTGCTTCTTAAAATAGATTTTTATTGAATGGGCATGAAAGAGGGATTGGGCAAAGTTGTTCAATCGAATTAATTTCGCTTTTGGTTATCTCACCACTCAGGAAAAGTAGGGTTTTAGTGTTGGGCTGGTGGTACACGGCACACACCTGTGCACCCGTGTTGCTTCCTCTAAGGGTCTCGATTCCACGGCAACAAGCGAAACTACAACAGAGACAGGAGTATGAAGTGCATGCAGTTGGTTTACTCTGTCACAAAGGTCATCTGAAGAACAAATCCTGACCTCTTAAAAGCAGTACTTTGTAGGAGGTGGGGAAGAGTTTGCAAGAATTGAGCTGACAGCTCTAATTAGGTACTTGCCCTTGAACCTGCTAATTAGAATGATTCTTCTCTAAAGCACATATTTCAGAAAAGCAGAATGTGAGAAATAGTGTTATCTAGAGGAATGGTCTCCGAAGTATTTTGATTGTTCACTGCTATTGGCAAAATATTTTAAAGCATATGGCAATATTTTACTGTATTTATAAATGATATAAATGGATAAGCAATACATGTATACATACTTTTATAAACATTTCATATATTACAGACATAAATTATATGTGCTCAATATTACTAATACATATTTTCAAACATAAGTAAAATATACATTTGAAAAGAACGGAGAAAGAATAGAAATTAGTTCTGACATTTCCTCCATGCCCCTCAGAGACTAGCTGGACAAGCTTGGGAGCACAGGCCCACTCAGGACACCAGCCCGGAAACGGGACAGAGTAGAGAGGGCAGAACTGTGTTTTGAATACTTGGGTATTTGGGCCAAATCCCCTTTCTTCCCCGAGTCATTCTAAATCCACTGATATTATAAAAGGAATGGGGAAATGGTTACAAAAGGAATCCATGTGCAAATATATGAGTAATGATTAAGTGAACAAATTAATGAGTGACTGTGAGTGAAATGTGGCCTTCGTGCTCGTCTGGTCCATCAGCGTGAATTCAGCAAAGGACACGGTGTCTGACCTGATTTTTTTATCCCTTAGCAGACCGTGATCATAATCCTTCCAGGAGCTTCATGCTTCCAGCACTGACCAGTCCTCTTTAATCAGTACAGAATACGTTTCTTTTTGGAAAACAAACAAGATGTGCTTACACACCTGTACTTCCTATTTTAGCAACTTCTACATATAACTTGGAAACACTAAGAACGAACTTCGTACTGAAGTCGCTGTCCAGAAACAGAAAAGGAGAAATACGTCTTCTGTTTTTCGGGAACTCTTCAGTTCAAAGTTCCTCTAGATGTCAGTATGACCTAGGGAAATGAAAATATGATAGCCTGTGGCAATGAATAAAGACCTTCTTACGTTATCTAAATGGTGAATCATATCTGATATATAATTAAAGGAAAAAATGGTCTGGTTTGGAAGCTTGTTTCTTACCTTCCTCAGAACTGATAGTTCTCCTGTTGGTCAAATCAGAACACTGCACCCAGAGAGCGTCAGCACATCCTGTGGGCACCCACCATGGACACTGAGACGTCCCTGGAGGCAAACGCCTGGAGGCTTACAGCCAAATTCTCAATTTTACATATTTTGATAGACTGAAATTAACTGACACACCAGTTTTTGTTACTAAGCCCACCTTTGCTTTTACCATCACATTCACGCCACCCAGAATAAACCCAGGAGAAAAATGCCTGTCCACCAGGGGTTTTCACTGCAAAAGAGAAGCATTGAAAGACAAAGTTATAAAATATCTTTAAAAATTTGTTAAATTATCTTATCTGACTCATTTTCAAAATTGGAGTGAAATTCTCTTCCTCTCCTCTCTTCCATGTTTATTCTAATCTTTTGACCAATAAATATTTATTTCTTTACTAATTTGTTTCTATTTTATGCCGTTCTCTTTTAATCTTTTTTCTTGTCTCCTGTGTTGCTGGCTGTATGGTAGATATCCAATCAATATTAAAGATATACCTTGCCTATAAGCTTCTATTTCTTTTTTCAGAGTGACAGTACAGCTGTAGTTCAGAGTTAGGATCCTGGTTGTACCATTTCTGAATTATATAACCCTGTGAAATTACCCAACTTTATTATAAAATGGGGCTAATAGTATCTATCCCAAAAGGTTGCTATAAGGAACAAGCAATTAATAATGTAATGTGCTTAGAAATGTGCCTGGTATGTAATCAGTACTTAGTATATATTAGCCATCATCATTGTCATCACCATCATCACCATCACCATCATCACCCCCATCACCATCACCGTCACCATCATCACCAACACCACCATCACCACCATCACCATCATCACCACCATCACCATCATCACCAACACCACCATCACCACCATCACCATTATCACCAACACCATCATCACCACCATCACCATCATCACCCCCCATCACCATCACCATCACCATCATCACCACCATCACCATCATCACCAACACCATCATCACCACCATCACCATCACTGTCACCATCATCACCACCATCACCGTCATCACCAACACCATCATCACCACCATCACCATCATCACTCCCATCACCATCACCGTCACCATCATCACCACCATCACCATCATCACCAACACCATCATCACCACCATCACCACCATCACCATCATCACCAACACCATCATCACCACCATCACCATCATCACCAACACCATCATCACCTCCACCATCATTATATCCCTGGGCTAAGTGCCAAGGATTCAAAGATGAATCAGTCTTTTTGCCCACTTGAGGCCTATAATCTAGTGGGAAATTGATGAGAAAAAATGTTTAAGAAAATGTTGCAGTCTATACTGGGGTGGGAGTATGTGCTGATTGCTGTGCAAGTATAGAGGAGGGAAACTAAAGGACATTTTCCTGCCCTTTCACTTAAAAGAGAAAGTTCCAAACTCCTGGGCTCTAATCTATAATTTTGCTTTTCTGCAGATTTACTAAACATGCCTCTGTGTTTGAAGGTCCTTATCTGAAAAATGGAAATGCTCTGAACCTATGGGACTGCCCTTTGGATTGTTTAAAAGCACATTTATAATTTGTCTTGATATCTATGACCTGCACTTACATGGTGTTTCATGCTTGCAAGTCACCCTCAGGCAAATTTTACTCTCTTTCCAAAGAAAAAAAGACTGATTCTTTGGACATCCAAACAATTTCATTAACTTATAACGTATAACTTCAGAACTTGTGATAATTTGGGTGGATTGGGCTAATGTTTACCTTTTATGTGGTATTTTAAAAGGGTTTGCTTAGCTAATTCAGAGAGACCAGGACTGTGAGAAGAACGTTTATCTCCTTAGAAAGGGGCCATCTGTTCTCAGCAATGTAGAAGCCCCTTTTATAAAAGCTTACTTTACTCTCCTACTTCCTGGTTTACAAAACCCACTCACATATAGCCTCTCATTTTTATTTGATTTATATGTGAACTATATCAAGACAATACAAACAGAGGTCAAGGGTGACAAACACGTTACAATATCCTTTATCTATCCATGAAGATGGGCCTTCTTCTACAAACAATGCCAGAGTTTTACAAAATTTCTTTTAAAATAGTGAGGTCATTTGCTTTCAAATACTATAGTCTGTACAGGCCTTCATTAATTCAGGCTGTTCTGCCCTCTAAATTACTATTTATTTTGGTATTTTTTTCTGTGTTTGAATTGTGTAATATAATGGTTCTCAATATGGGGTGAGTTTGCCCACCGGAGACATTTAGCAATTTCTGGAGGCTTTTTTTTTGGCTATTACACCTGGGTGGGGGAGAGTACTGTGGGCTTCGGGTGGGCAGAGGCCAGAGATGTTGCTAAACGTCTTATAATCCTCGTGACATTCCCCATAACAAAGAATTCTCCAGCCCCAAGTGTCAGAAGTGCTGAGGTCGAGAGAGCCTGATGTGATGTGTAAGTCACATTACTCATTACTCAATCGTGTGCCCACAGGCTAAGGAGCAGTTGTGCTCACACCCCGGCCAGAAGGAAACAGCACCAGCCAAAGGCAAAAGGACAGCGCCTCCCACAGGTAACCTTTTTATAAGACTAGATATTTGTGGGTCAAGCTCTGTTATACAAGTCGCGAGGTTGTTCTTGTTCAGAGGAAGTTACATGTTCGTGATGCCCTGTGTCGGGTGAAGTGCTGTTTGAATACCTTTGTTTGATTGGCTTTGGGTCCTACTAGTTACAAACTAGAAATTCTTTGGGGGCCCAGCTGTCAGTCCATTGGTCACTTTTTCTCCTACTTTGCTTCCCCAAAGCTTTTATCTGCCGATAAAGAGAAGCCTGTATAGAGATGCCATTCTGTGAAGCCAAAATTACACCGATCACATGCGTCCTCCGTTAAAACATTGTGTCCTATGGTGGCTTTTAGAGAGATCTTCCCAGAAGAACAATCTGAGAAAGAAACGTTTAATAAAGCTCAACATGAAACAGGCTTAGAAGACCCCTGCCTCTAGTTCAGAGAAGTTTCGCCGCATTTCATACAGAAAGACCACAGGATGAAATAGAAGATTTTGCTCTAAGAAATTCCACAGAGCCAAGAGAAAGCGAAGACGGGAGAGGCATTTCATGCCCAGAGAGACTGAGCCGACAAGAAAATAATAGCTCTGGGGATGATAAGCAAGGCTCTGCAGATAAAAATGAATGGCCAGTGTTCAAAGAAGAGAAAAATGGGCTTCATTCTCAGGAAAAGCCTGGTGACCGAGAAGCTAAGGAAAAAGGAGAATCTGAAATTCCAGATGAAACAGTGCTGGACAAGAGTTCAAATAAAGAGCAGTGTGTTTATAGAACTGACAGTGGTCAATCCTATGAAAGGTAGGGTTTAAAGCATGTGCTTCCACAGCTGACGTTTTCTGCAGATCTATGCGCCGTTGCAATTTAAGTCCATATCGGAGGGTAACTGAAGTGACTCTTTAAAGCAGTGGTGTAGAAGCCACTTTCCCAGCTGTGTGGATTTTTCTTGGCCACGTTTTCTTGCCGTTATTTTTTCTTCTTGCCTGTGACATTTTCAGGCATTTTATTGTTTTCTAAGTCTTCTACCAAATGGTAGATGGATATAATGATTAGTAGTAATCACATCCAGTATTTTTTAAATATCAAGTAAAAGTTTCTTATTTTTAGCAGTATAGAGCACATCCTTCCTAAGATCGATAACTGAAAACTGATCACATTGATCAGATGTATAAATTGGCTGCTTCCCAAATATTGTGAGGATTGAGTACACAGTAGGTTATTGAATGATTCTTCATCAACCGTGAAGTTTCACATATAAATTCAGGCAATTATATAGCCAGCTAAAATGAATTAATCTACGTTATGAAGAGCCACAGAATCTGTTTGGAACAAAGAGCATCCCAATTCAAACGTCTGTGGTATTTTTTAGGGATTTAAGACATAATTCTTCTTTCTTTTTTTTTTTTTTTTGGCCTCCCCGCGCAGCTTGTGGAATTTTAGTTCCCTGACCAGGGATTGAACCCAGGTCCTCAGCAGTGAGAGCGTGGAGTCCTAACCACTGGAGCGCCAGGGAATTCCCCTTATTTCATTCTTAACTAATGTATTTTGGAAACTAATTGTAGAGAAGTCTAATTTTCCAAGAATTAAATGTAAACACTAATGTTTACTAAGAAAGTCCATCACTGCAGAGATGTTTTTAGTAAGGTCTGGAGCTATTGGGAAACTTAAATTAGGTCAATTCTTTCACCAGTAAAGGCTGACTCTCACTGCTGTTATTATTCAGAGACCATTGCTCCTTTGATTTTGCTTTAACGTGGTCACTTCTATCTTCTTTAAGGAAAGGAAGTGAAAAATGAATTTCAAATTAGTTAGGGAGTCATAAAATGACTGCCTTTGTAAAGGGTCAGTGGACCTACTTGGGGTCACTGCGAGGCTGTTAGGGAGGGTCTCCGGGACGCTGGTCATCTCCGCCTGTAACCGTGCTGCTTGCGATGATGGGGACACATCCTGCTTCATCTCACCCCAAACACTGACATCGCCAACTCCCCATCACGAAGCCTACGTCCCTGCAGCAAAGCATCGTCTTGAGGAAGCTTTAGTGCTCAGAAATTTGGCCATCTGAAAGTTTTCTCCCGGAAACTTTGAGAGCTGTGGCTGGATTTTATTTTCCAGGTGTATCAGCAGCATAAAAGCTATTTTCACATCCCAAACCACAGGAAAGTCAGCGACAGGACCTGTTTTGCAGAACTCTGATCCAACAGAGCCCTTGGGTGTCAGTAAGCAGAGAGGGGCGGAGGTGAGCTTGGTCCAGGAGAACAAGAAGAGCAGAATAGATGCGGCAGGTGCAGGTGACAGATGCACATGGAGGACACAGGAAGCCGGAGGCGCCGGGGGGACCAACAAGACAAAGTCCTGGGGTTCCCTGGAGCAAAGACCCCCCAGGCAGCAAGATCTGGTGACCCCCCTGGGTAGGAAACGGCTTTTGTTCCAGCCGTTTAAAGCTCCCTAACCTTTCCAGCAAACATTTCCGACTAAATTTCACTTAGCCTAACAGCCTGAAGGAGACATCATGCCACATTGATGCCATTTGTGTTCATAACTCAATCACTTTTGGGGTTTTTTTTGGTCTGAAGAGACGAATGCCACCAAGAGAATTCTTTCCTACCTTCTTCACTTTTCAGCATGTTTATGGTGTGAAGGGAGAATGCCCCCATCAAATCAATTGCCCAGAGATTTATATTATCTGAATCTTAAAAAATATGAACACTTGGCAAAGTACCTAGCTCAAGATAAGTGCTCAAGAATTACATTTTGAATAAATGTAAATTTTTGAAAGCAAAGTTATTATCTACTCACTTCCCTTTGTACCCTTTGTACCCTTTGTACACATGTAAGAAGCTGCACGCAGTAGATGTTTAAGTAATGAATAAATGGGGAAATGAATAGGTTCACGGCAAGCAAATTTTAACAGCAGTAACCATGGAAAAGTAAAAAGGATACTGGAAGAATATTAGTGAGTAACTATGTATTTTAGAACTGAGCCGGACTGGAGGTTAGATGCTTAGGCTGGAAGGTGGAAAGCGGGAGAAATTTGAGAGCTGTACAATATATACTTCGCCAGTTTTACTGGGTGTTTTATTTCAGCCAGGAAAAATGCATCTGTGTGCCTTAAAGGTGTCTTGAATACTGGCTAAAATATTTTGGAAAGTCATATATAGTAATATCAAAACTGTCAATGACATGAAGAAATTTTTCATCTTTTTCTCTGTGCCTTAAAGAAAATAATGGAGTTTATCAGTGGTGCTTTTAAAAAAATGGGTCAAACAGTTTCTGGGGTTTGTGTTCAAATGTCTCCAGTTTGGAAGTATTACCTGTTTGGACTGTACAGGGCTTGGAGATTTTCAGTTGTTTGACGTTTCTGAAAGCTGCCCTGAGGGAGATAGATGCCACAGTTCAGAGGCCCTGACACCCTTTCTCAAAGGTGTTGCGCGTCACCTTCATGAGCCATAAATCCTAACATGAAATGAAAACTTACATTCCCTGGATCATTAGAAATAAAACAGGTGGCCCATTGTGTTTTATTATTAAATGAGCACATTTGCACTCAGGCCCAGGCTTGGCCCTCGGGCCGCTTCTCACGCGGCCCTTCTCTCACCTCCAGACGAGGCCTGGGCACCGCCTGCGCCGTTTGATCACCGCATCGTGACAGCCAAGCAGGCCACCGTCAACAGCTTCTACACCGTGAGCAGAACAGAAGTCTTGGGAGGGTGAGTAGTGCTCAGCTTCAATACTCTCTCGACGAAAGAAGAAAGAAGAGTGCTTTCTAAGAGACAGGTCTTTTTTTGTTGTTTCAATTCTTATAAGTGTTTTTATTTTTATTATTTTAGTTTTTGTACTGTTTTTTCATGTTTTAAATTTTTATTTTATATTGGAGTATAGTTAATTTATAATGTTGTGTTAGTTTCAGGTGTACAGCACAGTGATTCAGTTATACATATACATATATCTATTCTTTTTCAGATTCTTTTCCATTATAGGTTATTACAGAATATTGAGTAGAGTTCCCTGTACTATTCAGTGGGTTCTTGTTGCTTATCTATTTTATATATAGTAGTGTGTACATGTTAATCCCAAACTCCTAATTTATCCTCCCCCCACTGCCCCGCCTTTCCCCTTTGGTAACCATAAGTTTGTTTTCTATGTCTGTGGGTCTGTTTCTGTTTTGTAAATAAGTTCGTTTGTATCATTTTTTTAGATTCCACCTATAAATGATATCCTATGATAATTTGTCTTTGTCTGACTTACTGCACTTAGTACAACAATCTCTAGGTCCACCCATGTTGCCGCAAATGACATTATTTCATTCTTTTTTATGGCTGAGTAGTATTCCATTGTGTATATGTACCACATCTTCCTCATTCATCTGTCGATGGACACTTAGGTTGCTTCCATGTCTTGGCTATTGTAAATAGTGCCGCTATGAACAAAGAGACGGATCTTGAGAATTTCATAAGTGTTTGCCAGTCTCAACCAGAGAACCGGACACATCATAAGCAAACATTTTAAGAGATGTTAACCATTTCTGAAAATCGTCACTGATGCCGGAGAGGTTGATGTGGTGACTACCCTCCACATTTAACATCTACTTCACTTCCTGTGCTGTCGTGTCTGGAGTGAGTCCCCAGAAGGTTTAGAAGCTTGAAAACCGAGGAACAGAATGTAGAAATGAGCGAACACTGTATTTCTCATGGCACGTGTTTGTCATTGTTGGTTTCCGTTTGTGCTGTTACCGTATGAGTTACTATTATTACTGTATTTCAGTCGGTTACTTGCCTCTCAGAAGGACTTATTGGCAGGACATCCACATCTCCCTGAAGAAGGAAGAGTCAAGTCTATCGGGGGCAGGTCCATCACTGGGGGAAGTTCCTTCTTCAGTCACAATCACCCTGCGAGATCTTGGAACTTAAGGCTTAAATTATTCAGTTGACTCCCATCAGCATATCCATGTAAAATAGGAAGAGGAAAACAGAACATTTATACAAATATATAGATATTTACTTACCAACACAGGGAAAACCCGCGTGGCTACTACAGAGCGCGTTCCTGCCTGTGGTCCTTGGGGGTGAGGTTGATTTTGCAAAGCCCCTCCCCCCTCTTCCCATCCCATTTACCTTTTGCCCTTTGTCGCGCGGATGCACCTGAACTTCCTCCTCCTCGGCCGGCCGGCTGATCCATTGTGGCGAAGGCCCCTCAGCCTGTGAGGATGGGCTGAGGGGGAAAGGGATACTTGGGTGGCAAGCCAGCGACTGTTTCTCTAAAGGAGAGAAGTTATTTGCAGAAGCGGCTTTGAAACAACCGCCAGGGTTTGCGCGTGCTTCTGGTCGAGGTTTGTCAGTGACTCTTAGAGTTTCCTTCCTGCCCCTTTGGGCAGCGTTCGCTCTTCTTTGTCATCCTGCAGGCAGGACCAGCTGCCCATCACCCCCTGTTCTGGGCTCAGTAAGTAAGTTAGGGGAACACAGTCAGATGTGTACGTTTGCCTCAAAACGCAAAGAGGTCATCAGCAGGTGGACCTCCTTCTCAGTAGTAGGAGAGTCAAGATGCAGCAAATCATCCTGCACTTTGGGCAGAGCTATTGCACCATGGCAAGGATCCCTGGACCCTGCATGCGGTGTCAGGCCCCTGAATTTTCCTGGGGTTCATCTCCCCCTTGGCCTGTAGGGGGATTAGAGTCCCTGCTCACCCCGTTCAGTTAGCATGAGGTTATCAGCCTGGTGGACCAGCAGGGACCCTGTGAGGTCACCTCATCACTCAAGGCTTTGCAGAATAAACCAGGCCAGAGAGACGGACGGGGTAGTCCTAAAGCAAAACAGTGATGTGGCACCACTGCTGGGCCAGGCTGTCCTGGGGGCCGTTGCTAATTAAGAAACAAGCCCTTTCGTAATGAACAGCCACATCTGAAGCGCCTGGGGCTGTAGGTTCATGAGCTCCAGGAAAGAGACCACGCCTGGGCCGCTGGGTGGGATTGAAGTCACACTTGGCTGTGCTTACGGACCCATCTGCTTCTGTTCAGGGAGCGTGGCTGAGTCGGGTGGATGCGGTGCCCTCACCCCGACTCCCACCCCTTCACCGTTGCAGCAGCCCTCCCTCTGCTGTGGGCTTCTGGCCACGACGCTGGGGAGCTCTCCTTCCGCTCCTGCGTGCGGCCAGCGCGACACAGGCAAGCACGTGGGTTCCAGTTATTTCACTAAATCGGGCATCACAGCAAGCAAGTCAAATCTGAAGATTGTTCTTGAGTGTGCATTTCGGTATGTGAGGATATTTGAAAGAAGCTGTCTTAAGAAGTATATTTAGAACTTCCCTGGTGATGCAGTGGTTAAGAATCCACCTGCCAATGCAGGGGACACGGGTTCGAGCCCTGGTCTGGGAAGATCCCACATGCCGTGGAGCAACGAAGCCCGTGCGCCACAACTACCGAGCCTGCGCTCTAGAGCCCGCGAGCCACAACTACCGAGCCCAAGTGCCACAGCTACTGAAGCCCACGCGCCTAGATCCCGTGCTCCGCAACAAGAGAAGCCACCGCAGTGAGAAGCCTGCTCGCCACAACTAGAGAAAGCCCACACGCAGCAACGAAGACCCAACAGATCCAAAAATAAATAAAATAAAAATAAATAAATTTATTAAAAAAGAAGAAGTATATTTAAATTTATATCCACGCTAAACTGTCACAAAATCTCACAGGTGATTATGTAATACGTATTTTGATTAAATGTGTCTATATGCAATTTTGTTATTACTTCTTACTTATTTATATGCAGTTTCCAAAAGTAATCTGATATGCCTGACCTACAGCCTGTATCACTCATATGCTTACGAAGCCTAGCTTGTTACATTCATATGTATTCATAAAGACTCTATTTTTTCTATGACGGAAGTTCTCAAATTTTAGGGTGCATATGAACCACCCAAGGGGCGTAGTGAAAGTGCAGCTTCTGGGGCCTCCCCCGGCCTTCCTGCATCAGTAGGGCTGGAGTAGGGCTGGGACATTGCCCCCCAGGGAATTCTGATGCCAGTGGCCTGTATCAGAACTTGACGTGTTCTAGGAGATTTTTTTTTAATTAATTAATTAATTAATTAATTAATTTTTCGCTGTGTTGGGTCTTCGTTGCTGTGCACAGGCTTTCTCTAGTTGCAGTGAGCGGGGCTTCTCATTGCAGTGGCTTCACTTGTTGTGGAGCATGAGCTCTAGGTGCTCAGGCTTCAGTAGTTGTGGCTCGCGGCCTCTAGAGCGCAGGCTCAGTAGTCATGGCGCATGCGCTTATTGCTCCACGGCATGTGGGATCCTCCCGGACCAGGGCTCGAACCCGTGTCCGCTGCATTGGCAGGTGGATTCTTAACCACTGTGCGACCAGGGAAGTCCCTGTTCTAGGAGATATTGGCTACAGCACGTGCATAACAGGCTTGCTCATTCAAAGTCAAAAAGAGGGGTGCCGGCCAGCTGTATTGTCCACTGGGCAGTGACTGGAGCAGGGCCCTGGTGGGGACAGACCCTCATGCTGGGCCTCGTCCTCTTCTCCGGCAGGGGGCGCTTCGGCCAGGTTCACAAGTGTGAGGAGAAAGCCACAGGTCTGAAGCTGGCGGCCAAGATCATCAAGACCAGAGGCATGAAGGACAAGGTAAGGGCTGTGCAGTGTGGACCCCACCTGGATGTTGTCCTCACGGCGCTAAACCTGCCCTTCCCTCTTCCCAGGATGAAGTGAAGAATGAGATCAACGTCATGAACCAGCTGGACCACGTGAACCTCATCCAGCTCTACGACGCCTTCGAGTCTAAGAACGACATCGTCCTGGTCATGGAGTAGTATGTCCCCCGCCACTGCCCCAAACCTACACACACAACCAGGGCCCCTTTATACGCGGCTGCAGCTCTGTCCTGCCTCGGAGCTGCTGGACCATGCTGGGGCGCCCTGATTCTGACTTGCATGTGTCAGAATCTCATCCACTTCGGGAAGGAAATTACTCAGGAATTGACGTCTCCATGTGAGATTTTGTTGATAAGTAGCAGGACGACAACAGAGATTTAGCTTTATTTCCAAGCTGCACTGTCAAAACCCCAGCTTAACTCTTGTTCTGGGTAACCTGGAGGAAAGTGAATCTTGAACTGCATCTCACCTTTGACCTAATTGCTAATACAAAGTTCATGTCAAACTCTTATAAGTAGGGCTAAGAAGCTTCTGTTTCAAATTACTTTTATAAAAACGTAGTAAGTGTTTAGTTAGAAAGTGAGTCATTCTGACACTGAATTTGTGAATTTGTGATTCACATCATTTCCCCACCCCTAGCCCCCCTTTTGGGTTTTGTTTATCACTGTGCAATGGGGATTTTGGATGATAAAATATCCAGCATCAGCCACATAGAAGCATTTTACCACTGAAATCAGTCTAACCTTCCCATGGTATTTGGAATCCCTCTCCCTGCCTTCTTAGCACCCTCTTCATCCTCCATATGCGTTAGGAGACGGCAGAGATGGACCCATCCCAGAGCTGTAGCCACTGGATGAGAGGGCTTTGAGACTTTCCATCTGTGAAAGTGATGGTGGCTCAAATAAGGGCCTTCCAACGTAAGAGGCATCTAACTGAGAAGGTAGAGACATAGCTGCCCACACACCTGTTGGAAGGGTCAGAGAGGCTCAGACATGAGAAAGACGTGCTCATCAGGAGGTCGTGACTCAGGACGCCCCCCTCTTTCCCTGCAGTGTGGACGGAGGGGAGCTCTTCGACCGCATCATTGATGACAACTACAATCTGACCGAGCTTGATACCATCCTGTTCACCAGGCAGATATGTGAGGGGATAAGACACATGCATCAGATGTACATCCTACACTTAGACCTGAAGGTAGCGTGTGTTTTGCATCATCTGAAATGTAAACCCTTCCCAAACCCTCCCCTCAGTGAGTGGACTTGGATCAGGGGGTGCTGTTGGGTACTGTACACCAGCTCGGGAGATTGATCCTGTCACTAGGTACATATTCAGGAATTTGAAAATCTGGATTCTTAGCCTCATCTCCCCATTCTCAACTTCTCTCACCTCCTAATATGTGCATGTCTCCATCTGTAGGGAACAGCTATTCAGATTCTTGTAACTTGCCTTTGTTAAAGGAATTCACATGGGAGACGGTTTCCACCACCACCACCCCCATCATCGCCACCACCAACACCATCATCACCACCACCATTACCACCACCATCACCACCATCATGACCATCACCATCATGGCCACCATCACCACCACCACCACCATCACCATCATCGCCACCATCACCACCACCGTCACCATCATCACCATCATTGCCACCACCACCACCATCACCATCATTACCACCATCATGACCATCACCACCACCATCACCACCACTACCACCACCATCAACACCACCATCACCACCACTGCCACCATCATGACCATCACCACCACCATCACCATCATCACCACCACCATGACTACCATCGCCATCATCACCACCATCATGACCATCACCAGCACCACCACCATCACCATCATCACCACCACCATCACCACCATCATGATCATCACCATCATCGCCACCATCACCACCACCACCACCACCACCATCATCACCACCACCACGACCACCATCACCATCATCACCACCATCATGACCACCACCACCACCATCACCATCATCACCACCACCACCACCACCATCACCACCACCACCACCATCACCACCACCACCATCACCATCATCACCACCACCACCACCATCACCATCATCACCACCACTACCATCACCATCACCACCACCACCATCACCATCATCACCACCCCTACCACCATCACCACCATCACCACCACCACCACCACCATCACCATCATCACCACCACCATCATCACCACCACCACCACCACCATCACCACCACCACCATCACCATCATCACCACCACCACCATCACCATCATCACCACCACTACCATCACCACCACCACCACCGCCATCACCACCCCTATCACCATCACCACCATCACCACCACCACCACCACCATCACCATCATCACCACCACCATCATCACCACCACCACCACCACCATCACCACCACCACCATCACCATCATCACCAACACCACCACCACCACCATCACCACCACCACCACCATCACCACCACCACCATCACCATCATCACCACCACCACCATCACCATCACCACCACCACCACCACCACCACCATCACCATCATCACCACCACTACCATCACCACCACCACCACCGCCATCACCACCCCTATCACCATCACCACCATCACCACCACCACCACCACCATCACCATCATCACCACCACCATCATCACCACCACCACCACCACCATCACCACCACCACCATCACCATCATCACCAACACCACCACCACCACCATCACCATCATCACCACCACTACCATCACCACCACCACCACCGCCATCACCACCCCTATCACCATCACCACCATCACCACCACCACCACCACCATCACCATCATCACCACCACCATCATCACCACCACCACCACCACCATCACCACCACCACCATCACCATCATCACCAACACCACCACCACCACCATCACCACCACCACCACCATCACCACCACCACCATCACCATCATCACCACCACCATCACCATCACCACCACCATCACCACCACCACCACCACCACCACCATCACCATCGTCACCACCACCACACCACCATCAGCACCACCACCACCATCACCACCACCATCACCGCCACCACCACCACCACCACCATCATCACCATCATCACCACCACCATAATAACCACCACCATCACCATCACCACCACTACCACCACCATCATCATCATCACCACCACCACCACCACCACCATCACCACCATTATCACCATCAGCACCATCATCACCATCACCAACACCATCACAGCATCCGTGTTGCATCCTCTCATTATTAGGATGAGTAGGTGGGAGAATTTTAGATAACTCAGAATTTCCTGGTTGTAGCCAAACTTTCCAGCTCTCCAAGAATTCCCCACACTCTCCTAAAACCTTTTAGGAAACTGAGGACTTTAGGGATTGTTTTTCTACAGGCATACTAGAGCACAGAGGAGAAACCTATGGCAGAATGGGATACAGGGCAGCCAGAGGGAGGTGCTAAAAGGGCGAGGGGCAGAAGGGTGGCGGGGTGGGGCTGGGCAGCACCCTGGGAACAGTGGAAAGCCTGTGGCAACAGCGGGGAGCCAAGCCTTCTTTCTCCTCTTACTTAATGAGCCTTTCCTTTTGCTCTCTCTCCCATTATGAAGTCCCTAGAATTGGACTGTGCATAGTTACAACCAGTGAAAGACCAATAACTCCGACCAGCTCTAATTTCATAAAGTTCATCTTCTTGTGTGGCTCAGTCATTTTCTCATTTCCCTGTTTGCACAGCATGACAGTGAGATAAAATATATATTCTGTGTAACATACCATCTACTGCAAGTCATCAGGGATTGCAGAGCTGAATAAATTTAACTTCCTTAAATAGGTTTCCATGGGCCGCTGCTCCTCTAACTTGGCTTCCCTTACTCTCTTGATTTATGTCCTTTGCCTCTCCCACTCACAGGGCAGGAGGAAGCGATATATAAAATGACAAAGTCAGAGGTTAAAAATCATTTGCGAAGCCCGTGGCTATGAACTGGTTTGATAATGCATATTTTCACGGAGCATTTTCATTGAGTGTAGATATTCTACAAATATCCCTAAAGGGGTTTGATTGGCAATTGAAATGAGGACCTGACCTGTCATAAGTCAAACAACTCCATATGTGGCTTCATAATGTTGATTGAGGACTTGCAACGGGCAATTTTAGCTGTGGCTTGTATGTAAAGATCATAATAAAAGCAACAGCTGGATGAATCATTAAGGGTCAGGCATCCCTTTCAGAAAGCTCCTTGGAAGGAAAGGGGCCCAAAATATTGAATGCTTGTCACTATGTAGGGGAGATTATAGGTGGCTTAAGAATGGTCTCCTTTATATATATTTTGTGTTTTGCAAAACTTATTCAATGAATATGCTTTAATTTCATAATTAGGAAAAAAATTTAACTTTTTAAAGTGCCCCCAGAGCTGTTTCTTTACATTCTGCATGCAAATATTTTATGTCACGGTGCTCTTTGGCAATTGGACAGCTTTATACATGATCGATCAGTTATTTAAGCATGAGGCCAAATCTTCTTGTATAGCACCGACTTCTCCATAAGTCGCCTTTTCTTATAGACATCTGTTTTAGAGATATTTTAGAAAAAGGCTTCCAAAGACATTATGCCCAACCAAATGGACTGTTGCTTATCGGCAAGGTGACACTAGGTCATTTCGTAAAGTGTTTCTGAGTTTCTGATCTCATTCTAACCTCTTCTCTACCTAGACAGGCAGGGGAGGAGCAGCCATGATCCCACCTGAAGGACGGGACACGAATCCTGGGGATTTGGCAACTTGGCTAACCCCCCCTTCCCCCCAGCACTTAGGGAAGGGTTGGGGTTAATTAGAGCTTGGAAGTTTCAGGCAATTCTTTGAAAATTTTATTTCTCTTTTATGGATGACCTTGACTTTAAAACAAATCCCTTATTTTTCCCAGACCTCGGTTTTTCTGTCTTAACAAAGGTAGGCACACTTGTAAGACATTCTGTAAACACTGAGTTGTAGTGCTACCTACCTTTCTCCTCCTCACCCTGAGACTGTCCGGTTGGCGGGGCAAAGTCTTTCCAGACTCAAACTCCAAGGGAACACTTAGTCAAGGGTTTTAGGCACTGAGACCAAACTCAGCAAAACTCTGGAATTGCTGAGAAGGAAGAGCGAGCGGGGGTGAGGGAGCCCTCCTTTTACATGTGACTTTCCCACAGATTGAGCACAAGGGGAGTCTGGAGGTCAGGGCCGTTCTCATTACAGTGCATATTCAGTGTGGCTGGTGGAATGAATCAGGCCATTTCTCCTGGAACTCATAAATCCTCAGGAAAAATATTCCTCCAAGAAGGGGAAATTCATACTTAATAATTTTAGGGGGCAGATGTCAAGGCTGAGATGGCCCCCACCAGTCCGTTTGGAAAGTCCTGAGGCAGTAGGCCTCGGCCTGAACTCAGGCGTGATCGTCGGCGGCAGAGCTGGGGGAGGGATGGGCAGGGCCAGGCGAGCTAGGCAGGGGACCTCCAGCCTTGTCCACCACATAATTAAAGGAGAAAATACCCACGCAGACAAGCCAGCCCCAGAGGGAAAGGCCTGATATGTTTTTCCCGAGCATCGTTGTATTTTTAGTTGTGGTTCAGGGACAATTTGAGTGAAGGATGGTTGTTTTCATTGCTAATGTGTCTCTTTCTCCTGGCAGCCTGAGAACATCCTGTGTGTGAATCGGGATACTAAACAAATAAAAATTATTGACTTTGGATTGGCCAGAAGGTATGTCAATTTGGACATAGGTGTATGAACTGAGTTAGGGAGCATGATGGGTGCTCTTTCTTTGCAAAGAAAAATCTGATCTACCCCTTGGTTTCATATCCCCATTTAGAATTAACCAGAGTTATGTTTCAGCTTTACCTTGCTGGCTTCAGAATTTGAACGTTTAGGAGTTTCCACAGTGCACGCAAGAATAATACGGAATATTAAAACCTAATATAGTGCAGTTATTAAACTTGAAGACATTAATTCAGGATTTGTAAGAGTTTGTCTTAGTCTTTTATATTTGTTCCATGTGTAAAGAGAATATTTACTTAAAAAAATCAATAGTGTGAGCAAGATTGCAAAGGGTTCTGGCACAGATAAGCTTCTTAAGGGAGCAAAGACTTTGCATGGACCTCAGCGCATTAGTGAAAATATTAAATGGTGGTAAATTACCGCATCTTCTTTATTCATTAAAACAGGCTCGTTCAAGCCATCAACACGTCACAGTCTGTATCACTGCTCCTTTTGTCGTGTTCCATAATTTGTGCTCGAAATTATTCCAAGTGGCTTTTCTCACAATAATTTCAGATTATTAAGGCTTTCTAGTGGGAAGCTTCTTTACAAGTTTTGGACACCAGCTCTTCAATATGTGATTTCCTTTAGCGTCTCTTTATTTTAAATTTGCTGTGTGGCTGCAGTTCTTTTGCTTGTAGACTGCATCCTTTGCATTTCCGTGCTTTTTGACTTTTGATTGACCCTCTTCATTCCTCTGCATTGTCTCCTAAATTTCAGATACAAACCCAGAGAGAAGCTGAAGGTGAACTTCGGAACTCCAGAATTCCTCGCCCCTGAAGTTGTGAACTATGATTTTGTTTCCTTTTCCACGGACATGTGGAGCGTGGGAGTCATCACTTACATGCTGTAAGTGGACCCCCAGCCCCTCTGACGCTTGTTCTCAATCGCCCCGCATATTCTATTTGCTATTTTGAATAAAAACCCTAATTTAGGTCTTTCGAAAATAAATAACTCTGTTCCATAGTCAGATACTTCCTAGGTTCTGTTGACTCCCGTGGGTGAAAGGAGTCAACTCTTTCCCTGTACATCCCCTGGAAAAGTAAAAGGATGTCTTCTTCATTCATCACCCTAACCCTAGGACAACACCTAGTGCCCCCAAAGAAGTTAGAAAAAAACAACCGCCCCCAAACTTGTGTCCTGACCCCTGAAACGACTGAGTAGCCGTACTCTTCAGAAGTGGCGTTCCTGGCAGTTGCCGTCTGCAGATGTGACAGCACTTTGCTAGCTGTAAAGTGCTTTAAAAAGGCAGTTTTACTGTTCTCTGAGATTCATATCTGAGGGTAGCTGCCGCCTTCATTGTGACCTTGTTTAAGTTAGGAGTTGGGTGGGAGACATAGCATTTTCTCGATTGCAAAAACATATTATAAAATTATGCTTAATTCTTGGTGATTTGCCTTCTTTCAGTTTTAAAGGACAGAACCAAGAAGGCAACTTATCTGTACAAGGTTTGAAGGTGTTTAAAGACTACTCACCCCGGACGCCGTGTCTTACAGACTCAGCGGTTTGTCCCCCTTCCTGGGAGATAACGACGCCGAGACCCTGAACAACATCCTGGCCTGCAGGTGGGATCTGGAGGATGAAGGATTTCAGGACATCTCGGAGGAGGCCCGGGGGTTCATCTCCAAGCTTCTGATCAAGGAGAAGAGGTGATCACATCCACTCTGTGCTCAGGAAGAAGTAGGGGTAACAGAGAGGCACGCTCCACCAGGGTTGTGAGAACTCACGTCAGAGAACTACCACCCCCTCAGTGACATCTCTGATGCACCTGCAGAGTCGTAGTTAGAATGAGTTTGATGCTCTTGACCCAGTTTCCTGAGATCTGGGACTGCCATGGTCACGAGGCTTGAATGGGGCTGCAAAAACCCATCCTTCTGCCTTTTCCATCAAGGCAGTTAGGGTCTCTTGCTGGACCTCTGTGCACTCACCCTCAAAATGAAGGGTTTGGGACAAGTTATTCCCATGATCCCTTTCCCATCTACGAGGCACATGTGGCTCCATGTAGGTGAACACTTGACGATCATTTCATTTGAGAGCCTGCTATGGACAAGACTGTGCCAACTGCCTTACAGACATTATCTCTTTAACCCCACCCAGCTCCATGGGTGGAAGTTATCAATAATATTCTATGCATGAGACTCCAAGATCATACGGCTAGTTAAGTGGCAGAACCGATAATCAACGCAAGGCCGTGCACTTAACTGTTATGTATTACATGGACTTCTATTTTTCTGCCCTGCTAAACTCACATAATTCAAAATTCAGTGGATGAAGAGTAGTGATAATGAAATATAGGGGCTTGCATTTTAGAACCATGGGGGTGATGGGGGTCAGGGAACGGCAGGGGTAACGGGTCTGGTGCAGAGCCTGACATAGTCCTTCATGTGGCACTTCACTGACTATCTCCAAGCTGCCAGGAAATATGTCTGGGGCTTTGAGAACAGATGTATAAAGCCCAGTCCCTGCCTTTAATTAAGTCACGAGCTAATAGAAGACACGGGTATATTTTAAAAGAGGCAGTGAAATGTGGTTAACATTTATTAAAGATGGAGTGTATTGACACGGGCCAGAACTGAGCCTGAAAGGTGAGGAGGGCTTAGCTCGGCTGGAGTGTCAATCGGAGAGCTCTTTAGAGCCAAGAAAGATAAGGAAAGACAGCATCACTGTCTGTATATTGTACCAGCATCGCTGATGATGTAACCAGCATCGCTGTCTGTACATTGCTGAATGCCAGCAGAGAACAGATGCAAAATGTCATCTCCGTCAAATCTTTGGAGGCTGAGAAATCCACACTTACTGCGAACCTATGTTACACACGTGCTCTTATGTGTCAGCTGGTTTAATCCTCCAGCTGATCCTGTGGCATGTGGATGCTGTCACAGTTACTTTCCAGATGAGGGAGCTGAGGCTCAGAGCAGGGAAGCAGCTGCCCAGCTGGCTCAGGGGCTCCAGCACCCTGGCTCTGCCCACCCTCAGTCTGAGGGCTTCGTTCTTTACCTAAAGAGCAACAATTGCGTGTTTGGGCAGAAAAACAACTGGCTAAGCATTCAAGTCAGTGCATGAATGAAACCAAGGCCAATGCCAACCATGACTATCATAGAATAAATTTCTGGGCTACAAAAGTAAACTTGGAATTGTATTAAATATTTAATTATTAGTACAATGTTATAGTTAACTTTTTAATAGTCAACTCTTAAAAGTTTGACACTGGAGTGCAGGAATAAGTTTTTAGCACGGTCAGCTGTTGCAATGCTTCTGGGGTCCAACACGGAAAACTTATGGTAGTCAACAGAATAACTCTTCCAACTGAAGTTGATGGAGGTCCAGAGTTTTTTTTTTTTAATTATATCTATTCATTTAGGGTCCTACTGGTGATGTTGTCACCAAGTTATCCTTCATTGACTAAAGTAAAGACTTCTCATCTTCTTTTTAGTTGAAGTGTAGTTAATTTAAAATGCTGTGTTAGTTTCAAGTGTACAGAAAAGTGATTCAGTTATACATATATATTCTTTTTCAGATTCTTTTCCATTACATCCTCTTCTTATACTTAAATATTTGGTGTCTAATGAAGCAATTTTATTGAAGCAATTCTAGAGACTGAACTTCATGACTGCTTGAAACTACTTTCTTGATACTGTTTCAGAAGCAGACTTCAGATTATTGCACTCACTCATAATTTTTTACTTTGAAAGGTTATTTTGTTTAATGTGATAAACATTAGCACACAAGACAGGTTTACAAAGCTTAAAATTATGATATATAATCTTTATGATTCTTCCTCATATATTTTTTAATTGTATAAACCTTTGTTGGCTCAAGAATTTCTAATATACTCTCTCTCAATACTGACATTGACGTTCCATCTATTTCTTCATTTATTTGACTCTCAATACTTCTTAATTCAAACATTAGCAGTACATATTATTCAAAAGTTTTGACACATAAATTGCTTTTGCAATCATCAAGAATCATAGTAGAATTTTGTCTTATATTAATAAATATATGTTTATTCTTCAACTGACTGATAGAAGTTCAATTTATGAAGCTCAGACATTCCATCAAGAATGGTTACTTCTATTTGAAGATAAATGTTCAGTTATTAACAAGAATTCTGAATTATTTGCCTTGCTTGTCTTCGACATTCGGCCATCTGGTCTCCCAAAGGCAGTGGTCAGAGCCGAGGTCTCTTTTGCCGTGTTTGGAGCCTGGAACCAGGCCAGCCCTAGACTATTATGTGAGAGAGAGATACATTTCTATCTCGTTTAGAGCCTTGGGTGGAAGGGGAGGATCCAAATGCAGGGGATACAATAACCCCCTGCATTTCCCTTTAGTTGGAGAATAAGTGCAAGTGAAGCCCTCAAGCACCCTTGGCTGTCGGATCACAAGCTCCACTCCAGGCTCAGCGCACAGGTAACCGTGGCTTCTGGTTTTCCCTCTTTTCTAGTCGGCTTCAATCTTCTGATGATCAGATGCTAGAGGCACCTTAGCCTTGAGTGAAGTTCTTTCTAATTAATTTCTCTTGGGCTTCAAATCTTGTGCTAAAGTGTTAAATTGCTTCAAAAGCGTTTATTGAGCAATTTATGTTTTTAATGAATGCTAATTACATTGTCTAGTAGAGACTTATTTTCAGCGGAACTATTTATTACATTTATTATTTAACTACTGTATCCATTACAAAGTGAATTGTATCCCTGTAACTGTGCCCACGCACACATATAGCCTAGGGTATATAAACATGTAAAGCTTTGGAGAACACATGTTAATGTACATTCAAGGTAAATATTCTCCTTAAAACACAACTCAGAATTCTAACTTCTGTGCTTACCTGGTTTAGTCTGCTTTGGTGCCAAAATCCTATAATATTCAGCTTGGTCAAGAAATTAATACAAGTACGTGTGAAGGAGACTCTTACCAAAAACTAAATGAAGGTTCCTGGAGTGTACGTTCAGAGAAACTGAGCTGTGCCCTGTGGGCACTTCTTGAATGGAGACCCCGTTGGCTCTCTTTGCCTTAATTACTGTTGACACCCCAACTTCCTCGTCTGCCTCTTCAGCACAGATTCCCTTCCTAAGCTTCAGATCCCAACAGCCACCTGTGCGCGGGGCATTTCCACGTGGATGTTCTCAGCCCTAAACGGAACTCACCCTGCCCCACCCCGCCCCGACCTCACCTCATTCTCAACCATCCTCCCAGAGTGGCACCTACCCCGAATGGCCTCAGCTGGACCCCAGAGCATCTCTTTGCTTCCTTCCTCTCATTCAATCCCCTCATCTCATCTGTAGTTTATCTCCAAGTTTCTATACATGATTTTCCCCAATTATTTCTGGAATCTGTACAATCCTCTCCATCCGAGTGGTTATCTTGCCCGGGACGCCTGTCACCTGAATTACTAGCACAGCTCCCTTCAGGCCATCTCCATCCAAATACTGTGGAATACACCAATAACACAGAAGCAGATGTGTAACGTTTAAGTAACTTTGCTGAATATGCAGGGTGGTCAATGGGGCAAGAACACAGAGAGGCAATGAGCACCCTTTGCCGTCAGGCCTCTCTGGGGATGCAGGCCTGGCGCGAGTAGCAGTTGGGACGGCTGCTGTCGCGTCCTGGTGCCGGAGGTGTGTGATACGCTCTCCTTTCCTCCACCTCTGCTCCTGCACCTCCTGGCACTTTGGAATGGAGCTTTTCCACTGACCAAAACCTTGGGATGACTATACCCCTGGTACTCATTTTTTCCACATCCAGTTTTTATTGAAATTAACTTCACTTCTAAATTCAGCATCAGTAGTAAGTTTTATTTGTGTCTGAATATACCTTTCCTTGATAATTGGTACTGATGTCAAGTAAAAATAGGCTTATTCCCTAGTAGGTACCTCACCCAGACTGCATAAACTGCTTATTAGGGTTACCAACCTATTCTGGGCCAATTTTCCACCGATGTATTTTTATCCAAGCTTATTGGTGTCCAAATACACTTTGACGTGGTCGACAATATGGAAACCGCGACAGATAATTAATGACATTATACAGTTTAAAAGTGTTTAAAAATATTTTTTAAACCATATAATGACAACAACAACAAAAATCACCTTTTTGTTATTCTATCCAACTGCTGGTACCTAAGGTGAATAGATATTTCAAGAACAGTGAGGATTTTTAAAAAAATTCCATTGTATAAATCCAGTTAGTTTCCATGGAAGTTATAATTATACAGTGCTGTGCCAGGCACCGTTCTAACTGCTTTACGAAAATTAGCTCATTTGGCCCTCAGGCCAAGCCTCCGAAACGGGCGCTGTTGACATCCCCGCTATGTGGATGAGGCCGCTGAAGACCGGGTAATGGACCCATCCAGCATCCTGTGGCCGGCAGCAGGCTCAGGAGTCAGACGAGGGTCCCCACTCCGCCATCCTGCTGTGACGATTCCGGAACCATCCTTGTAGGACATCGTTGGTGTTACTGAAGGCCAACACTCAAGCTTAATATAGTTTATTTTTCAGTGAAATATTGAGACTAATTTTTCCCAGAAGATTCATTTCTGGAATAATCTTGGTTCTATGTTCTACAGAATCAGAATTCAACTCTAAGTTGAAAACTTAACTCTTACCCAAACTATTTAAATCTAAATTCTATTTTTAAAAGTTTTCTTAATAAACTTTTATCTCGTTTAATTACTTCGTGCTTAAAAGCACTTCCTGTTTCTGAACCGCTGAGTGTGACTGTGGTCAATGAATTTAGGAAGGATTTTCCTTCTTAGACGCTGAGGCCCTGAAGTTCTCTGCCTTCTCTGTTACGCTTACAAGGCTGAGGTTCTCACCTTTCCCCTGTGTCACCATCCACATGTGACCCATCTTCCATCAGAAACAGCTCTCACCTGGGAAGGAGCAGAGCCTCACTGCAAATCTGTGAGAACTTAGCAAGCACCTCCTGTATTCCATGCTTTGTGGCCAGAGGAAGGAAAACTGAACAAAGGCGACATGACTCTTTCCTCCCAGAGCTAATGACCTTCCACCTTTCCTTCCCGCCCCCGTGCACCTGCCTCAGCTCACGCCCTTCTTCCCATTTAGTGAGCTAATAAGATAATGTTCGAGCTGATATTCAACCTCCGCCCACTCTCTTCTCTAATTCACCAAATCATCATTTCATTAATTACAGTTCTGATTATATGATTCCCTGATCAAAAAAATCTTCCAGTCTTTCCCCTCGTGCACCATGAACACCCACACCCAGCAGTTAGGGCCCCAATGCATCCCGATGTCATGTTCCCAGCCCTATCCCCACGGCTCCTTCCAGATCAGCCCAAATCCCAGCCAGTTTCTGAGGCCCACTTTCACTGCCACCTCCTCCAGGAAGGCCTTCTCAAGCCCCAAACTGGGGACATTCTCTCCATCCTCTCGAGACTCTGCCCCGGCACTTAAATCTTTTCAGCTGGATTTGAGAACGTCTGGAAAAAGCAGTGTCTGTGTCTGACTCATGCTTTGGTCAGTCTGTCTTGACTCTTGTGCTTTGTCGAAGTGAGCAGTTGTTGACATGAGTTTTGACAAAACACACACGTGTAAAAGTCAAGTGTCATGTGGTACAAAGCTCTTTGTCCGTGACTCTGAGGGGAAGGGTGGTGATGATGGAGCTTTAGGGGAGAGTGGGGACGCCCTCGAGCTGGACTCTGGGGCCGGTTGGTGCGTCTGTAAGAGGCCGTCAGCTGTTCAGCCTCCAGGGACGTCTCTGCAAGGGCAGGACATGCCCGGTGACAAGTCACTGCCTCTTCAAGTGTTGTCAGATCTCAAGTCAGGAGCTGATGAAAGGTTCTAATCCTTCTCGAAACTCTCTTCTTGGTTTTCCTAGAAGAGGAAGAATTGCTGCTCTGATGCCCAGGACCTGGTGGCCAAATAGTCCCCGGAGGGCGCCCTCTTGAAAGGTTGGTCTCGGGCCTTTTCCTGAAGAGGCGTTTGAGCCTAGAGAGGGGAGGGGAGAGAAGGGCCATCTGACTGTGTGGGAAGCGGGGCAGCGTTTCCTCTGGGGGGGCCCTGAAACCGGGCTGCTGTGTTTGCACCCCGTCTGCCATTTTCTAGTGCAGAAACCTCCGGTTCCAGATTTGTGGTCCAGAAATAGTCTCACTTCCTATGCTTGTTGAGCGGCTCCAATGAGATCATCCAAGCAAAGCCCGGAGACCAGGGCCTGGCACACAGTAGGTGCTCAGGAAGTAACACCTGCACAGAAACGGTCCTTGGGAGTCTTTGCAACAGCTGTGTGAGATCAGGGGAAATAATACCTTCTTTGTAGAGATGGGAAAACCTAGGATTAACCCCCCAAGACCACGCCCCTAGTCAATGGTAGAGCGAGATCCTACCCTAAAGCTCACGCTTCTTTACCCCCATGAGCTGCCTCTGGGTCTGGACCCACTCTGGGACCCCAAGGAACGACCTATTCATACAAAGCCTCTGCCCTGCTTAGAATTTTGTCAGAATTATTCAGAGAGAGAGTTTTACATGTGCATATCTTCTGTTACATCAATAAATGGCCTGATTTATGGCCTATAGGAGAGGCCTAGGGAAGTGTACTTATTACAGAGGACTTTTAGAAATCCCAGCATTTGCATCCGGTGCGGGGGACATTCACCCCCCAGCCAGCCAGCTCCCTCGTCTCGGGCAGCAGGTCCACGGCCGGCTGTGCAGCTCGGCTTCACCACCTCTGCTGGACTCGTGGCTCGTGAGGCTGCCTTCTTGCTGCCCACTCACCTTAATCTCTTATTCTGATTCATATTTACTCTGGTCCTGAGGGGTTTTTTTGTCTGTTTGACTGTATATACTCTTGTAAGCTGCCTTGAATCTGTTGTAGAATAAGATCGGGTAGCACAGCAATAATTCAGTAAATCATCATCAAAGTCACGGACCAGCATTAGGCGAGCATTCAGCCTTTGGTACGAGGGTCACTTACTGAGGATTCTGTCACTTATTTGGAGATTGATGAGCAGTGAACAGGGAGGCTTTGCTTTCTACGTACAAAGGCCGTTCTTGTCTGTCCAAAATAGCAAGGACTCAGAGTTTGGGGACAGGAGGAAGTAGTTTTGTGTCTGGAGACAGTGTGGAGGGCGCTCCGTGCCCCGGGGCCTGGGACGTGGTACAGCCCGGCCTCGCCGGGAGCCGGGAGCCCTGGCGTCCGCAGACAGCTGGGCCTGGTCGGTCCTTCTCTCTCCCCCCACCCCATCCCTCCCAGAGGCAGCTTCGTCCCCAGTGACCACAAACCCCAAGGGTTGACCACAAACCAGCTTCCCACCATAAGCACTGGGGTGACTCTGGAGGCCTGGAGGGAAGGAATTCAGTGGGGGACAGCGAGGCAGGCCTGTTGCCAGGGTCTGGGGGGGCAGGATGAGGGGAAAAGGTGGCGGGAGATGGCTGAGTCCTTCCAAGGAGGTTGGCCCTTAAGCCCAAGGCGATGGAGGGTGGCAGTGGCCAGGCACTGCCAGGCATGCGGAGGACAAAGACAGAAGCATTGGTCTGGTCACCCTGGCACAGAGAGACGGCATCTTTGCTGGAGATGCTCAGGGAGACCTCGCCAAACTTGGCCGTGTCCGCCTGGCGCCAGCCGCTCGGGCTGGCCGCCTTCCTTTCCCGGGCCCCCCAATCCCTCCAGGGGCCACACAAGCCCACCCGTTACCACTGCATGTCCGCGCCACGTGGGTGCTTCCTGGCTGACTTTCTCACTGTTTTTTCTTTTTCAAATGAAAATGTAAGCTTCAGATATTTACTCTGGGAGCAGACTCCTTTGACAAGAGCGCTGTGCTAGAAAAGTAGATCATTCTCCACACTCCTTCCTGCCAGGCTAAGACAGGGCTTTCGGCAAGACACCATACGAGTAAAACCAATTCTGAGATAATATTGATTTCTAAAATCTAGTGGTTGAAGATGATTCCTGCGGAAAAAGAACGGCTCCCAGGCCTTATGGTAAGGCCTAATCTGCAATGTAAATTGAGGCATAGGAATCTCCTGCAGTTGGTTAGAGGTTTTTGGATGGGTTGAGGAAACGCTCTAAAAATCAACCAGGTGGCGTTTTCGTTTCTCATTTCCATGGCTCTTTGCCAGGCCGTGAGACATGCCCTGGGGACACGCCCTCAGATCTATAGGAATGACGTATCGATAGATGCGGCCCTGGGTCACATGTGGTCGTAAAGCACGTGGGAAGATTCCCACGCGCATCCCAGCCTCACTTTGAAGCGGGTCAAGCTGGCAGCAGCTTTGGAGCTGGCTGTGCTTCAGGTGAAACAAAGAGGTCTTGTCCTTCGACATGGCAAATAGTATTAAAATAGCTTGCATAAACTAAAACAACAACAACAGAGAAAAACCACCCAGCTCTGGTAAGCAGTGGGATCCTTCAAGGGGTTTCTTTTTTTCCTCACAGACACACACATTATAAAAAGTCATCTGTGGTTTTCCTAAGGGGCGCAACCAACTAATTACAATTTTAAAAGCCCTGCTGAATTAACAAGAGTCATATTTTGTTTGCTTTGCAGGAAAACTGCTGCGGTTGCTGCTGCTTGGAGAAGATTTTTGGAAAAATCAGCAGTTCTGATGCCTTGACCCCTAAGGAGACTGGTGGCTCTGGGGGAGGGGAAGCCGCCACACTCAGAGAACTCTGAGTACCTCTGCCAGGCTCGCGGGGCCGGGGGCACCCAGAGCTGCGGCCCAGGGGGCAGGCAAGCCTGCACCCCGCCTCACAGCCCACTCCCTGCAGCAGTGCACACCCCAGAAGACGTTTCCCTGCCATCCTGAGCTTTAGAACTTTCGATCTCAGTCACTGGGGCACGGGGTGCATTATTTCTGCAATTTCTCAGATCCCTAGAGCAATCATACTGGAGATTTAGTTGAGATTTTAAAACATGTTGGATGCAGAGGTTAACTATTATATATAGAATGAATAAACAGCAAGGTCCTACTGTAGAGCACAGGGAACTACATTCAATAACCTGTGATAAACCATAACAGAAAAGAATAAGAAAAAGAATGTATGTATATGTAAAAAAAAAACCACGTTGGATATATTTAGAGGGAGAATTGCCTTTCAAAGCGGTGAGTACGGTGCCAGAAAAAATTCTAAGTCTGGTGCGCCCTTGACCGCTTAGCTTCTCAGACTCTATTACTTGGCTTTGGTCTGAAATCAGGTGAATCCAACTGATAAGTAATTTGCCTTCTGGAACATAAGCTTCCTTTGAATTCTGAGGCAAGAAGCATCAGACATTCTATCTTCATTTATTCTGAAATCCCCCCCAGGAGCAGCAGTGTCTTCTAAGCAGCAGATCTACTTCCAAGCGAGGCACGTGTGTTGTCGCCCTGCACCCCGCGCTCTTCCGAGGGAAACTTCATCCACATGGAGCACACTGGCTTTGAGAGATGGTGTATGGTTAGTCTTTACAATCAGGACCTTTGGAATAATGTTAACAGTCCCGAGAGCGTCCCTCAACGTGCCTGCAACAAGAAGAGGTGGGTCTGGTGGGTCCTGAGGGGGACAGTGCCGTGTTTCCTGTCAAAGTGACCCAGATAAATGCCAGCCCGTGTGAGGACCAGTGACCTCACCCACGTGGCGTCTCTGTGGCTCAGCCCCGTGCAGGGAGCCTTGGACACTGAAGGCCAGGGGCACCTCCGCTCACTTTGGGGATGTGACAGTGATTTCCAGTTGGAAGCGTCTTCTTGTTCCCGAGCTCGTGTGCCATTTTGTCACAGACATTTAACAGGGGACGTGAGCCCTGCTGCAGGAATGGGCGTTGTTTCTTTACAAAGCAGAAGCGATGCAGAGGGATTACACGCCCAGCACCACGCCCGCCACTAGCATCTTAAGCCTCCCTCACATTTTCCACTTCCAAGTACCTGTTGTCTTGAGATCAGCTATAATAATGTCTTTATTTTTAGCTTAAATCGTTCTAGCCTGCAGTTGTCTCAACAGCGACAAAACAAAATAAGAGCAGCTCGGGGCTGCCTGGGCCAGGGCGGACCTGACGTGCATTGGCTTTTCCCAGCATCCCACCGGTGAATCCTCATCGCCTGCCCACGGATAACTACGCTTGCAACATCCTTTTTCTTGTGTTTCAGGTACGGGGGAAGCAGAGGCAGAAGACGAGGTGTCATTAGTTCAGGCCACACGCCAATTTATTGGTCGTGCTGGCTGTGGAAGGTCCTCCTTTCCGGCCTCTGCTCTTGCATTACGATGCATCTCTTTCTTTCTTCCTTGGGCCTATGCATTTATCCAAGGTTGGCTTCTCCTGTTCCTGTTCTGTGACTATGTTTCAAATGTTTAATTTAGTTTCCTTAAAATACACACACACACACACACACACACACACACACAGCCCTGTGATTGAAGTGTTATGTTACCGCGCTATCTTTAGCTGCTGGTATTCATCGAGTCTGGAAACATACAAGCTGGTGCAGGCTTAATACTCAGCCCGCAGAGAGCTGGCATCCACTCAAATGCTGAACAGGACACGGGGGTCTGGTGTGTTCCCCTCCGGCCCGAGCAGGGGGCCTTTGCAGGGCGTGCAGATCGCATCCACCCCGGCTCACTTTCCCCAGGCCCTGCTGCACACACAGGAAGGGGATGGCTTCGGCCAAATGAAGCAGTGATTTCTTTGCCAAATTCATCCACTGATGACCCCACGGTCAGTGGGTGTGATTTCTTTTTAGGGGTTTAGAAAGGAGACTCTACTTTGGAAATGGCTCTCCTTAGGATTTGTAGCTATATTTCCACCTCGGATGGGGAACGTGTCCCCATGCCAGCAGGGGGCCTTTTATATGGGAGCGGGGGAGAGTCTGCACTGCAGAGCTGATTATTACAGTCTGCGGTTACGGTGAAATGGGAGAGTTTCGGTCTCCTGCTCGGCCGGTCCCCTCCCTCCACGCCTTGCAGCACGTGGCCGCTCTGATGGGAAGCGGGCTTTGCACATCGGAAGAATCAAACCAGATGCGAGCGTGGACCCGAGGAGCGGAGTCTGGCTGCACTGGGGTTATTGTGATCAACTTTTCCAAGAAGTCACGAGGCCTGGAGGCCGCATTGCTTCTCCACCCTCTTAATGGACGTGACAATCTTGCTCACTCCCTTTAGGCCGCTGCCGTTTCTCCAGTAAGTGCAGGAAATTAAGCACCAGTGGGGCACTTCCTGCTGCCTGGAGAGAAGTAAACTTCACAAGCTATTAAGGAAAAAGCACATCACATTCGTAATTCGTCAGATACCAACGGTTACCCAGAATCTGTTGCTGTTTAAAAATCAGGGAGAAAAGAGCTCATGCCCAATTTGTGACATAAAACCCTCTGGAATGGATTCTCACCTGAATTAACTTGGGGAAACTCTTTCTGGGTTGAAGTTGGGTAACTCACATCTGTTGAGTACCGTAGGTTTGCTTGTAGTTGCTTTCTGTCTGACTTGATATTATTTTGCTTTCTTTCCTCAAAAATGTAAACTGGCCTGGTGCACTGTCACGCTGCCACAGACGCTGATGTGATGTGGTCTGAAGATGTGTGAACACCAACGTTTTCACCGTTTTTATGGAAATTAGTGCAGCAAAATTTTTTTCTTGTTTTAGAATCAAAGTATGGATTTTGTATTAGGGAAACGAGCAAGGCTCTCGTTTTATTCCTTTTTTGTCCTTCCGCTCCCACTACCCTGACCCGCCCCCCACCCCCCGGGTTGGGGTAGGGGGGCAGTATCAGACGTGAGCTTCTTCAGTCTGAAATGTAGGCCAGTCGAGGGGACCTCATTTGGAAACTGATTTGTGACCTGGTAACGAGGGCAGGGCGGGGACCTCAGCGGCCGAGGGCGGGGGCTCAGCTCAGCTCTGTCCCCTGGCGACTCCATAGTGGGTTCAGGGCGCTCCTCCATGGCCGCGCCCTTCTCAGCGGCCACGATGCCACCCACTTGGCTTCTGCTCCATCCTTTTATTTTTTTACTTCTTTCTCTTTTTCTTAAGTTAGAATCAGAGTGCATCTTCTTATCCACCACCGTGCTCCTCTAGAGCCTCTGTGAGATGAAAAGTATGTTTCCAAAAGTCAAGTTGCTTTCTGTCCTAAAGGAAACGTGATGCTGCACTTACTGGATGTGACTTCCCGGATTAGGGTGACTTCCGTGCGTTGCATGAAATCTACAGCTTCTCGCCTTAGAAGGTCTGAGTGTTTCTCCCAGCTTCTGACGCAGTCAGGTGTGTTTTCCCTAAGTGGTCTTTGTATGGGCAGTTTCACCTTCCGTGAAGGCTTCTAACTCACCCCCTACTGCCCACTCAAAGGGGCAGAAGATGCCCTACACCCGCCTGGGCCTATGTTGAGTCCTGTGTGCTCTGTAGTTGTTCTGGCTGATAGACGCCAGCGAGCCCTTTGGATGAGGTTTCTCAGTGGAGATAAGAAATAAAAACGGAGCCATAATGTGGTGGTTGCATATATTGTGTGTATTTTCTATTTCTGAACGTAGTTTCATTCAGCTGTACGCCTTTGCCTTATAAAGATGTGTAACAGTCATATATATGTATTATATTGAAGAATAAACTTGGACCTGCTTATCGTTTGGTAAATGAGCTAATTTATGCAATGACGTGGACATTGCAGATGCCATCCAAACGCTCTCCTTCGGACGAGGCTGACATATTATGTCCTGTGATATCAAGAACCCAAGCTACACTTGCAGGGGCCCCAGGACCATCCGCAGGAGCCCTGGGGAAAACCGCCCCCCACTTGAAAACATAGTGTGTACGATGAACCAACACAAGGCTCAGGGTTTTTCCCCTAATTTTAACACAAATATATTGACAGAGATATATATATGAAGTGTCTAGTGCCAGAACAGTGTGTGACAAATTATAGCGGCAATTAGCAGCAGCTCACTCTTTAAAGTGACTTGGGGCAGATTCTTCACACCCAGAAAGATGTCTGCCTCAGAAGACCTACCACTGAAAGACTCAGGACGAAACGGCCCCCCAGCAGGGGGCCGCCAGGTCGCCTTCTGGGCCAGCATCCCGGCTGGAACGCTGCCGTGACTGGTCAGCTCTGAGCCGTGTGTCTGAGGATGACCTGGGGCCTCGCCGGTGTCCCCACTTTATCCCAGCAGGGACGGGGCCCTCCACCCGCACCTGGCTGAGACGGACCTGCTGAGTTTTCTGGTGTCTCCATTGGAAGCAGAAGTGGGCCCTGTGTTCACACAAAGCCTTCCTTCCCTCTCGTTCGAGCCTCAGTCTTTCCTACCCAGCGTCCAGGCGAGGCCTTCTGACTTCCTCCCCAGGGAGAAAACCTCACGGGCCCTCTTAGATGATGTTGTGACATAAGCACAACTGTGTCTTTGCTTCTGGTCCCCAGTTCCTGGCACAGAGCTCCTAGAACCCTCAGAATTTCCTGAGCAAGCACACCTGAGCTACTGCCCCTCAGGTGACTCTCAGAGGATGAGGCCGGTGGTCAGTGACCCAACCACGTGATCAGAGAACCCCACCCCTGCTGCCCCCCACCTCCAGGGAGGGGAAAGAAGCCAGGGATTGAGCTAGTCACCAATGGCCCATGAGTCGATCCATCACGCCTGTGTATTGAAACCTCTATTAAAAACCCTAAATGAAGGGGTCTGCAGGGTGACGCACCCCAGCTCCATGGGGACAGAAGCTCCTGTGCCCCGGACCCTCCTAGACCTCGCCCTGCGCACCTCTACATCAGGCTGTTCATCTGTGTCCTTTACTGTATCCTTCCTAATAGACTGCGAATAGTAAGGAAGTTATTCCCTGGGTTCTGTTAACCAGTTATAATTCAAATTATTGAAGCTTAGGAGGGAGTCTTGGGAAGCCTTGGTGTGTAGTCCAGTCGGACAGAAGCGTGTCTGGGTTGGGGGGAGTCTGGGGGCCTGGAAGCCGGGGGTCTGCGCTGACTCCAAGCAGTGAGTGTCAGGACCGTTCCTGCGAGAAAAACCCTGCACGTTTGCTGTCAGAAATGCTCCGAGCAGAGAAGCACTTTTCCTTCAGCCTCTGGTATCGGCACAAGGCGGGTCCCGGAGTCCAGCTCCACCCTTGCCAGGAAGAGTCTCACGGCTGGGGCCTGGGGCTCGGGGGCAAGAACTGGTCACTGCCCTCCCGGCCCCTCTCCTCGCCTTCTCCCGGGGTGAGGGGACGGGGTGGTGTCCCTCACCTTCTCCCCAAGGGAGACACTAAACCCACGTCGTCACTTCGCCGACCCCTCCCTGCTCTGAATGGCGACCACCACCCACCGTGGGATCCGGACCCATCAGGGGGATGAGGGGCTCCTGAAGCCCCCCCTTCAGTAACTTACTTCTGCTGCCCCTAACACAGGGTTTCCCGGGAGCTTGTGATCTGTGTCCCCGGACATCGCTGTGGGTACAAATAGGTTCTCGGGAAAGATACCTGTGCTTAGGTGGCTCGTGGCCTCCCCTGCAGAGCTCAGCCCCCTCACAGCTCACGCAGCTGTTACTAGAGAATTCTAAAATACCCGTACACAAGCTTAGGCGCCAGCGTGCCAGGGAGAGGCGTTCACCTGCAGCTCTGGTCCACCCGACACCTGCTGCCCTGCCGAGGGCGCTGCCTCCTGGCAGCCCTCCAGGTACGTGATGTGGGGTTTCCCGGGGCCCCCGTCACTCTCAGGCTGCGCGCCCAGCCAGGCAGCCAGGGGGAAGCGTGGAGAAGGCTCACCGCCTGTCCGCCTCAGTCTTTGTGCTCAGACCTGAGCCACCACACCTGCTAGGCTCTCGGGAGCTACTACCAGCAGCCAGTAGGTAGAGCTGAGTGAACCTCCCCCAGAACCCGGCTGCTGGGTGGTATTTGGTCCAGTGACAGCAAGGTTCAGGCTGAATTCTGCCTTTCCTACGAATGATGGCAGCAGGAACAGCCAAAGTTATATAAACTGCTGTGTGAGCCCAGTGAAGCTTCAGCTCGCTGGCCTCTTAGGTCTCGTGACAGTGTCTTGTATGCAAGGGTCGCTCAAGACAGATGTGAAAAAATTCTAATCCCAAGATCCAAGTTACTATTTAGTGACATCAGATGACAGCATCCTTGATAAAGGTCTGACATCAGCCTCAACAAAATTCTAATGCCTGGGGGCCTCTCCCAAGCGTATAGGCTCCTGAGCTTGTTGGATTCTTATCACAAAAGGATTATGACATTATTATTATTATTCTAATATTATATTATATTCTTATTCTTCACTTAAGAGTGGAAGTGTCTGTACAACATTTCTAGCCAATCCATACTCTAAACACTACTTATTTCACCAATCAGAAAAAAATCATTTTCTAGTATCCATTATGTCAATTTCAAACTCCTCTGGTGTTGAATGGATATGAGGATAGAAGAAGAGATTGTACAAACCAGGCTTCTTATGTTGACTTTAAATGCTACTTACTAAGTCCTGGAGTGTAAATTCTTGATTAGGGTAACATCCTTCAAATGTTAACTAACTTCTATGTCACAGACTTTTCCAATAAATCACAGACAAAATCATACAGGTTGGCTATAGCATTTCACACAATTCTTCCTTAAAAAAGCCCTCCAGCTTCTGCGTTTGGCCCATCACTGAGCTGGTTGAGGAACGTACAGCCCCCTTCCTCTCCCTTCTTTCTCATGAAGATCTGTCCTGCTCCAAAATGCACCTCTCATAAAACCCCCTGGCTCCCTGTTTGTTACCTTTAGTGACATCTCTGCCATACAGAATCAGCTAATGCTTATGGATGATTACAGGACCATCAAACACAAGCGCTTTCTGTCCCTCTTAACAGTCTAACAATGCATGTCCCTAACGTAGATGTGAAGCCCAAGGAAGAATCCTGCTGCTCTAGGAGACTCGAGGGCCACACTCATCACAACCAGGGGGATGGCCCCTCTGAGCCCACGTTCCTCTTAAAACTAAGATCCTGCAATTTTCTGTGGAGAGTTGGACTTGTGATGAGCACCTGCCCCTCTCAGGTCACCTCCTGCTTCTTCCCTCTCCATCCCTCACCTGGCGGCACCTGCCAATACACACCCCGTACTTCATAGCCCTCCCGGATTTCACAGTTACTCTCCTGGACTCAAGTCTCTTGCTCCTCCAATCCTCCATGTTGTTAATTTTATTTCAAAAACACAAATCTAATTATTTATATCACTTTAAAGTTTAGAACTTTAGTCTAAAAAAAAAAAAAATTAAACTCCCTAATGTCAGCTTTGAGACCCTCACATGCTAGTGGGATCGACCTTACTTTTCAGCATCATTTGCTGCATTCCACCACTCCCACCCTAAAGACACAGGAATTATTTCCTAGGCTTTCAGCGGGGTCATAATATGGTGTCTCTGACCAGGTTAGGGCTTTAGATGTGGGTCTTTTGGGACACCACGGTTGCTAAAAGTTTGAAAGTAATGCCTTTAGACCATTCAGGCACCAATAAAGGGTTCACACTATGTGTGTGCTATTTCTCTCTATCACAGACAACTCGTGCTAGAAAAGACCACGACTAGAGGAGAATCTGTTTCCCAGGCGGCTGGATTGCAGAGTTCGCAAATTGATGCTGGTTTTTGGCAGGAGACCACAGCTCCTTGCCAGGTGAACCTCTCCATGGCGCAGCTCCTGTGACGCTGGCTTCTCAGAGCGAGGAATCAAAGAGAGAGAAAGATGGAAATCTCGATCTCTTTTATGACCTACTCCCTCATGTCCCCACATGGGGAGGGATGACACAAGGCAAGAATCATGAGGTGAGAATCATGAGGGGCCATTCTGAAGGCTAGTGACCATTGTCTCCCCTATGGCTCCTCAGTGACACACATCCCTCCCACATATGCAAAACACCTCACCCACCCCAAAGGCCCCTCAAGGTCTCATCCTGCTACGACAGCAGCTCAGAATCAGGAATCTCACCATCTACATTGAGTCTGGTTGTGAATGAGTCTTCCTTAGCGAAGCTCCTTAGTGAAGTTCCTTGGTCCAAAGACACGTGAACGAAAGAGAAAAGCCACCCCTCCCTCACCACACACACACCTAACCCGCAATGGTGCACAGGCATAGGACAGCCACTAATATTCCTATTCAAAATGAGGGCAAAGGGACAGCGTGCGAGAGTGACTGGTCCATAGCAGTTGTAAAATTCAGCGGGCTCATGTTGGGAGCTCCTTGTTCAGGACTCAGCCTCACTCCTCCCAGGAATGACTCACCGTTTACTCTCGGCTCTGCCCTCTGGGATCTCAGCTTCACCCTCTGAGTCCTCCTTCCTTGTCCCCGAAAGCTAGTCTGTGTGCAGCTGTGTAAATTTCTCGGCCTTCTTCCTGCCAGGAGAAGTTGGCGGATACAAAGGTCTCTTTCCTCTTTGTGTTCTCTCTGCCCATTTCACTCCAAGCGGGCAGTGCACCTGGCAATAGAAATCTTTTAAAAGCGTTAGAGGTCATCTGCGTGTTTTATTGGGGTTGACTCCGGTAGAAAAAGGCCACACCCACAGACCTCTGCCTCCTACAGGGCAACGCCCTCAAACTTCCCAGAAACCCTATTGTTTGGCTGAATGATTCTCTGATGTACTGCCTTGGATATTTCTGAGGTCTTAACAAAGATTTTAAATTCTTGGCTTCATGATCAGACCATGTTTTCTTCAGAGTGCCCTGGATTTGATCTTTACTTGGAAGCCATTTCTTAACTGTAGTATCGTTTGTTGTCTGGAGAGGCTGAGTTTTAAAATTTCTTTTTATTTAAAAGTCTTTCCTGTAGTGTAGCTGTCTTTTCTCACATTTTATTACAAGCAGCAATTACAAGAAGAAACCAAGAAGGACTTTCAACAGTCCCTGGAAGTCTCCTTAGCTAGACCACACAGCTCATTTGGTAAGTTTTCCACCTCCCCCATTTAAAAAAATTTTTTTTTAAGTCTTTATTGAATTTGTTACAATACTGCTTCTGTCTTATTTTTATGTTTCTTTTTGTTTTTGTTTTTTAGGCCATGAGGCACATGGGATCCTAGCTCCCTGATCAGGGAGGGATTGAACCCACACCCCCTGCATTGGAAGACGAAGTCTCAACCACTGGACCACTCAGGGAAGTCCCCTCCACCTCCCCCATTACTGCAGGTAACAGTGTTGCTAAACTCTCTGCCTCTCAATACCGAAGATCCTTTTCTTCCAGTTTCAAATAACATTTTCTTTGCTTTCCTTCAAGCCCTCACTCTCAGCCTCTTCCAAGGGCATCAGGACTTCATGAAACACTCTTCAAGCCTCTTCACGCTTCCAAGGTCACTCTCCCCAGAGTCTTTCCAGGTTCTTCCCACTGCCTGTTCCCAAAGCCTCTCCCATCCTTTGGGTTTTCGTTATGGTGATGCTCTACATGCTGACGGCGCCAGTACAAGACACCTGCTTATGATTCTGAAGCTTCATACGTCCTCATCTCTCTGTGTGAAATGTTTTCCACTGGTCTCTCTACCTGATAAGCCCCCAACTCCCACCGTGTCTCCCAATCCAGGGCAAAGCCCTTATGTCCTTGTCATACCCTCTATATATTTCTCGTAGCAGTTGTCACATTACTTTCTAGCTTCTGCTTTTTGGGTCTGGTTTCCCTCCTCCTGTAAGTTCCTTGAGTGTAGGATGTGGGGTCTTATTTGGGGCATAATTATCCTTTTCTCTCCACATTTCAAGAGAGCTAAGTTTTGAGTACATGAATCCTTATTTTGCTGGATTTGGAATGAGACCATTTCAACACTATTAGCCATACTTATTGAATGAATTTCCAAAAGTATTTAGAATCATATTTTTCTTTTGGTTTAAGACCCTTTTTTGTTTTCCTTCTACAGCCCATTAAGTGATCGATGGCAAAAGTACAGAATATTATGCATAAGTAAGATTTTATTTTCCATGTGTACTCATAATTCTAAAAATATTTCCTCTCTGCATATGCTTAAAAATATGTCAACTTGAGAGAGAACGACCTAACAAGGTTATTCATAATTCTTGCTCATTAATGTCTGAACTTCTTCTCCCCTCAATTACTTCACACACCTGTTCACTGTAAATTTCCTTAGCAATTTTCATACCATATTAATGTTGTCCAGAACTTGGACCCACACCTGAGTTTTTTCTGAATTTTAATTGTTTTCAAATTAATTTTAATATTCTGAGTAATTTCAAACTTACCCATATGTTTATAAAATTGAACTTTATATTTCAAAATATTATGAAGTTTTCCTAAGGTTTCAAAAGACAATGTATGGTCTGCTTTTATAAATGCTTTTAAAATCATTTTTAAAAACCTCTTTCACTGAAAATCTACCTATTTGTCCCAAATCTTATCATTCCATAATTCACTTAGCAGCTTTTCTTGTGTGCAGTAGCTCACAGCTCTCCAAGGGGATATATGGTTTTCACTACTCTCTCAAGCCTACCTTCTGTTAACTCCTAGTAAGTCGGATGCCACAGTTTTGGTCGGTTTTCCTGCAACAGCTTTCACTTTGCCTCTGTCTCACTCAGGAGTTCTTTTGGTCCCGGGTGTGCTAGCTTACAAATTCGGCTAACATCCAGCTGTTTCTTAAAACATAAACTGTTTGGTTAGGGTACTTTGCCACATAAGGACATTAGTAATAACACAAAAAGGAACAAACTGGATAATGATGGTCCCTGTTGTGACAATCTACTGGGACCTGTAATTTCAAAATAATGCTCTTTAAAGTAGAGGGTAAGAGAGACTTTGTCCATATCAGCAAAGTAAGGGCTCCATTTTGTCACAGTAAACAGGGTTTACTGTTTAGCCTTTAAACAGGAGTTTTACGGCATAGCAACTTAATAGCCACTTTTATTAGTTATTGGTAATTATTATGTGGTAACATTACAGAGGCAGCTGGGGACAAAAAATCAGGCTTAGATGGGTGTATGCGGCAATGGACTTTCTGACCTTAAAAACAGTCTTTTCTGAATGTTCACGTATGCACGTACACACACATCCCTAGACTTGTGAACAGACTATCTATTGTCAAGGCAATGGAAAGAAATTAAGAGTAAATAAAAACTCATTTAATCAATATATACTTGACCTAAAAGATCAAACTCCTAGGCCAATTCTATTCACCATTTCCAGTTTTCCTTTATTGCGACAGAGGCAGATATAATGATAACCACCTGGAAACAATGGAATACATAAAGTAATTAATGAGATGTTGAGGGTACTGACTTTAGAAATATACCTAAAACGTATACACTTGAATGACTGTTGTCCTCAAAATAGTCATCCTCTGTAGCTATTCATTTATTGCGATCACGTTTTCTTTACTTCGCGCGTGTTTAGAATTCCTATTCAGGAACAGCTCACTGCCCTGTTTTATAAAGTGTACACTTTAAGTTTTGACATGTGTACGTACCTGTGAAACTATCTTCACAATCAAGATGATGAACATAGCCATCGCCCTCCAAAATTTCTGTGTGCTTCTTGGTGAGACTTCTTCCTATCCCTCGAAGCTCACTCCTACCTTCCGATACAAACATTGATCTGTTTTCTAACTGATTAGATACTTATCAGTTTGCATTTTCTAGAATTTCATAGAAACAGACTCATATAGTGTGTACTTATTTTTCGTCTGGCTCTTCTCATGCAACCCACTTATCTTGAGATCCATCCATGTTATATCAGTAGATCCATCCATGTGATATCAATAGTTCCTTTACTTATATTGCTGAGTATTAACCCATTTTATGCATCCATCTGTTGATGGTCATTTGGGTTTTGTACAAATTTGGGCTATCGCAAGTAAAGCTGCTATGAACACGCACATACACATTTGTATGGACATATGTGTTTTTGTTTGTTTGTTTTCTTTAAATACCTGAGAGTGGAATGGCTGAATCATATGGTAGATGAATATTTTAACTTCTTAAGGAACTGCCAAACTGTTTTCCACATTAGCTGTGCCATTTGACATCCTCACCTGTTCTTCCACCTCTTTGCCAGCACTTGGTGTAGTCAGCACTTTTCATTTTAGCCATTCTAAGAAATGGGTAGTGGTATCTCATTGTGGTTTTAGTTTCAATTTCCTAATGGCCCTTTAATCTGAGTATCTTTTTGTGAATTTAAGTTCCATCTGTATATCTTCTTTGGTGAAGTAACTGTTCAGATTTTCCCCCCTTTTATTGGTTGTTTGTTTTCTTATTATTGAGTTTTGAGAGTTATCGATATATTTTGGAGGCAGGTCTTTTATTAGATATACAATTTGCAAATATTTTATCCCTGTCCATCCTGGCTTATCTTTTTATTCTCTTGACAATGTCTTTCAAATGGCAGATTCTTAACCACTGCGCCACCAGGGAAGCCCCAGAACCTTTTTTTTTTTTTTAGATTCCATATATATGTGTTAGCATACGGTATTTGTTTTTCTCTTTCTGACTTACTTCACTCTGTATGACAGATTCTAGGTCCATCCACCTCGCTACAAATAACTCAATTTCATTTCTTTTTATGGCTGAGTAATATTCCATTGTATATATGTGCCACATCTTCTTTATCCATTCATCTGTCGATGGACACTTAGGTTGCTTCCCTGTCCTGACTATTGTAAATAGTGCTGCAATGAACATTGTGGTACATGACTCTTTTTGAATTATGGTTTTCTCAGGGTGTATGCCCAGTAGTGGGGTTGCTGGGTCGTATGGTAGTTCTATTTTTAGTTTTTTAAGGAACCTCCATACTGTTCTCCATAGTGGCTGTATCAATTTACATTCCCACCAACAGTGCAAGAGGGTTCCCTTTTCTCCACACCCTCTCTAGCATTTATTGTATGTAGACCTTTTTGATGATAGCCATTCTGACTGGTGTGAGGTGATACCTCATTGTAGTTTTGATTTGCATTTCTCTAATGATTAGTGATGTTAAGCATCCTTTCATGTGTTTGTTGGCAATCTGTATATCTTCTTTGGAGAAATATCTATTTAGGTCTTCTGCCCATTTTTGGATCGGGTTGTTTATTTTTTTGATATTGAGCTGCATGAGCTGCTTGTAAATTTTGGAGATTAATCCTTTGTCAGTTGCTTCATTTGCAAGTATTTTCTCCCATTCTGAGGGTTGTCTTTTCGTCTTGTTTATGGTTTCCTTTGCTGTGCAAAAGGTTTTTAAGTTTCATTAGGTCCCATTTGTTTATTTTTGTTTTTATTTCTATTTCTCTAGGAGGTGGGTCAAAAGGATCTTGCTGTGATTTATGTCATAGAGTGTTCTGCCTATGTTTTCCTCTAAGAGTTTCATAGTGTCTGGCCTTACATTTAGGTCTATAATCCTCAAATGGCAGAAGTTTTTAATTTTGAAGTTCAATTCATCAACTTATTTTTTTATGGATCATGCTTTTGATGTCATATCTAAGATATCTTTGTTTAACCAAAAGTCACAAAAATTTTCTCTTCTGTTTTCCTCTGGAACTTTTCATTTAGATTCATAATACTTTTGGAGTTAATTTTTCTTGTGCTACAAGGTGTGGGTAAATGTTTGTTTATTTGCTTGCCTATGGATATCCAATTGTTTAAGTACTATTTGTTAAAAAAAATTCTTTTTGCATTGCACTGACTTTATGTCTTTATCTAAAATCAGTTGAACATATTTGTGCAGTGTGGACTCTGCTTAGTTTCATTGATCTATTTGTCTGTCTTGATGCTTAGACCACACTCTCTCGATTACTAGAGTTTTATAATGTCTAAAAATTATGTATTATTTGTCCTCTAACATTTTTATTATTCAAATTGTTTTGGCTATTCTATATTCTTTACATTTCCATATGAATTTTTGAATGAGTTTGTTAATTTCTTCAAAGGAAGTCTGCTTGAAGTTTGACTGGGATTTCATTGAACCTATAAATTAATGTGAGGAGAACTGACGTCTTAAAAATACTGAGTCTTCTGACACATAAACACAGTTTATTCATATATTTAATTAGACCTTCTTTAATTACTCTCATCAGTGTTTTATTGTTTTCAGTATTCAGGTCTCTCACTCTTTCTGTCAGATTTTATCACTGAGTATTTCATGTTCCTTGATGCTATGGTAAATGTATTTTTAAAGTTTTAGTTTTTGATTGTTTATTGGCTATTATAAAAATAAAGTTGATTTTTTTCAGATTGATCTTATATCCTTTGACTTTACTGAGCTCAATAATATTCATAGATTTTTGTGTATTCCATTGAATTTTCTGCATATATGTTTACGTCATCTGCAAATAAAGACAATTTTAATTTTTTCCTTTCCAATCTGGATGGCTTTTATTTCTTTTCTTATCTTATTGCACTGGCAATAAGTACAATATTGAAAGACATGGTGAGAGCAGACAACCTTGTCTTGCTCCTGATCTTAGGGAACAAAGCATTCAACCCTTCAACACTAAGTATAATGTTAGCTCTACGGTCTTCATAGATGGCTTTTATCAGGTTAAGGGACTTTCCTCCTATTCCTAGTTTTCTGAGAGTTTTCATCAGAAATGGATATTGGGTTTTCTTTTAAAAATACTTTAAAAGGGCTTCCCTGGTAGCGCAGCGGTTAAGAATCCACCTGCCAACGCAGGGGACACGTGTTCGAGACCTGGTCCAGGAAGATCCCGCATGCTGCGGAGCAACTAAGCCCATGCGCCACAACTACTGAGCCCGCATGCCACAACTACTGAAGCCCGCGTGCCTAGAGCCCGTGCTCTGCAACAAGAGAAGCCACCACAATGAGGAGCCCAGGCACCGCAACGAAGAGTAGCCCCCACTCGCCGCAACTAGAGAAAGCCCACCTCTTGGGAGCAGTTCCCCAGAGATCTCTGAGATGCTGCCTCCTGGGCTATAGTCCTCATTTTACCCCAAATAAAACTTAACTCACAACTCTCACATTGTGCATTTTTTTCAGTCGACATAAATGTTGGTGCTTATGTGCATGAAAAGCCATCTGGTGTACCATGTCCATAGTTATCACCATTAATTAAGCAGATAATTTGTGCGTGATACTGTGCTAAGAGATTTACCCTCATTCTCTAGCTTCCTCTCTGTAGGAATCTGGGCTGTAATGCCACTCTCCACACAAGGGAGCCGATTCTTCTACAGCGAGGTAACTGTGAGGTCACTTGCTTTGAATGTGGACAGGTCGGGGTTTACCCTAAGGCCCTTCTACATCCGAAAAGCCACAGTGAGACACGCTCCCCCTCTACTGTCTCCACTGTCTGTTTACAGGCTGCGCGCTGGTCCGGTGAGGATGGTCCCAGATCAAGGGGCAGGGGAGAAACAAGGCAAAAGAGCCCATTCAAGAGACTCTGAAATTCTCTCCATTGTGAAAAATGCATCTTCTCCTGAGGGTTTACCGAGGAGAAGCTCCTTTGACACACGTGATGGCCCAATGGCACCAATGGCACCGTAAAGAAACTCTCTTTATGCCCATGTTCACTGGTATTGTTTTCTATTCTGCGTGAAGCTACACACACACACACACGCACACACACACACACACACACACACACACAGGGTTTCACCTTCAAGGAAACCTTTAACAAAGGTTAAGCCAAACGATCATGAATTCATATGTCAAACATCAGAGTAAATTTAGGTTAAGGATGGAAAACTGTTTAAACACACACACACACACACACACAGACACACACACACAGACACAGGTGGGGTATGTGCTGCCTTGTAACACCTGCCCTGAAGGGCCACAAATCTAAGTTGAAGACATAGATGTTCCTGGGGGCTCACCTGATACCCCAGCCTTCTCCTCAGCCAGGTCAGTGTTTACCAGGTAATTGTTCACTGGAAACGTGCCTCTGAGCTTGACTTGTTAGGTGCACTTATCTGTCATCTCTGTGTTACGATCTATCTGTTCATTCAAAAGGAAAATGCTCTGTTACGTTTTCACTCTTCCTTCTACTATACAGCTTCTTTCATATTGGTCAGCCATTCTGGAACTGTTTAAACTAGTGCAGGTTTTTTTTGTTAAGTGTCAAATGTGCTCTGGGAATAGGCTGGCCTCGCAGTTACCCAGAGTGTGCAGCCAGGTCCTGGGAAGTCGTGATGCAGGGAAACACCACTGTTAATAAAACGTGTTTGTTACTAAGAGCTTATCTGGACTCTGCCTCTTGCCTCTGATTCCCCCTCTGTGAGTTGCTCGGGGGCTTTGGCTCTCCTCCTTCAAGAGGACAAGCGTTTTGTTCCAGGATGTGAGCTTCTTGGAGAATCAGAGACATTTCCTCAGAGCCCCAGGGTGGAGTGGCCTCCGCAGAGCAGGCCGGGTGCATTCAGCTGATATTTCAAAAATGGCAGAAACCTGCTGGTCATCCCCCGTCTCCAAAGAAAAGTTCAAAAAGCCCAGATGATACGTCAGGCCTTTGGCAAGCGTCTGGCCGCCCGGAGCTCTTATTACCCACGTGTACACTCCATCCACTGGCCCCAGGAGTGAGGCTGGGGTGTCAGATTCTCCCCAGTGCACCTTGTGTTCCATTTAGATGTGGGGCCTTCACTGCAGGTGCAGGGCCCAGGGCAGGAAGTGTGACCCCGGCTTCCTTGGGAGGAATTGGACACCAATAAAGTGAAACAGTTAAACCTCCTCCCTGTGTTTGTCTGTGCGATGGTTTAGCCTAAGTCTCGTCTGTGCGATGGTTTAGCCTAAGTCTTGTCTGTGCAATGGTTAGCCTAAGTCTTAGGATGAGAGGCACGTGACCACAATCTCACACCTCTGATTCTTCCGGAGTCAGGGAGACCCACACCGTGACAGGGACACAGGACCGGAGGGCCAGTGGTGACTTGGGAAGCCTTCCTGCCTTGGAGCAGCACGGAGGGACACCCAAAGTGCCCCACGGGATGAACCCTCCGCCCCTGTAGCGTCTCAGAGGGTGCTGGGTTTGGGTTCTCTTTGGCCAGAAAGATTGTTGCTGCCCGTGCCCTTCTTTGAACTCTGACCTGTAGCTGGTGCCACACGCCTGGGCTCGGGGCAGCTGCAGGGGCGGGTCCCAGGCCTCACCTGGCTTTCCAGGTGCAGGACCTCTTCCTGAGCCACAGAAAGTGACCTCGTCCGCAGCCCTGGAGGAAAACCCCAGGGGACCCCCAACCCATGGGAACTGGATCAGAGAGAAATGCCCAAAGCCCGCCAGGGAGAGGGGGGCTGAGGTACATCCTACCCCATCCTCAGAGTCCCCAGGGGAGCGCAGCCCGTTCCCAATGACACGGCCTCCACAGACCCCGCTGCCCCTAGGTCCTCCTCTCTCCTCCCCTCACTCCTTCGTGGGACGGCTTTCCCCGTAAACCACTGCGTCCAAAGTCACGTCTCAGGCTCTGCTTTCAAACTCACTCAAACTAAAACAGACACCCTCCCCACGTCCTGAGGCAAAACGACCACTGCCCAGGTCATTTCCGCCACTCCACCAAGTGCAAGCGAAGGTCAATTGATTTGAATCAACCATCCACCTGCCACGTGAATGAACAGGCGGCCTTGTGTTTATTTTTGAGGCAACGGGAGCACGACGGCTCCTTCCCGCGATGGTTTCCCCGCTGCACGTTCCCGCACTGGATTTGCGACCTGCCCCTTTGCTCAGCCCGCACCATCCCTCCCTGCAGGGCCCCGCCACCCCACGGAGGGCCCCCTGAGACAGCAAGGGGACCTGAGAGCCGCTCTGCCACCAGCCTCTGTCCCAAAGGAAAACAGTTATCACCTGAGAAACCACAGGGACTGAGCCCTAAACTCGCCACCTGTCCCGTGAGTGTGCGATGCGGGCCGTGAGTGGGAACCAGCAGGTACCCCGCCTAGCCCGCCCCCAGGATAACGTCGCAACGACGGTACTGGAAAGGATGTCGGTGGGGGATTTAATTTTTTCTAGCCTTATTGAGGCATTATTTACACATAATAAAATTCAGGTATCTGAAATGCACACACTGTGCACCTCACACACACTGCAGGGTACGGTGTGATGAATTCTGCTAGCTTTCTCCACAGCCATTGCCACGCTCACCCTAAACATGTCCCTGACCTCTCTGCAGTCCATGGCCTCTCCTGACCCTAACCCTGGCCACTACTGATTACCTTTATGTCATTATAGACCCGCCGTTTCTGGACTTTCATATAGATGGGATCAAGCAAGATGCAGTTTTCTGTGAAGGAAGTCAGTTTCCTTCGCTTAGCACAATGTTTCATTCTGCTGTTGCTTGTGCTAATCTTTTGTTCCTTTCTATCACTGAGTAGGATCATTCATCCCATGGGTATTCCAGACTCTGTTCATTCATTTAGCAGCCAAAGGGCATTCGAGGTGTTTCCAGTTCTGAGTGTCGGCGTTTGAGTCTCCTCGTGGACTTATGATTTCTTTCCCTTGGGTAAATACCCAAGCGTGGGATGCCGGGACGTAGGTAAGCACAAGTTTACCATCCGGCCACATGGTTTTCCAAAGTGGTTGTACCGTTGTGTGTTCCCCCCATAGGAGACGAATCCCAGCTGCTCCCCGTCCTCGGGATCGTGGGTCCAGCCAACCCTGATTACTTGAGGAGACTGGTGCTATCTGAGTGTGGCTTAAGTCTGCGTCTCTCTGACGAGTAACAATGTTGAGCACCTTTTCAGGTGTTGATTGTGCAGATATGATTGCTGGTGAGCAATGTCCTAAAATATTCTTAGGGGAAGCATTGACCTAGGTAGATGTTACCACCGCTAATTTACCCGTGAAGATCTGAAGCCCTAGCAGCTAAATCACTGAGTCGAGCTGCTTCTGGCAGAGCTGGGGCGAGCCTTCCAATCACTGAGTCGAGCTGCTTCTGGCAGAGCTGGGGCAAGCCTTCCAAGAACGTGGATGCTTCAGCAGGCCACGTGCTCCCGAGAGCTTGGAACACCTGCTCTGAAAGACACGTTAGCAACCTGAAATTTTCACAGGCTGGTGGCACGTTTTGACATTAGTGTTTTGTCGTATTTTGACATTACTCATCGGTTATTCAACATTGCCCCATATTTTGTTCTTTTAAGCTGATGAGCCTCTAACCATCTCTACCAGATTTAATAACTGGCTAAACTAGCAAGGGCTGGAAGTTACTGTGCGGTCAAGTTTCTCCCTCCACCAACTCGGCCCACTTGGAGTCTGCAGGAAGGAAGCCTTCCCTGTATCCCCCATGTTCAGGGAGCAGGCAGCAAAGACCCCACGTCACTCGATTCTCCCTCCCCCATTTGTCTCTGCCCTGGTAGGGTTGGTCTTTGAAGTTAAGGCTCAGAGCCCTCAGCAAGGTGCTGAGAAAGGGACCTTGTGACACTGGACTTACGGTGAGTGCCAGGGGCATTGCCAGAGGTGTGGGTTTCACCCTCAGGCATAAACAGCCCTGAGGCACTCTAGCTTCCTGGGAAACACAGCCAGAAGCCAGAGCCTGGAGACTGTTTCCAAATATCTTAGAAAAGGCAATTAGCAGTGTTGGAGCCATGGTTCCAGAATTTTCTATATTCTTATCTCCTGTGCTTGCTATTTCTATGACCTGGTCTATTTCTCTGTATTTTTTAAAAACGAGATTCTCTAAAATCAAAAGAACTTGTAGATTTATTTTTTAGAAGTGTCGAAGGGCCCTGGGAAATAGCGACTCCCAGGGAAAGAGGAGGAGGTTTTTGAAAGGCAAGAAGAAAGCTAATCTAAGGCTGGAAAGGGAGATGAAGATTCATACTGTGGCGATTAGCGCGTGTGTCTGTGAGAGTGCGTGCATGTGTCTGGGTACCTGTGTGCACACATGTATACACGTGTGTGCACTGCGTGGGTGCATGTGCATGTGCGTGCTGGGGTCACGGGGGGAGGGATCGAGGTCGAGAGCCCCAGGGCATCACTCCGGTTCTCTGTGGTCATTTACTCTGTGGAGCGAATTAGTGAAAGTCACACCTAGAGAGCATTTTTAGTGAGGCTGGAGGAGGAAAGTCTTTGGGTGAAAAGGGGTTCACAAGACTCCACTCTCAGTTTTGGTTTCGCACGTGTGTTGATGTGTTTTGTGCTTTGCTTTACTTTTGAATTGCCTAAAAAGCCACGCTTCTCTCCGAGGCCACCTGAGCCGACGAATCTTCGATGCATCCTTTCTTGGGAAGCATCCTGCTGCTGCGTTTCCCCCCGCAGCTCAGGTGTCGCGTGCGCTCCCTCTGCGTGCGGTGGTCTCCAGCCCGGCCTGCACCTGCCAGTGGGCTGGGGACCCTTCACACCTGCTGCCCGGCCCTACGCTGGCCACTGCCATCCCTCCCTCTGGGCAGCCTGGGCCCTGAGCTCGTCAAGACCTCCCCGGCGGTCCTCACGTGTATCAAGGTCAGGGACCACTCACTGCGGAAGGAACGGGGGTAAAAGCAGAAGCTGCAGGACCGTGAAACCCGGGGAATGACTCTAACGGTAGGAAAGATGGCAACTTGGGTTTTTTACTGAGTAACATGACTCTGTTTATTTCTCAGGTGTGTTTCCCTGAGTCCACTCTTGCGGTCTTCACTTGGGGAAGCTCTAACCGCATACAGAATTCCATTCCGTCCCTAAGAAGAAAGTCCCCATGACTGTGGGATGCTTGGTCCCCCAGTGCCGCCACTTACCGCCCTTTGAAATGGGTCCATAACTGAGGTTTGTCTATATTTGCGACAATTTGCAGAGTTAATGTAGACTTTTCAGTAGGAAACTGAGGAAGTAAAGGTGAGTGCTGAGAAGTGAAAAAAGAGATGATCCCTTCCAATTATTTTTATCTTGTTTTAAATATTCAAACACCAAAACAGGCAGATAGATTAAGCTTTCATGGGAAGCTGTGCATATCTCCTAACCACAGCAATAGTCTGGGGTTATAATTCTCTGCTCCCTACAATAAAATCAAGTGCAAATAAAAGGCCAGTGATAAAAATGGCCAGTTGAGAACAGCTGGGCCACAATCGCCACCTCACATACAAATGGTGCCTGAGGAGGCCAGCGCTGGCCGTAAACAGGCTCTTTGGGATGACTTTCCATCCCACTCACTCCCAGACCTGGTTGGGGCCACAGCAGCTTCCCAGGGGTCATTTCTGTCTATCAGGGTCTTGTTCCCTTATAATCTGGGGTCCCTCCTCATTCCCAGGTTCCCTTGGGACCCATATCAGCACAGGCCCCTGACCAGGTGGCCACTGGGCCCTGGACCTCGAGGCTGATACGTTTGGGGTGCTGGGGCTTTGTGAGGTGGTGGGAGGCCCAGCCTGGTGGCTGCTGCCCCCTGGGTGCCACCCAGGCACTGGGCCACATGGGCTCCAGGGTCCCCAAGTCCTGGAGGTCCTCCCTCCACCAGCTCCCAAGGTCCTTTGTGGGGGGAGGGCTGGAGAAGTTGGGGGGGTGGGGCAGAAGGAAGAGGGTCATCACAAGTCCATGGCTAGTAAGCTCGACTCACCACTTTCTCTCCTGAGATACTATGAAAAGAAATCACCTTCTGTAAAACCCCCGGGCAGGGGGTGTGAGCGTCTCACTAACCAGAGGGCGGCAGCTCTGTCACCTGAAACCCACCCGGAGCCTCCATCTAAGAAACAGAAAACCGGTGTATTGGAGCCCTCGTGCACTGTTGGTGGGAATGTAAAAGGTGTAGCTGTTATGGAAAACAGTACAGTTATTTCCTAAAAAATTAAACATAGAGTTACTATATGATCTAGCAATTTCATTCTTCTGAATATACACGCAAAAGAATTAAAAGCAAGGACTCAGAAATGTGCCATGTTCACAGCAGCAGTATCCACAGTAGCCAAAAGGTGGAAGCACCCTAACTGTTACTGGATGATGGATAAACAGGATGTGGTCCATCCACACAATGGAATATTATGTGGCCTTAAAAAGGAAGGAAATTCTGACACAGGCTACAACATGGATGAACCTTGAAAACATGCTTAGTGAAATTAGCCAGTCACAAAATGACAGATACTAGATGATTCCACTTGTACGAGGTCCCTGGAGTAGTCAAGTTCATAGAGACAGAAAGTAGGAGGGTGGTTTCCAGGGGCTGGCGGGACGGGGAGGGGGGTCAGCGTTTAATGGGGACGGAGTCTCAGTTTTGCAAGAAGAAAAGAGCTCCGGAGGTGGATGGTGGTGATGGCCTTGGCGCCCCTGACCTGTACACTTTAAGTGGTTAAGATGGTAGATTTTCCTTTGGTGCATTTTACCACAATTAAAAAAAGAAGAAAGCAGCACTGAAACCAGGGAAAGAAGAGCTCTCGACGGGGAGATGGTTTCCCACCTCACTGCAGGGGTGGCGCCCAGCTGCAGCCACAGTAGCTGCTCTTTCTCTGCACAAGGAGCCCTCCGGTCAGTTCCCCTCCCCCATCTGAGGAGGGAAAGCCCCCAGTTCACACACTTAGGGCCTTTGTATATTTCTCTGTGTTTGTTTGGGTTTTACTTTTTCTAACTGTGATACTTCTAGCTCCGTTGGAAAACATCACTTCTTCCAGACCAATATATCTATTCATCAGGTGTGTAAGCACCATAAAGTAAATGCACAACGCCACTTGCATGCTTCCCTGAGGTTGATAGCCGTTTCTTTTAAGGCAGATTTGATCCATAATGTTTAGAGCGCTTCTTCTTTGGGAGCACATACCTAAATATCGGTCGCGTTTCTCCTCCCTGACTGAAGTTACTTTCATGAAGCTGTTCCCTTGAAAGAAGCTCAAAGTGCTTTATAAAAATCCATCGTATTAATCTTTCTCACACAATAATGGGGTGGAACGGGAAACAGGATTCTTCCAGTTATGAAGAAATAGTCGAGAGAGTGGAAAATACCAGAAGGAGTATGCCTTCTTGGACTACGAAACTCCACCCCGATTTCCAGATATGCTTCAGCTTTTTCCTCAGTCTAGACTGGAGATGTTTACAGCCAGTGGTTGAAACTTTAATGAAATGCTCTGTTAGAGGGCAGACTTCTTCAAGCTTGGCTTACACATCCAATGTCACGCATGCCGTTCTCACGGGCGTGTGGATGGGAGCAGAGGCCAGGTTTCTGGCTAAGAACCTAAACTCAGAGTTTAGATGTGAAGTTCCCAGTCTGAATAATTAAACTTAAAACCCTGCATTTTTACGTAATGCAAAGGAAGCACAGACTTTCATTCCTTTTAGAGTTTCACAAGCATTTCTGGTCACTCTTATTAACAGAGATAGCAATGTCTTAAATATTTTGTTTATGAAAAGCAGCATTATAAAATGCCCTAAAAAGTCTAGGCTTCTTTAGTGAGCTCTGAACTACTCAGAAATTCGGCTCATTATTGGGGGACCAAAAAAAATTCAGAGTCTTAAAAAAATGGGAGTTTTCGCCTATGCTTCTTCCCAGCTTGAACGCTTCCTGGGGAATTCTTCTGATTGCTCCGCTTTGGTTTCTATGGGATTTTAGTGGTGACACGGGTCCGCGTGCACCCTCGGCGCTAGCTCGGCTTGGCCACCAGGGGGCAGTGTGGTCATTCGCTAGCGCCCCGCGGCTCCCGCGCCGGCGGGGATGCCAAGGCACGTCCAGCCTCCAGCGCGTAGCCTGCGCTCCGTTATTATTTTTTGATTTACAAAGCGCCATTCCTCCGCAGATTCCCCGCCCCCAGCTGCTTCAGAGAAAGCCCGCGGAAGCTTCACCCAGCGAGGGGAGCAACCCCGGCACCGCGTCAGGTGGTCTGATGGACGCACGCAGGTGGACGTCTGGAAAGAAATCTGCTGACACAAGGGCCCTGGCGGCCAAGGCAGCGGCCAGGGTGGGGAGGGGTCAGCAGCAGGGCCACCCGTGTGCCAGCCAGCAGGGAAAGCGGCTCTAGCCAGCGGGGCGCACGCATGACTGTTCCCACAGAAGACAGAGGCAGGACCAGCTCTGGACGTGAGCAGTCCGAACACTCCGGCGGGACCTGCTGGGCCCGGCTCAGCCCCGTCCTCAGTCCAGGGCTGGGACCGGCTCGGGAAGGCCCTGCTCGGCTCCGGGGAAGGTCGAACGCGCTCCTGGTGGTTTAGGGAACTGAGGCAAAGGGGGCCCTGAGCAGGGGCAGGGGGTGCCCGGGGCAGCGCTCTGAGCAGCGTGGAGGTTGCGGATGGAGCCTTTTGAACGGCAGCTGAAAAATTATAAATCCGGCTCCGGGACGTTGGAAAGGGGGCGAGCCCGAGGGCAGCGCGTGGATGGGATAAAAACAAAAATAAAACCACAGACTGGAGCAAGCGCCCACCTCCAGCTCAGCGGTGCCTGCGCCCACGTGCTCTGCGTCCCCCGTCCGGCCCATCAGACGTGCCTCATCTACCTACTTTATTCTAAGCGGTTCTCCCAGCGATCTAGCCAAGCAGCGTTGTCTTCACAGAGGAGGAAGCTGAAGGCCAGATGGTCAAGGTTACATGGCCAACGAGATACATCTGAGAGCTGGAACGAAGCCCCTGGGCTCTCAGACACCAGGTCCCTCAGCTGCACTTTGCTACTTCCTGAGAAAACTGGAGCCGTGGGCGTGCGTGTCTACACAGGGCATAAGGATGTCGCCTTTATCCCACAGGCCTTCCCACCGGCGGAGAGGAGAAGGCGTCCAGAGCTCGGCGGCCTGTCTGCCTTCCTTCCATTGCTCCAGTCTGGAGCGGGGCTGGCCCAGGGCTGCTGTGAAGACCGGGCCCAGAGGGTCTCCTGCAGCCCACCCTTCACCGGTGCGTAGGAGGGAGGGAGGGGACCCTGCTGGACGCACCTGGGAACCTGTCCGACAAGCCATGGAGGGAGGCCCAGGCAGCGTCACCGAGGCCACGGCCTGTGCACATTTGGTTAAGGAAAAGGGGCAAACTGTGCCCAGGAAAATCACTTCTCTCAGTGTGAGTGCCGTGGGCTGAACACCTTTAGAATACCTTATCCTTTTAGCCTACTGCTTGCTACCTTTAAAAACAAGACCATTGTTCTGCTTTAGGTAGGAAATCCCTCTCTGCTACAAAACTGCAAGCCCTGGGAAAGCCCCAAGAATGGCAATGTCACGGTAAAGCAACTGAGTGTTCCTGCAGTGATGAAATGGTCAGCGGAGGCGTAAAACAGGGAGGGAAAGCTTGGGGCCCCGGGAGGAGGGAGATGGGAAGACAGGGAGGCTGGAGCCCCGGGGCCGCCAGGTCGTAATCCAGTGAGGGGAGGAAGGAGGGGAGGAGGAGGACGTGGAAGGATTTGCTGATGACGTTATTGATGAGCCGAGTGTGGATTCCTGGCCCGCCCGAGAAATCTAAACTGAAGATGGGAAGACAGAGGAGCTGGCAGGGGGATTCACCTCCAGCTAACCTGCCAGCTTCTGGAAAGAGATGGATGGCAGCAAGCAGGAAACAGAGGACAAATATAGAGGGCGCCCGCGGTGAGACGCACGGCACCCCCGCCCCAAGTCTTCCCCCAACAAGGAGCCCCACAGAGAAGAGCCCGGACGCCAGTTTACAGTGGAGATGGGCTTGAGCCACTGCCCCTCTGGGTGAGGGCTTCGGGGTGGGACGGCCAGGGCTGGGGGTGGGGGGCGCATGGACGGGGGCTGCACAGTTGCTGTGGCTTCAGACACCTTCTCTGGGCTGAATGTCAGTTTGGCTGTGAGAGCCGCAATCTGATGGGAGATATGACATCATCCTTCGGCTTCCACAGCTGAGACTTCCCCGTCCCCTTCTCCCGCGAGCCCCCTACCCCAAGCCAGGGTTTTGGAGGCCTTGGGAGGCGAGGGAGAACATGGCCCTTCTCAGACTTTGCTGGGGGTGGTCCCATTGTCCCATAAAGTAAATACCTTCTGGTCCCCGGCAGGTTGTTTTGGAGTATTAAAATTTTTAAAAATCTGTACTGCTTTCCGAGCCCTATTCTAGCTGTTTTGTGTGCCATAAGTTATGCAGTTTAAGCTTCAGATAACCTAGGAGGTAAATACTATTATCTCCATTCTGAGATGTGGAAATGAGGCCCTCAGAGAGGATGGGACTCTCTCAGGGTCACAGCTGGTGGTGGCAGAGCCGGGATTTGAAGTCAGGTCTCTGACTCAGAACTTGGGGTACTTCCTCCTTATTTCCATTGTTTTTTCTTATTTTTCTTATGAAAATGACTTTATTGCTTTTGTAAAATAAAGTATGAAAAATCACCTGAAATACCGTCATGCAGGGATAACCAGGAACATTGTAATGAATAGCCTTCAGGACTTCTCTCTTCTGCATTAATTTCAAGACGAACTTGTCAGTACCCAGGTTTTTCCTGCTTGAAAATTGGTCATAACACATCTGATCGAGCTGAAGCGGGTGGCTGTTTGGTCTTCAGATTTGCCCAACAGAGTGGGCCTGGAATTTCCATGAAGGGAATTGCCTTCCTGGCTGCAGGGTGTCCTCACCCGGCCCCGTGTCTGCTCCCCTCCTCGGGCAGGGCTGCTGCTAACATCTGCTCTTCCCAACCTGGTCTCCCATCAGCTTCCAAGATATTTCAGCTTCTGCCCCTGGGAGGCAGGATTCTACAGACGTGGTCGCGGAGATGCCAACCACATCCATCCTCTTTCTTTTTTGATTTGTGGGCAATAGACCTTCGGGGATTTCTGTCCGGCCATTCGACTACGATAAGAGCTCAAGACTAGCCAGGCCCTCTGTGAAGCACTTTCAGTACTCATGACAAATACCACGAGGCGACACGATTGCCCATCTTCCATTCGAGGAAATGGAATCACTCAGGAGATAACACAAGCACACGCAGCCGAGAGGGGCCGGGCTTGGAACCCAGGTCCCTCCAACTTCAAGGCTGTGCCCTGCGTCACCTCGCTGCTTCCCTAAAAGCCATGTCTCCATCACACGGGAGCTGCTTTGTGTGAGAGAAGTCTACAGAAAAGGGCAGTTTGGGGCCAGGAGGGATCAGACTCCACAGAGACACACACGTGCGCACACACCTTGCACCAGCACCGGGCTGACCCCCGCTTTCTGAAGAGTGCATGCATAAGCAGACCTGTGCTGGTCCAACCACGTTTGGGATCCAGCACCAGCTGTGAACGCGGCTTTGTTTTCATTATGGTGCAGATGGTGTTCTAAGTACAATATGCTTTTCTGAGTTAGATGAGAGAGGTGAACTGTTGGCTACAAAACGGTATCTGTGAAATCCAAGTGGCAGAGACTATAAATGGATTTTAATGCGTGTTTGCTAATGGCTGAATAATCCTAAGGAGAACGGACTGAACCGAGTCATTCGGAGAATTTCGATGGCAGGTCTGTGGATGCTGACGCTCCGGGGGGCCAGAGGAGTAAAGAATGAGACAACTGCTGCAGGGCCTGTATTAGTCAGGAAAAACGGGCCATGCTGCAGAAACAAAGAAGCCCCTGGGTCTCGTAACGCAACGAAAGTTGACCTCTGTTATCCAAGGGCAGGCCGGCCACCTTGCAGGGCGGCTCTTCTCTCAAAGGTGAGCAGGAGTCCGGACCATTTCCCCCGTGGCTCTGCCAGGGAGCATGTGTCCTCCACGGCTGCCACGGCAAGGAAGAGAGGACCGAGGGCAGGCGGGATGCTTTTAAGACCATATTCTGATGCCAAAACCAGAGGTCTGGAACCACCTCAAGAAGGACAAGATCTAACCTTCACGTTTTTGCATGGTGCCTTCATTCTTTCTCCAGTGTATGAACATATTTGAAGCAGAATTGAAGTCCATGATGGGAAGGGCTTGTCTTTGGATTTGGGACCGACTTGAATCCAAGGTGATCTCACCCCAAACCCCCCACTCAATTACATCTGCACAGACTCTCTTTTCAAATAACATCACCTTCTCAGGTTCCTTTTGGATGGATTTTGAGAGGGACCAGAATTCAACCCATGACAACCACCATCTACAAAGAGCAAACGCTGACATCTTGTCCTTCATGCCTCAGGCATTTTTTATGAAACAACCACATATTACTCAGGACACTGAGGTCCTTCTTTGGGCTCCTTCTTGGCCCCATTTCTTCTCCTCATCCATCCCCTCCTTCCTCAGAGGCCACAGCTCTGATTCCCTTGATGTGTTTCCTTCCAGTCCTAGCGTTTGTAGTTGTATTACACTTCTACTTTCCATAATAAAGGCATAGTATTGTTTTATGTTGTTTTTAGTTTACATAAGCGTCATCCTGTTGTGTACATCGTTTAGGACCATTTTGTATATTCAACATTTTGTTTTCAAAAGCTGATCCAGACGTAAACTTACTTGTTCATTTTAATGAATATTTTGTATTCCTTTATATGAATATATTGGCTCCTAATGTTGGAAATTTAAACTGTCTTCAAAGTTTTTTCTTACAAACCAGTTAGTGATATGACAGGGTTCTCCAGAGAAACAGAGCCAATAGCGTGTGTGTATGTGTGTGTGTGTGTGCGTGTGTGTGTGTAAATTATCTATCCATGTCTCTCTATATGTAGATACAGCACCCTCTCTCTCTCCGTATAGATATAAATAAAATGGTTGTAATATACACAATTACAACAGTTCTCAGAACGCTCAGATCAGCTAAACCTTGCAGCCTCAACTTCTTAACAGGATCATTTACATCTTCTAAGATCTAGTCCCCCCCAAACCAATAGTTCTCTAGCTTCAGAAATCCACTCTCAGGAACTCCTTCCGCCCACAAACACTTGTAGTCACCGGGTTCCTCTCTGTCCCCTCCCTGCAGCATCCGTCTCTTCTGTTATCCTCAGGACCGCTCAGCCATGGCTTTCCGCAACTTAGCGCTGTTGACATGAGGACTGAAGAGTCCATGCTGGGTGGGGGACAGCAGGGGCTCCTGTTCTTTGGAGGCTGTTCGACAGCCTCCCTGGCCTCTACCCTCTCGATACCCCTCCCCAGCTGTGAAAATAACAGTTGCCTCCAGACCTTGCCAAATGTCCCATGGGGGCAAAATCACCCCCAGTTGAGAACCACTGACTTAATTAAAACAGCAAAATGAAGTACCCGTAGCAGATGGTCTCAGAGAAAATCCTCACCCACCCAGTCTGCCCAGCAGATACTGAGCAGAAAGGAGGGAGGTACTTGCAGACACGGTCTCCTCATGTGTTTCACCCTCTCCAAGGTGGCCTCAACGTCTAGGTTCTGAGTTTATTTCTCTGCCGGCTACATTTAGGAGGAATAATCTCATGAGCAAAGATGATACGGTCAAGACAAATTGAGAGCAAATAGAGAAAGAATCTGTCTTTTATTTCTATGGCAGGAAATGATAGGAGTCTGAAAGGGAGTTTGCTTAAATTTTTGTCTCCTTAATTGAATTTTCTCCGTTGCTTTCACAGTGGGGACCAGGCCTCCAGATGGTACTGCTGCCTTTTGCCTTTTGATGTCAAGGGAGCTTCAGGCAACCAAGAGTCACAAGGATAAGAGTCTTCCCTTATTTACAGGTCAGATGTATGTCAATCACTACAATCCAAGACACAGTGAAGAATCTGAAAGAAGCAGAAATGTTTTCCAAAGCTCGAAAATGCACATCGTGAGGCCCGGTCACAGGCTATTTTGACCCTTACTCACGGGAAAGCTTTCTCGGCGGCTGGGCTCTTCGTTCAGCACATTTCGGCAAGTTTGATCACTGGCTTTCCCTGCAGGAGATTCAGATAGAGTGGGTGTCACACGAAAGTGTCCTGAAAGCAGAGATAAATGGTTGTTACACCCTGATGGGAGAAGACAGAGAACAACAGAAACAGGAGCAATAGAAACCATATCACGACCCCAAAACATGAGGGGCCTGAGGTTACCTAATATACGGGATAAACTGCACAAACACTTCATTTGTCCCCATCGTGAGTAATATTACAACACACACAGCGCTGAGGTTTATAATGGTGACGCTGAGTCGTCAAAGCAAGGTTCATTTATGTTAAAAATAATCAGTTGCTACGGATGGTGGTGACGGTTGCACAACAGTGTGAATGTATTTAACACCACTGAACTGTACACTTAACAGTGATTAGAATCGTAAGCTTTACGTTATGTATATGTTACTGTAATTTTTTAAAAATCAGGTATTATGATGGCTGAGAAGTCTGTAATATATTTTGGAAAAAAATGTAACCGCAATGGATACGATTCATATAAAACTGTGCTGCTTAAAAGGATAAGCAAGAACTATCTTCGTGATTCACTTGTGAATAGTGTCTCCTTTATCAAAGAAGCTTGCTGTTTACGATGTCACTGGAATTCGTTCAAAAATAGCAAGCAATCTCACCCTAATAGAAAGAATCGGACGTCGTGATTTGGGGACTGACTTTTATTTTTAACTCTGACAATGAAATATGACTACAAACCTTGTGGTTTGATAATGAAACTTAAAAAAAAAAAACCCACATTGGACGGCTGGGCTCATTCTGTGGCCGGAGCCCAGCCTGGCTCCTCTGATGAGTGTTGGCTTAGGGCTCCCACCACCGAGCAGCGGGGTTGATGGATGAATACATTTACTGTCTGCCTTGATAACGGCAAGCAGATTCCTGGTGGCCAGCACTGAACACAGCAACCCTTGCAGGCCCCTGGGAGCAACTGCTTCTATTCAGAGACTCGACCACTCAGAGTTAATTGTAGCCTTAATGGCTGTGGCATTAAAGACTCACTCACACTAACCCACACTGTTTGTCAAGTTGCCAAGACCACGCCAGGTACTTTCTAAGGAGCTTTGTCATGTCAAACGAGAAGGGTGGATTGGACACTGCCTGCTTCCTGCTGCCTGGTCCTTAGCAGTATATTTTGCTTGACATTTCTGCTTTCCCACATTAAAATGGGAGGAATCCTGAAAGGACACAGATTATTGCCCAAGATGGAGCTGTTTTGGGGAACTTAGTTGATTTGTACTGACCACTGGTTCTCCTCGTAACTGTCTTAAAGGCAAGGAGCTTCAAGCCTTTTTTGAGAAAATGAGATGGGGAGTTTGGATTGGAATTTGGGTTTTTTTTTTTTTTTTTTTTTTTTTGCATAGTGAGAAGCTTAAGGTTCTGTAAATGACTCTTAAATAGGTATTATCTGATGAGGGCAAGTAGATTCATTCAAAACTGTTCATTTCCATCACATGCAAATCTCAAAGTCTGGTTCTCAATTAGGACCAGGAGTTACAAGCACAGCTGCAGGCATCCTCTACTCAACGGATAAATAGAATTAGAACAAAAGTTTGAAAATATCAGCCATCAGTCCACTTGGGAGCTTTGGGAGGCCAACTGGGATGGAATTCTCTGAGGAAAGAAAGGATTTTTCTGAATCATTTCCTCGGGAGGGAAATAACCACACCAATTTTAGCCTCAAACTTTCTAAGTTATTTCTCCAAATCTTTGGAGGCTTTTCAAACCAGTTCTGAAGGTTTTTTATAAAGTCGAAATGGCTCTGAAATCTCCTGTCCAAGTGCCGAGACCCTGGCTGAATGGATGGGGTGTGATGCGGTTTTCTGAGAGCTTGTTTGGATTTCAGGAAGTGAACGAGATAAGCTGAATGGCCTCTTCCTGCTCTGACTCTTAAAAAAAAAAAAAAAAAAGTCTCGCCCAGAAATGCTTGAAAGAAACCACTGACATTTCCTAACTTCAAAAGAACAGAAATCTAACGGGGGAGGAAAGAAAATCACAATTAGAGGCCCAGGATGTAGGAAAGACATATCAAGTGGTAATGCCAATCGAGACGAATTTAGAATAAACACACAACGCTTAAGGTTGTAATTTTATTTGCATTTTGTTTTGTTTTTGTATGAACTTCCCTACTAAAAGGATGACAGAGAAGCGCACCTGTACAGTCTGAAATGTTTCCCCGTTCCCTCTCCTCTTTGCTTCTTTGCTTTGCGTTTCACCATCAGGAAAAGAGACGATCTTGGTGGTGAGGGGTGTGCTGTTCTCGAGACTATTTCAGATAAGTTCTGTGTTGGTGAAGTAGGTGGTTTAGAGCTGAAATTCGTTTTTGCTGTTTTTGTATCAAACAAAAAGGCAGCCACATTCACTGCATTACATACTTCAACATGGGCAGAATTTCCAGGGAGAGCGCACCACGGCCGCTCCCTGAGCAGCTCCGGGAGTGAGTTTTCACGCTGAGAAAATGTGGGTACGTCATACTCACCTTGTCGGAGGCACCTAATGTTATAGCCCCCTTCGGACCCGCACCCCTGCCCTGAGTCATTCGGCAAGACCAGGGGAGCAGCACCCAGCCTCTCTTTTGAGGTCAGGAAAAAAGAGTCGGCCTCTGCCAGGCCTTGGACGAGACCCAGGGCATCCCAGGTCCCTCATCCAACAAGCCCCGCCATGGCCGCACGAGGTGTCAGGTGATCCTGCACCATTCCCTGCCGTGGAAACACGCCATCGGGACACCAGCTGAAGTCTCGCTACTGGGGGAAAGTTCCTAGCCTCTGGATCTCATTTTACATGTGCATCAAAGGTGGTACTGTGGCCCCTGTACCTCCTGTATCACTCTAAGAGCATGGAGGAAGCATGGTGGGCGGCAGAGGGGGACACATCCCCACCTGTGGGACTGGATCGCGCAGAGACACCTGTGCTGCACAAGGTGGGGTCCGGGGTGCATGGACCACCACGGGCTTCTGGGGTCTTCACTTTCTTCCAAGGCAGGGCCAGTTGGATTCGAATCCCGAGAATCCCAGAATGACCATTTCTGGGAAAATAACAATAAAGCCCAACTGTCCCTTTAACTTTATCCCACCCAGGCTAGCAAAATGCAGAGCATAAAACAGCCCATTTCTCAAAAGGAAGCCTTAGACCACTGGGGACAAACCCACAGTCTGACTTGGCTCATTCACAGCACTCTTGCCCCTTCGACGCCCACCCCATGCGCCACCCTCAGCTCCGCGAAATCCATCTCCGGGGCCGGCGGACACAGTGAGAAGGGCAGGGGCTGGCTGACCTGGAAGAGGCCTAAACTCTCGAGAGCTTGTTTCCTCATCAGTGAAATTGAGAGACGAATTCCCCCCCGCGCAGCAGGTGTGAAGGCCAGTGTAAAGGGCCTACGTGAAGATGCTGGGCACAGGGATCTGGCCCCAAAGCACTCTCCAGTCTATCTCTTCCTTTTCTATAGGGCAGTTGCTTCTGAGGAACTGCTCACAACTCTAGCGGAGGGTGTGGCTCTTGTTCTCCCAGTGTCAAGATTCATAAAACTTATGAAGAGATGCAGAACTTCCGGCCTTTGCTTTCAGAGACCCTTGAAAACTCAAGGAGGCTCCGCTCTAAGAGCTAAGAGCTGTTTCCAGGAGATCAACAATAAAAACCATCTATATTCCTTTTTCAAAGTGGCGTATTCATAACAGGAGAATAAACATAAGAAAGCAGCAAGTGCTTCATTCCTGTGAGCCCATGGGTTTCCTTGATCTGTTCAGGAACCTTCTCTTCTCTCCTGGGAGCAGGAGGGAGGGGTGCCTTTTATCTCATGAGCAGGAAAGAGCACTTGATGGCTTCTCACCACCTGGACCGGAGCCAGGTGGCTCTCGGGAGTGGACGTGCCCGGAAGAGCCTTCAGGCTGCTCTCGCTCCCGGCCCCGACCACTGTGTTTCTCCTCCGTCATCTCCCCACACAGTTGCTGTCAGACTTGGAGCGCTTCCCCCTCACCCACAGATCCCACCCCCTCAGAAACCAACACTGGCCAAGTCACTCCTTGACATCTGAGAAGCCTGGAGACCCTCTTCCATCAGAGAGATGTCAGAAATGGCATCTTCTGACATCCTCCCTGGACCCAGCTCAAAGGAATGACGTCTTTCCTTCCCGGTCCCTGCGATGAGCTCTGGGGTCCCTTGGAGATGCTGGTCCCAGTGAATCACAGGCCGTCAGGCTCGGGCTGCCTCCTGGGGCTGCTCCCCACCCAGAGCCCTGTTTAAAGGAGGGGACCAGCATCTGCAGCCCCTCCATCCCCACGTCACAGTGCCCCATGGCTGGGGAGGGGGCTGGAAAGGGACAGGACTCTGCCTTTCCCGTCACAAAGTAATTCTCTCACCCCTGGAAGTACTTTTCTGCTGAAATTCAGAACGAAGTTATTTTGAAGCCACGCCAGGAAAAGCTCTGGAAACAGTGATGGGAGGTTGTGCTGGAAGCTGAGGACACGTGCTCCAGGCTGACTCTCCCATCCTTATTTATTTGCATGATCTGGACTAATTTCTCAGCTGTAATCTACACCACCCACCACCTATGAACTTCCCAGAAATGTCCGGCAGGGGAGGGGCTGGGCGAGCAGGAATACCCGAGAGGCTGCCAGGCTCCCTGTCCAATCTGTCATGGCCGACTTAATAATTCACTTAGACGATCTCCTCAAAGGAAGCGAAAACATTGGCAGCAAATGGTCAAAGCAAATGTCCCAATTTTATTACAAGGCAGAGTCTGTTACGTGATCAGATTGCGGAGTGAGTTAAAAGTGTGAAGATGTTTTAGGGGCCGCTAATACCGATCCAGCCTGTATATTTTGATATTTTGTTCATCCTGGATTTTTTTGCATTAATTTTGATCTTTAAAAAATATTGCATTAGGAAACTTAAAGGCATATCACGAAGTGAAGAAGCCAATCTGCAAAGGCTGCACACTGTAGGATTCCAACTCCACGACATCCTAGAAAAGGCAAAACTATGGACACAGTGAAAAGATCAGTGGTTGCCCAGGGCTGGGGGGAGGGAGGGAGGGATGTGCAGGTGGAGCACAGAGGATTTGGGGGGCAGTGGAACTACTCTATACGACACCGTTATGATGAATACATGTCATTACGCATTTGTCCAAAGCGATGGAATGTATGCCACCAGGAGTGAACCCTAATGTAAACAGCAGACTCTGGTGATGACGATGGGTCAGTGCAGGGTCATCGATCAGAACAACTGTGTCACCGTTGGGGTTCTGATAATGCGGGGAGCTGTGCATGTGGCAGGTGGCGCAGGGGAGAGGCGGGAAATTTCTGCACCTTCCTATCAGTTTTGCTGTGAACCTAACACTGCTCTAAGAAATAAACTTAAATAAAAAGTATTGCATTCAGATGTTATTTATCTGGGAAGTTGCTGTATGAAAGGGGCAGAGTTTCAGTTTCGAAAGATGAAAAGAGTTCTGGGGAGGGAGGGTGGTGCCAGGGCACAGCAGTGTGAATGTACTTGACGCCACTGAACCTAAAAATGGTTAAAAGGTAAATTTCATGTTATGTGCGTTTGATCACAATTTTGAAATGCTCTTTATCTTAATGACTGAGTTTTTTACCTCCCCACCCCCACCTTGAATTTTGTGCCTTTCTCATCTCACCATCGTTCTGGACCCGCTCTCCCACCTCTGAGAATCCGAGGGCTGCAGGTGTTGTGGTGTAGGATGCAGAGGGGGGCTGTACATGTCTTCCACTGCAGAATAAAGAATTATCACAGACTGAGTGGTTTAAAGCTACAATTTGTTATCTCAATATTATTAATGTTTCTGTAGATCAGAAGTCCAGCACTGCCTGGCTGGGTTCTTGTCTGTCTGGAGGTTCTGTAGAAAAACATCTGTTTCCAAGCCCATGCTCACTGCTGGCAGAATTCAGTGCCCTGTGGTTGTAGGACTGAGGTCCCCCTTTCCCTGCTGGTGTCAGTGGAGACCTGCTCTCCGTCACAGCGGTCACCTGCATTCCTTGCCATGTGGCCCGTTCCTCTCCAAGTCAGCAAGGCTGTGTCAAATCCCTCTCCTGCTCTGAATCTCTGAGCCCAACATCAGAGTGAAAGACCTCGTGTGATCAGGTCAGGCCCACTGGATCACCTCCCCATCTTAAGGTCAGTTGACTTGGGACCTCACTTACATCTGTAAAGCCCTACACAGCAGTGCTCAGGTTAGCCTTTAACTGAACAACGGGGAGGTGTGTGCGCACCACGGATGGAAATCTTGGCTGCATCTTAGAATTCTGCCCATGGCAGCCGTCTTCTAAGTGCGCTGGGCTTTGAGATGAACGGCTTTTGGTCTTTCAAGTCCTGTGCTGGCTTCAGCCTCATGGACAGTGTGCATTTCACCCTTCATTAACCACGGAGAGCCCTGGAACTAGGATAGCCAGGCCTCCAAGAACAAGAATGAGAGAAGTGATTCTTTCTTTGTTCCAGGTCAGTTTGAACCTGGGCCAAGACCACCCGCATAGGTGATAATTGTGACAATTTTTGTGGAGATCAGATTACTGGCTGACCCCATCCCCTCCTGTCATACTAGGCCCCCAAACCTACATCAGATGGAAATGATTTTCAGAACTTGAGTAACTGTGCTCTAGAGGCAAAGCCTTTGCTAGCTAGTTACAAACACACTTTGGCATCCACTCCCTCGTGTTCTCAGAGCACACAGCGTATCTTAGTGACATGTGTGATTATTGCTGGATAATACAGGTCATGGGTGCATATCTTTCTAAGGGAAGTGGTACAAAGAGAAAGAAAACCATGTAGATTACCAAGTTTGCAATATGGGCTGGGAGCATTAACTAAAGTTTATTTTCGTTCTCTCCAAGGAGAAAGGCTATGTTAATAGTGCAACTGTGGTAGAATATTCTGCCTACTTAAGGCCATAAAATACTCTAAACAACTGAAAATCATTTCTAGGTAGTTCATGCATGAATTATAAACTTTGGCTTGTTAAATAGAGCTCCCGTACCCCCTAGCTGTGCAGGTACCGAGAAGATAGCGTGTCCCGCCTAACCCCTGATGCTCACTTTGGATAAAATTGGCTGCTGTCATCCAGCAAAAGGATGAGAAAAGCTTTCCCTTCCAAAAGCACGGCCTCGGGTGGGATTTGCGGTCCTTCCCCTCCTCTCCTCACTCCCGGAGACTCGCGCCACCCTATGCGTGCATGTCGCAAAGGTGGGACCCCTGCAGGTGCCCGTCCCGCTGACGCTGTGAGCCACCCAGCTCTGCTGAGTGGCACCTGGTCCCACGTTGCCCGCGCAGCCCAGGTGAGCTCAGCTCTGCTGCTCTCCTCCCAGGGGACCGTTCCTGTTGCCCAGCCCCTCAAGTCCCAGCCCTTTCTTTGTGCTTCTCTCTGCACCCCTGGCCTTATAACCCCAGGGAAAAGAGGGTCTTTTTGGCCTGGGCTTTACTTCAACCTGGCTTATGTCAAAATATTTGCCAGAATTCCTCCAGCTGGGCTTCCCTGGTGGTGCAGTGGTTAAGAATCCGCCTGCCAATGCAGGGGACATGGGTTCTGAGCCCTGGTCCGGGAAGATCCCACATGCCGCGGAGCAACTGAGCTCGCGTGCCACAACTACTGAAACCTGTGCTCCGCAACAAGAGAAGCCACCACAATGAAGAGCCCGCACACAGCAACGAAGACCCAATGCAGCCAAAAATAAATAAATGAATTTATTTTTAAAAAAAGAAAAAAAAAAGAATTCCTCCAGCTGCTCCCCATGGAATCTGGCTCTCCTGCCACCGCTTTCTTCCTCTTTCGCCTGTCTCTTCTCTTCCTTTCCCTTCCCCCCCCCCTCCCTCAGCCCCCTCGTCCCCCCTCTCCCCCCCCTCCTCCCCTAGGGAGTCCCTCAACTCATCTGTCCATCCTGAAATGAGCCCCATTTTGATTAGCACACTCTGCTTCTCCCCCAGCCCTGTGATTTCGTTATTTTTCCAGTCCGCGGATTTTTCTCAGCCCCAGTTCATCTTTTGGCTTGCCTTCCTTCTATGACACTGACATCTGTCCAAGTCTCTTCAGACTCGCTGGAGGTAGGTGCCAGGCCAGAAAGAAAAATGGTCTAGGAACGCCTCTGGCTTTTGTGCACCCCACGTGTAAGTCACTAGAGGAGAAAAGATTTAGGACGCAGGCAAACGTGCTAGCCAGTAGCAGGAGGGCAAGGCTGGAGGAGAGAGTCCCTGAGGCAGCGGCACAGCGGGGGGGAGCCATCGGGGAGGCGGCAGGACCACAAGTCTCCGAGACACTGCCTCCACCCAAGACTCCTGGGGCCCAGTCGTGGAGGGAAGAACTGAACCTACTCATCCGTCCCGAAGGCCCCGGGAGGAACCCACCCATCCCTCCCAGTGGCTTTGGTGGGATGGATGTCTGCTGCACTATTTAAGAGCTTAGCAAGAAATACAGTTAGCCTGTGTCTAATGGTGCTGGTGCTTGAAAGTAATAATATTGCCTTTTTTATGACTATAACTGAGAATTTTCATGAATTTAAACCACCCCTCCTGTTAATTATTTGCAAACAATGCCACTGTGCTCCAGTTTTCCAGCAACATGTTATACTTTCTATGGGTTTTGACAAATCTGCGATGTCACACGACTACCATTACAGTATCATACAGAAAAATTTCACTGCCCTAAAAATCTCCTGTGCTCTACGATTTATCCCTCCCTCCTTCACCCTCCAACCCCGACAATCACTGATCTTTTCGTTGTGGTCTTTTTACGTGGCTCTGCCTTTTCCAGAATGTCATATCGTTGGGCTCATACAGCAGGCAGCCTTTTCAGATTGGCTTCTTTCTCTTAGCAATATGCATTTAAAGGGTAGTATTTTTATGCAGCAACAGAGGACCAAACCACTTGACGTATCAGGAAAGTTATCATGTGAGTCACTTAGGTGACCAAATGGAATTTACACACACGATTCCATTAACTGAAGCAAATTAACTGCAACCTATAAGAAGAGGATTATCTCCCTGACATCCCAGTAGCATGGGTTATAAGATGACATACGAGGTATGGTGCGTTTATCTGGAGACAGTTCAAGCCAGCAACTTGTTCCGAAGTAGAAAAGTTCAATTGAAGGACCATCACCAGCTTTGAACATGTCGATTGCTTTCTATATGCCAGGCACCCTGCTTAGTGTCTCCCCTGCGTTTTCTCAATGTTCACAACAACCACTGCTTCAAAGAGGGAAAAATGGAGGGTTAGAGCCCTTGCATATCAAAGGTCACACATTCAGCAGGTGTCCAGGCTGGGACTGAACCCAGGCTGGTCCACCTCCAGAGCCCATGTGCTCCACCACTGAGCCTCTTACTGAATACGTACAGAAAATATTACTTCATGCGCCCACGAGGAGAGCTGAGCAATTCCCTGAGCCTGGGTAGATGGTCAGTATGTAGTTATTCTGGAACCCTTTGCTCTCTTGTCCTGGAGCTCTAACGCGAGTTTCCACCCCTTGATGGCCCAGTGTGCTCCAGGGCTCCCTATCTGGGGCGTTTCTGCTGCAGGAATACACAGTGATGTGTAAGAGCCAGAAAGAACAAAGCATGAGAAAGTCCCCACACAGCCCACTTCCTCAGGATGTGTTTCCATTCAGAAATGCAGACTCCCCGAACGTTCATGCTCCCGGGAGTCAAGCACAGCGTGATGCTCGGAAAAGCCACGCTGGAAAGGGTTAGCCGTGCCCTTTGGAAGGACTGCTTGTTCAACTAAGACGGGTTTTTTCACCACTTCCTGCCTCAAGCTAAATTCAGAGACTTATGTACTCATTTATCCGTCAAATAAGCCTTGAGCTCCTGTATGTGTCAGACCCTGAAGGACGTACAAGTAAACAAAATAACCGTGAAGAGGGCACAGGGGCTATAGTGGTCAACAAGGGCCCGACAGTGGCACCAAAGGGGGTCCAGGAGATGCCGCCCAGGAGGTGATGCTTGAGATGAAGTCCGCACGGGCTGCAGGGACGCCTCACCGCACAGGGGCGGGGCAGGCATCTCACCGCCGCGGGTGGGGCCCGTGCAAGGGCGCGGGGGCTGAGCCAGGTGGCCGGTTCTGTGCACGCTGCTCTGTCAGGCGTGTCTGGAGCCTGTGATCTGGGGGGAGAACAGGGGGTTGGGATTGGAGAAGCAGTGGCCAGGGAGCAGGGTCCTGGGCGAGGTGGCCCCTGTGTTGAGACTGAGGCAGAGGCACGGAGCTTTCGGAGGGGCGGAGGGACACACTGCATTTTTAGAGAGACTGTTTCAGGAGGAGGGCTGGAGGGGGGCCGGGCGGGGGTGTAAGCAATTAGGCAACGGGGGCGATGACGACCCCTCCTGGGTCTGCAGGCGGCAGTGAGGAGGAGGGGTGGGGCTCATGTGTATTCACGACGTGAACTGAGGAAGCGCAGTATTTGCAGATTTAAATCTTTACTTACATCCAGACTTCTTTTCAAAGCTAATAAGAAGGATCTTCTTCTTGACTCCTCATCCTTGATGCCATCATTTCACTATTAAATGGCATGTGGTTTTACTACCACTTTTTCTTGGCTACACACACACACACACACACACACACGCACACACAGTGCTATTTTCCCTACAGATGCAGGAAGTCCAGTAGTTTTGAGACAGAAAGATTTAACTTTTAAAACAAAGAATTTCCCCCCTGAGTCAGAACCCAGGAAGGTTGGATGTGAGTCACTGGTCCCAGGCCCGCCCTGGCTCTGCCGCTCGCTGGGGGGCGGCCTTGGTCCACCAGCGGCCTCTCTGCGTCCCACCTACCCCATCCAGCAAACAATGAAGTTAGGGCAGACGACCAAAACGATCTCTTCCAGTTCCTGAACCGAATGGCAATTTCAGCAAACTTACTGACCTACATACTAAAAACCCATGAGAATCAGTTGTTTTCCTGATTTGTGGAGACAGTTTTCTATGTTACAGCCTTTTACCTACCTCAGCTGGGGTCTATCAGAGTAAAGCCAGCTCCGCTGGCAAGGGGGGTCCCAGCTTCCAAATGGGAAGCACGGTGTGGTTAAATCTCCCAAGTGCTCCACGAAGGCCGGGCTCATGTAAAGCTGTACACTGACTTCTTTTCTCTTTTCTGTCTTTCTTTTTAATCGGATGTATTGTGTTTTTAGAGAGGAATCTAAGTGTTTCATAAAAAGCTCAGTTTCCCCAAATCTTAACATGGTCTGACAAGGTTCAGCACCACTGGCCTTTCCAACGGCCTCTGTAAACCATTTCATCTCTTATTTCTAAGCTTTCTCAGCTGGAGATGGGGTCATAAGTTAACCTCATTAAATCAGGGACTATCTGTAGGCAGAAGAATGACCCCCAAAGAGGTCCATGTCCTAATTCCCCCAGCCTTTGAAGATTTTTACCTTACATGGCAAAGGGGACTTTGCAGGCACACTTCAGATAAGGTCCTTGAGATGGGGGTCATCCGGGATCATCTGGGTGAGCCCAGAGCAATCACAAGGGGAAAAAAAAGATGTGATGGGAGCAGAGGTCGGAACAGTGGACATGAGAAGGACTCAACCGTCATTGTTGGCATTGAAGATGGAGCAAGGGCCAAAGAAAGCAGGAGCCTTTAGATGCTGGACGATAAGGCAATGGATTTTCCCCGGAGTCTCCAGAGGTGTGCCACCCTCCTGACACCTTGATTTTAGCCAATGAGACCCATTTGGGACTTCTGACCCACACAGCTTAACATAACAAACTCACGCTACCACGTTTATGGTAATTTGTCATGGCAGCAACTGGAAACTAATACACCAGCACCCTCAGTGTGAGGCTAGTGCCTGACATATAATACAGCTCAATGTTATCAACGGAAAACGTGACCCCAAATAAAAGTAACGTCCAACATCTATGGAGCACATAGCAGGAACGTACGTAAATTACAATGTCATTCCATTCTGACCCGTCCCCTTGTGATAGGTATTATCACCCTCATTTAAAGATGAGAGGACAAAGATAAAAGAAGTCAGCTGACTGACCCACGTTCACACAGCAAGTTGGGGTTGGAAGCCAGGGTGGGTAGCAGAGCAGGTGTGAGTGTGGGGTCTGGAACCCGATGACGAGGGTCTGTTCCTGGACAGGCAAGGTGTGCCTTGGTTTTCTCATCTGTAAAATGGGGTAAGAACAGTACCTGCCAGCGATCATTATAAGGGGTAAATGAATACAAATGACTATAAATGTTAGCTATGATCGTTGTAGCCAGTCTGACACAAAAGACGAAGTTTGTAAAGAAAAGTGTCACAAACACAAGATGGGGAGACACCTGAAAGTGTTGGTTGCGACACTTTCCAGCCGAAAAGGCATTTATGCTTCTTAGCGAGGAGGAGAGAGCAGATCTCCAGGTAACCAGTGAGCTTTGTTTGAAGGATTTGGGGTTTTGATGGATTCCCATTACTTCCAACACCTAAGAAACAAGGTGACAACAGGGATAGAACCCAGCGTCCCCAGTCTCCATGGCCACTTGGCTGGTCCATGTGAGGTCAGCTGAACTGAGAACAGAGTAGCACGGACCATTTTCAGAATATCAGCAGGAAGTTAAGATGTGAATACCCTGACGGTGCTCATTCACTTGGTGGCCAGGGGATTTGTTGTCACCCGAACCGTTGCCACGTCAAGCTTCCTGAGAGAAAATCACTGGCCTCGTTTGTTCAGAACATGCGCTGTGATCTTTTTCAAACATTTGCAATGCTGTAAGTGAAAAGACTGTACCTTTGTAATCTCATATCCAGCATCTGTTTGGTGGAATCTCTGGGGAAGGAAGCACAAGAGGATGATAGTTTTGGAGAAAATGTAAGGAACCCAAAGAACTTTGACTTGGGTGAGGAAAGGCAGATGCCATGCTTTAAAAGGTAATTTAACAGTTAAGTACGACATTTATTTTTAAATCTCAGACTTAAAACTAAAACTTCTATCTCCAAGCTTTTTTTGTTGTTTTTTTTTTTATTGGAGTGTAATTACTTTACAATGTTGTGTTAGTTTCTGCTATACAACAAACTGAATCAGCTATATGTATACCTATATCCCCTCCCTCTTGGACCTCCCTCCCAGCCCCCCATCCCACTCATCTAGGTTGTCACAGAGCACCAAGCTGAGCTCCCTGTGCTATACAGCAGGTTCCCACTAGCTATCTGTTTTACACGTGGTAGTGTATTTTTGTCAATCCAGATCTCCCAATTCATCCCACCCTCCCCTTCCCACCCTGTGTCCACACGTCCGTTCTCTACGTCTGCATCTCTATTCCTGCCCTGGAAATATGCTCATCTGTACTATTTTTCTAGATTCCACACATATGTGTTAATATATGATATTTGTTTTTCTCTTTCTGACTTACTTCACTCTGTAGAGATGTAGCTGTTTTTTTAAAACATATCCCAGTAACTGTATTTGCTTTGTGCAAAGCAGCGTATGAGGTTTGGAAACAAGAAATCATTGTTAGCAGCTATGGTGTGTAGAGGACATTTAAACCACACCACTGTTATTCTAATATTTGTAATGTCACTGTTTTCTTTCAGTCCTTGGAAGTGTTCTGATCATATTAGGATTTAGACATAGCAGATCTCCTGGGGCCATGGCAGAAGGGTGGGCAGTAAAATGTGGTGAACTTCCAGGATTGAAACCATCTTTCTCAAGAACGATTCCAGCAGCTCAAGCTGGGACTTTCGGAATCATCCTACCTGCGCTTCCCCAAAACGTAATGAACTTTTTGTAGATGTTTCCAACCCACAGAGTTATAAAGTGAGTGAGGGCTGAGGCTCTAATGTGTAACGTGGTGACTACAGTTGCTAACACCATATAGTATAGCTGACACTTGCTAAGAGAGCAGAACTTAAGTGTTCTCACCAAAAAAAAAAAAAAAAAAGCTAACATGTGACATGAGGTGACGGGTGTGTTAATGAATTCCTCCCTAGATGGGGGGATCCTTTCATAATGTATATTTCCATAAATCATTGCATTGTATACTGTAAATATCTTACAATTTTATTTGTCAATTGTACTTCGATAAAACTGAAAAAAAAAGCATCCATGGACTATTTTGCCTCCCAGATAAGGAATATTCTTCTTTTTGCTTCATTCCCTATGGAGCCTGATGACACAGATTCCCTCTGAGGTCAAATGCGGGTGTTTCATGCTTCCCCACGCTCTCCGTGGGTGTAACATCACCCTCATCTCCACTGTCTTTCCCACCCCAACCCCTCCGCCACTTCTGTGCCTCAAAGACTTTGCTCTGTCCAGGGGCCCCTCATCCACACTCTGGGATCTCACCACATTCTCCTTCTCAGTTTTATGGATAATCTGTTTATTCTTCCTTCAAAAATACTAGTGTAGAAAAATCTACACTTGACCCCATTGTTCCTTCCAATGATGTCTCACATCTCCAGTTCTCGCTTTTTTAAAAATAAAACTTTTCTAAAATAGTCTATTCCTGTGCCATGTCAAGGAAAGCATCCTTGATAAACTGTGTCCTATAGCACACCTGACATGCTTTGGTTTATAATTACTCCGTACTTGCTTTTCTCTCTCCTCTTGTGTGAGTTTGGGGGTGCCTCTTGCCTGCTCGGATGACTATTGGAGCTTCCTGAGGACAGGAATTAGAGGGTCTCTGTCGTTGCCCCACATTCTAATGCTATGTGCAAATAAACAAGCCAAACCCGAGGTTGACGATGCATGCGGGGGGCACGCGGCCTGCTCCATTCGCAGCCGTGCAGCCCTCACGCAGCACGGTGGGCGCCCCTGGCCCCCACGTGGTCAAAAAGTGAGTTCCTAGCACTGGTCCCTCGTTACCATGTGAACACACACAGAGACTGTGGGGTGCAGTTGTGTGGTGAGCTTTGGGTTTTAAGCTGATCTGCTCACAATGCCAAAACAATCATTCTATTTAATAAAAAGATTCAGCTAAGTAAATAAAGTAGCACTGAATTTAATAAATATCCATGAGCCTATACTGATATAAACAAATGATTGAATAAATAAATAAATGGGTATAAAAGAGACAAATCTTCTCTGTAGAAAATTCCATATAATTTATGGATACATTCTGTCCTCAAGGAGGCTGAGCAGGACCCCTCACCCCTAAGCGTGTGATGTGCACAGTGGTTTCCTTGCAATGAGGACCGTGTGGAAAGCAGGTGGAACAGAGTGACTTTGAAGCAGAGAAGCCTGGCAGACACGACCCCAGCCAGGGGTCAAGGTCAATGTCGACAGTGACAAGTCACCCTGCCAGTGTGTGCCCTTGATAGGAAGTGATGAGAATGGCATTTTGCCTGTGGTCTTCCTCCCCAAAACCATGATCCAAGCTAATCATGAGGAAAAAAACCCAGACAATTCCCGACTGAGAGACATTCTACAAAATTCCTGCCCAGCCCTCCTCAAAGCCATCCAAGTCATCCAAAACCAGGAAAGTCTGAGAAATAGTCACAGCCCAGAGGAGCCTAAGTTATCCCATGATAACTCAGTGTGATGAGGTGCCCTGGATGGGATCCTGGGACAGAAGGAGGACATTAGGTAAAAAGTAAGAAAGTCTGAATAAAGTATCAAGTTTAGTTAATAACAATGTTATCATATTGGTTCATTAATTGTAACAAATGTACCAAACTGGTGTAAGGTTAAAAATAGGGGAAAATGGGGGCTTCCCTGGTGGCGCAGTGGTTGAGAATCTGCCTGCCAATGCAGGGGACACGGGTTCGAGCCCTGGTCTGGGAAGATCCCACATGCCGCGGAGCAACTGGGCCCGTGAGCCACAACTACTGAGCCTGCGCATCTGGAGCCTGTGCTCCGCAACAAGAGAGGTTGTGATAGTGAGAGGCCCGTGCACCGCGATGAAGAGTGGCCCCCGTTCGCTGCAACTAGAGAAAGCCCTTGCACAGAAACGAAGACCCAACACAGCCATAAATAAATAAATAAATAATTTTTTAAAAATAGGGGAAAATGGATGTGGGACAAACAGGAACACTCTGTACTATCTTTATAATTTTTAAATAAATCTAAAACATCCTTTTAAAAAGTACTTTCTTTTAAAAAAAAATTCAGTTGACCATCTAATGTCAATAGCTGGTTTTGTTTGACTTTATTGAGTTGATCAGACATTTCAATGTCTTGGTTGCACTGAGATCACAACAACTTTTTCGATTTCAGAGCTAATATCAAATATAAATATGACCCAGTCCCAGTTTGCAAGAAGCCACAGTCTAACTCTAGAAGCGGAGAAGGAGCCCAGGAGTCAGTGGCGCCAGCACTGCACTTGTGGGGCTGATCTGTTGTCACTGCTAGTTGTGGACAGACGGTGGCTGAAAGCCCTCCAGACCAGATCTCCTAATAGCTCCAGTCGCTTCAATGGGCTCAGGCAGACTCTCTTGCTCATCAAATGACTTCACCTTCTTTCTTTTTTTTAAAAAAAAAAGTGTGGTATGAAGGCAAGATGGAAAAAGAGCCACTCTATCCGTAGCTGAGTCTCAGCTCGGGGCGGGCGTTCAGGGACAGCGGCACAGAGGGCGGAGTCCCGCATCCCCTCGGCTTCTGCTGGTTTAGTTCTTTCATTTTCACACTGTTCGCCTAAGTGCGGCTGACTCCATTGAAACGAATTCCCCAGATATCTTGTGAAATTCTGTATGGTTTTAGAAATGACACCAGAGCCGTGGGATAAGAAAACCTACTTTATATTTCTTCTTACTTTTGGCCAAAAAATTTTCAATCTACTTATTTATTTCTTTGAACAGATACTACATTCACACGGTTCAAAACTCAAAAATTACAGAGGGTGTGCATTCGTTTCCTGGGGCTGCTGTAACAAAGCACCTCCAGCTGGGTGGCTTAGAGCAACAGAGATTCCTTGTCTCACAGCCTGGAGGCGGGAGCTGAAATCGAGGTGATGGCTGGGTTCCTCCTTCTCAGGTCTGGGAGGAGGCTCTGTTCCAGGCCCCCCTCCTGGCTTCGGGGGGTTTGCTGGCAATCTTTGGGGTTCCTTGGCTTGTAGACACGTCCTCCCAATGTCTACCTTCATTTTGTCTCGACTGTCTCCCTGTGTGTATGTGTGTGTGTGTGTGTGTGTGTCTGTCTGTCTTTTTCCTTCTAATAAGGACAACAGTCACATTGGATTAGAGCCACCCAATCCAGTATGATTTCGTTTGAGCTTGATTACATCTTCAGTGTAAGACCCTATTTCCAAAAAAGGTCCCATTCATAGGATAAAAGTTCAACATATCTTTGGGGGACACAGTTTAACCAATAATAGTGTATATGACGAAAATTCTTCCAACTGAGTTCTCCAGTACACCTAATCCTTGTGCAGGCACATAAATGTTTCTTATATATCCTTCCAGAGCTATTTTATATTGTTGCAAACAAACACAAACCCAGTAGGCGCCAGACACTGGTTATCTCTGCCTTTATTCCTTGCCGCTATCATCTACATTTATCTCCTATTATTAGCAAGTCATAATGTATTACAGACACTACTCTTTTTCCACTTAATAATATGTAGTGGGGATTGTTTAATAGAGATTCCTCATTTTTTACAGCTGTATAATATTCCATCACAGGGTTATAACAAAATTATTTAACCAGACCCTTATTGATGAAATTTGGGTTGTTTCTAATCTTCTGCTATTGCAGCCAGTGCCAATGAACAACCTTGTGTATATTTTATTTCTCCCCTGGATGGATATTTTTATAGGATAAATTCTTAGAAAAATAACTTTGGGTCAAAGAGCATTTGCATTTATAATTTTAATATCTGTTGCCAGATTCCCCATAGAAGTTGAAAACAGCATGTGTTCCCATCAGCTTTTCGTGAGCGACCTTTTCCCTCCGTTGGCAACCATACCATGCTACTCATTTTGTTCAAACAAACAAACTGGGGGTTGGATAATGAAATCTCAGTCTAGCTTAATTTGCATTTTACTCATTGCGAGTGAGGTTGAGCACCTTCTCATACATTTAAATGTCTGTGATCGTGTCTGTAA